>NC_056741.1:1291451237-1291476237 GCF_019279795.1 Protopterus annectens | reverse complement strand
CTCCCCATACCATCCACGTTACTTTTTTCTTCCTTTTCTCACATTTTGCCTTACTCTAAGCTTTTTCAAGAAGCCATAACTTTCTATATGTTCTGAAATGCATTTTACACAACCTTTTCATCCAATAATAGCTTGAACAGAAATTATGATTAAGGAAAGAAATTCACTGTTGTGGTTCAGCTTTAGTTTCCTTGCATCCTTCAACACACCTTTCCTGAACAAGACAGCCCAGTAATAACCATTTAGGAAATAACTCAAATCAGGGCCCAAGAAGCCACAGGTTTACAGATGGTCTGGGATGCATTTTAGAGCATTTTCCCAATATTTTACTCTAATGGTTGCCTAACTAAAAATTATGAAGAAAAAAAGAATTTCAGTCTTATTTTTTTCTTTCAAGGCATAATTTGTGCCCAAGGCTTAATTTTCAAAGCTGACAAAATTGTAGCTTAGAGTAAACTAACAACCCAGTAGTTGTGAGAATATTTAAGTCTTATCTGGAAATACTGCCTACCTCCCTAACCCTCTAAAAAAGACAAGTCACTGCCTATGCATCCCTCTGGTGTTAGACTGGGATGAAAGCAGAGATTTAAATTGCCTTTGTCATATATTTCAAGTGACTGATGATATACATATATATAGCATGTTCTTCACCCCAGCCGTCAAAGGTTGCCACATGTATATGTGCCTAGTACGTGATTGTGAGAATGATTTCAGTAATATTCAAATGTATTACTCCTAGACAGTACACCTCTCTTACACAAGCTATAGTAACCTTCTTTGTACACCTCTGAGGTCTGTGAGACACACTGCCCTCAGCTCAAACACAAGCTATAATGACTTCATGTGCACACCTCTAAGGTTTGACTGTGATGAAAATTAAAGATGTAATATTCACACAATCTCTAGCCCCTCATAACCCACACACACATTTCAGCAGGGCTGGTTTTAGAATGGGTGTGGTTGTAAACACAGGCTATTATTAGCTTTATCCTAAAAGGGTCATATCTCAGCACCATTCAGGTTAAACAGCGTATTCAGAAAATTGATACATTTTTCTCCAACAAGCAACAGCTTTGGTGGGGGCCACAACAGAGTCAAGGATGATAAAGGGAGTCCCCATTATCCATTTAGACAGTCTGGTGAGTGGGAGCAACCAGACTCCAAGAATATCTAAGTGTCTGAATGTTCTGTGATATATGTTATGTCTTACTTTCGAAATATAATGACTTGTTAGGTACATTTTTTACTGATACACAAGAATAATGTCTGTGTCCTGGCATTATTGGGTGCATGCACAGATAAAAATCAGTGATGTTTTTTACACACACACACACACACACACACACACACACACACACACACACACACACACACACACACACTAACATGCATAAGCCACAGCAGTACTAGTTATGTACTTATTTCCCCAAACAACGTCTTGTGCAACATTGGTACTGCCACACCAGATTAGTAACTGCTGTTTAGCACAAATAGCAGAAGCAGTAAGATTTATTTCATCGAGGAGTAATGCATACTTGTCACTGTCCCTACTTTCACAGACCTTCCCTGATTTTGTTCATACTTTTGCTTTATCCTTCGTAAAAAGTATGATTTGCCTGTAAATCATTCAGGATTACAGTCAATCAATCCAGACATCTGAGTTTTATACTTATTGTCCAAAAATAGATGTTGATGCAAAATATGTTATTCTAGTAACTTTTTAAGTGAATTAGAGAAATATTTAAACATATGTATGATTCTGAGCATTTATTCTATTATTTTTGGGATTGTACTGAATTCTTAAGCAAAGAAATTGAGTTATAGTATCTGGTGTTCTGGTATTAGTTATAAAACTACCTGAAAGAGAAACTATCCCTGATGATCGGAAGCATTAGCTCTTCTGAAAATCCAAAGTTTGCACTGAGGTAAGTCACTCTGGGCTGCTGATCCCTTTAGTGCTTATATTGTTCATGTTCATTATCATCTTCATCCTAACAGGGTCATATCACAGCCCTGTTCATGTTAAAGAGCATAATTAGGAAATTAATGCATTTTTCATTCCTCATTTTTCTCCAATCAGCAGACAAAGATGATTAACCTGCAGCCATGGTTTTGCAGGACTAAAAGCTGGCTATGTAGTTAGTTTTAGTGGAGAAAATGTCCAAAAGCAGGGTTTAACTAAGCCAGGAGCACTATGTCAGTAGTAAAATATTTAATGGCATTCTGATGCCTGTTACTTGACAAAACACCGTTACTACAACCAGAAATATCTTTGAATTTTAAAGGAGATATAAATAAGAGTTATTACCCTCATAGTTTATTAAGTATGCAAGACTGCTGCACTAGCTTTTGTTGGTTTTACAGATGTGACAACATATCAGGATAAGATAACTTGATGTAGGTGGTTACAGTTCAGTCTGAAAACTTGAAGAGAAAGGGTGATGACACTCGTTGGTAAGAACTAGACAGCATTACTTTTTGCTAGTTTTACGTTTGTGTGAGTTCGGGTGATGTTTTCTGTGGGTGAGTGGTCTTGCCTTACAACGCTGCTCAAAAAGAGTGCGAAAGGAAGTTATTTTAGACCATTCTGATACCCTGATGCTTCTTTTGATATGATTTGCCAACGCAGCAAAGTAAAACAGGATATATACATAAAGCTACACGGTCTCTGTTGTATTCTTTACAATACGTTTATATTGTGTGTGTGTGTGTGTGTGTGTGTGTGTGTGCATACGCGTGAAACATCAGCATAGAATAAAGAACATGCTCACGATGACAAGCTGACAGAACTCAAGAAAATGTATCACTATAAATTTAGCTTACGATAATGCAAGAATCAGCTGGTTTCATATTAAGAAGTAAAAGCCAAACTGCTACAAGCATTAAAATAGCACTAGGTATTTTATCAACGCATTAAGTAATAATTCTGTAAATGTAAAATTCTGCATTGAGCTGTATGAATAAAACAGGATATCAGAGTTAGGTATAGAGTACTAACTAAGTGATCGGAGTGTCTTATCCCATAGACTTGCAAAAGTGCTTTTAGAATTATTTTAACCTTCTATGATAGGAAAATGTGCTGTAATAACCTTGGCTATATCACTGATACTGATTACAGTCTTACAGCAAACACTCCACAATTGCTAATGTTTATGTTACCTGTACCAACAGCTGACGAGCATACGACATTGCTAAAATGTACATCATTCACCTAGCCGTATTGCAAATTATTAGCCACGTAAAGCCAATACTGCGTTTGAAGGTTAGGTGATGGATATAAGGGTATGCATGTTTTGCTTCAAGAAGTATCTTTCCGAATCCGGTAAAAAATATACATTCTGGGCTGGTAAAATCTATATATAATAAATAAAGAAAATTATTAACCTTGTAAGTAAGGGCTGACTAGAAGCTGATGTATCAAGTCCCTTTAATTATTTTATGTTCATTAATTTTTGCTTAATATTTTTTTCTGCCAACAGCTGGTATCATAGATATGTGCTAGCACCGCACAGTTGTTTTATGTAACATTTCCTGAATGAGAGGGTATAGATAGCAATGACAAAGTTTGAAAACGTGTTACTGGCCTTTGCCTGACTTAGTAATCATTATATTGTGCATCAGGTAAAAATGTGTTCAATTAGTTGCATTATTATTAATATTATTATTATTATTATTATTATTATTATTATTATTATTATTAGGGGTTAGGTGTTGGCATATGGTTAAGGTGTATACCTCACAAACACAAAATATTGGGGTTTGAGGTATGGTGTAATAGTTAAGGTGCTTACATCATAGACACAAAGTACAACATTTGATTCTTACATTTGGATTGGGAAATTTGGCTAAGCTGACAATAGTTCACAAAGCAAATAGCCTAGTACTAACTTATTATTATTATTATTATTATTATTATTATTATTAGTATTATTATTATTATTGATTTTATTTAACACATAAACACATGCATGTGTGTGTGTGTGTGTCTGTGCACACCGTATTGCAACAAGCGGAATGAACAATGCATAATGTATCAGTGCTGGGCAGCTTCAATATCCTGTTATCCATTTTACCTTGTTCTGGGATGATGATGTGAGAACCTATCCAGATACTCACTTGGAAGTCAGTGGGAAAAAGGTAGACAAACCAGTTCACAAGAGGAAGCCAGTCTGTCACAGGGTACACACACACACAGACGCGCACACACACACACACACACACACACACACACACACACACACACACACACACACACACACACACACACACACACACACACACACACACACTACTGGCAATTGCTGGATCATACATCTAGCTTGTGTATTAAATTAAAGGAAACCTGGTGGAGACAAAGGGACTTCTTGCAGACTCCTTACAGTAGACACTCCAGCTGTGGAGCAAGTGGAAAACTGAGTCAGTTTTGTTGAAATGGAATGGAGCATACTACATGGACATTATATATTTTGTATTTAAGGGGTGCATTGCAGTTAATATTCTTAAGTGACCTGTAGCAAGTTTTTCATTCTCAATGAACATGCATACACATGCTTGTGTATTTAACAGTCAAACCAATATTCCAAATGTATCAGCTATTAAAATAGATACTGCCAGTATTTTAGTCAGTAATATCTCATGCATTTATACAGATGGTGATGGGTAATGACATCCAATGCTCACCGCAGTCACATTCCACATTCATACCTAGCACACACTCACCCACACCCACCTGTCTACACATGGTGATTCTCTAAATTGCATGTAGACATGTGTGTCCAGTGTGAGTGAATGTATGTAGCCCTTAATTTATCTGTTCTGTGCCAGGTGCTGGCCGCCATAGGGTCCGAACCCTATGCACCCCTGTACTAGATTAAGTGGGTAATCAAAGAATGAGTGAATGAATGAATGAACTAATGAACATGAGTGAGAATCTTGCACATTCATATAAGCTTGCATTGGGTAGTCCTCCTGGCTTGCGTACATTATATCAAATGAGCAAAAAGATACAGATTTTTGAACCATAATGTACTATGGGCAGCTAACAAAAGCAAATTAAAGTAATGTATACTGCACAATTCTTAACACTAAAATGATTTCTATAAAATCCAGAAATTGTTTTGTTAGTATCCAAACAAAGCTAGATGAGCCTTCAAAGTGGGCTTGACACTCTGGACTATTTTGCAGTTCCCATTCCTATCTTGAGATTAAGTAGAGAATTACACAGGGAGATGACCAAGAAATCAAGCCTAGCTCTTTGCCAATGCTTCAGGAACCCAATAAATCTCCAGAAATTGTTCTGTGATGAAGTGAACGCCACAAAAATTGATATGGAAATATTAGAGATCCTGCTGGTACATTGGAACTAACCATGTAAGACTCTGAAGGCAGAACATTCTTATTTGAAAGTGTTCCATAAGATATCTGGCAACCACTGGGGATGTGGAGAACAAAGTATATGTTTTTGTCTAGGTATACTAGTCTGAAAATATAATGTCACATTCTACACTGATTGCGGTACTGAGTATTAACCTCAAGGGTTCCCAAAAAGGGGTGTTAGGGTAATCCAAAATAAGTCTGCAAAGCCATGGCCTAGTAAGAAAAGTTAGGCGTGTCAGTTCAAAGAAATACAGAGCAGGTGTAATGCTAATGCAGAACTGACAATGGAGGCCAACTTTTTTTTTTTTTTTTTGTTAAGGTTGGATCCCTTTCACAAAAAATGCCTTGATTCCTTATTTATAGACATGGTCCTTGGCTGTCAAACCCTTCCCAACCTCCATTCAGTCTAATGTTTTACAAAGACTGCAGAGGAGACAGGTTGCCACAACAAATCATGTTCTATTCCATAACCTCCTTCTTAAATGGATTATATTTCAGTCAAGTGGGAGTCATCTAGCTGCTTATGTTGGCAAGGCAGATCTTCAATAGCAAGATAAGTCATTCCATGCCAGGGACAAGATCCCAACAGATTGATGAATGTGGCATTATTCACTTCAAATAAAACTTCAGCTGGCTCTGTACTTAATCAGACTCATTTTTCCTGAACTTTTGGAAATGTTAACAAGATTGTGTGGCCATATCTCTGAAACATCATCAGAGTTAGATCTGAAAATGATATTCGCTACAGCAGTAGAATGATAGACATTTAAGATTTTATTGTTTGAGACCAGCTATATTTGGGTTTTATGAAATTAATTTCAGTTATTCCCTAAATTTACTGCTACTGGGTTATATTGTGGGCTTTTACATAATGCTGCAATTCACCAAATCATAAAAAAAGATCAAATGCAGAACAATATAAGGTTGGACTATAATCAACATATTTTGTGATGTTCAAAATCACACTTGTGGATATACATGCTGTTAGAAAGGGTTTAGCAGAAATCTTTATATACCCCTGAGATGAATGATATGATCTACAAACATTGTTATAAGTTTAGGACTAGACTTCATAAAGGCTTCACAGAGGCTATCCAATATTGCTGACATTGTACCCGGACATATGAGGCAGAAGCCTATCACACCACTCAAACAGCATTGTATGGTAAGAAGAAAGAATGCACATATAACTCTTAAGATGTAGTGTTTTTAAAGCATGCATTAGTGTGCCAAGTAATATTCATTTTCACCATAAAATGTAGGCAAATCCACATTGTGATTCAAAACTGAGCCTTCATATTCCTTATCATTTATGATGACCCTAAAGAGTATTCATTTCCAACAGCATCAAACCATATAGGAGCACTTACACTGATACAACAAGGTTAAGGACAACAGCATGGGAATAGGTAGATATGGCTGTTATAACAGCTGAGGATTTTATATCTTCCTGCTACATGTCCTAGCTGGAAGCCCTACTGTCTGGACTGGATAGTTGATTGGTGTTCAGTCAATTAAAAGATCACCAGCACCCTGTCACAGCTGCTAGACACTAAGAAGAGACAGAAGGTGAATGCTGAATTTTCCTCATCTTTTCCCTCTTTTCAAAGTTTGTGCACTACTGAACTTATTATGTTTATATATATATATATATATATATTCATATATATGTAGATATATGGGATCCGTACTGTTCATCAAACGGCCATTTCACCGAATGTGAAATGGCCGAGCACACTTTCTCAAAAGTGCTTTTCACCGAAAAAGCACTTTTGTGAAAGTGTGCTAAAAAAAGTGGGGGGAATGGCCGTTGCTGAGATCGTAGTACAGTGGGGATAAGGGAATATTCCCTTTTCCCCACTGTAGTACAATCTCGGAGTGAAAATATAAAAAGTAGGGGGGCACAGCCCCCCATATGGAGGGTGCAGGGGGGCTTGCCCCCCTGTGTTAACATGAGTAATATGTTTTGTTTTTTTAATTTTGTTATTTTTTTTGCACAGTTTAGCTATAGTGCTTTTTCAGTGAAAAGCACTTTCGCTAAAGTGTGTTCGGCTGTTTTGGTTTTGGTTAGGTAGGATTCCATGCAATAGTGCGAGATCCATACACACACACATATATATATATATATATATATATATATATATATATATATATATATGGATTCACTTCATAACACTGAAAACTCAAAACACTGAAAATGAGAAAACTTCATAATATAGAAGACCAAATCACTGAAACTTCAAAACACTGAAAACTCAAAACACTGAAACTCAAAACACTGAAAACACATATCATACACATACTGAGTTTAAACAACATAAATCATAGCACTTTCCATCAAGTGTAGTGAAGTGCAATCTTGGAGTTGATATATATACGTAGCAGGGGGTTTGGGGGGTGCAGCACCCCACATGTGGGGGTCTATATTAGAACATCGATGTTTCAGAATATCGAATGTTCTAATACCGAACCCTATTCAGCCAATGCCAAAAATAGCGAAGCTGCAGAAAACCGAATTTTTTCCCAGGGAAAGAATTTGGTTGTCCATTTCTGTCGCTTCACTATTTTCAGCGCTGTGGTGGAACGTTACGGGTCGGGTTCAGGTAAGTGTGCAATTGTGTGGAGGTGAGGGTTAGGGTGGGGTACGAGAGTTAGGGTTAGGGAGAGGGTGAGGTGAGTGTGCGATAGTGATGGACCTTAGGGTTAAAGTTTGGGTTAAGGTTAGTTTAGGGTTAGATGTAAGATTTTAGGTGTATGTGTGTGTGGATTGCTGTTTGTTTGGTGTGCTTGTGTTGTGTGCATGTGTTTTGGAACAGCAAATTTTTTCCCTAGGAAAAAATTTGCTGTTCTGAATGTTCGATGTTGTCAGCGTTCACTGAATTGGGTTCAGTATTAGAACATTCGATGTTCTGACACTTCAGTGTTCTAATATAGACCCCATGGGAGTGCAGGGGGGCTTGCTCACCTGCTTAAACTTGGTGAAAAGTGCTATGATTTATGTTGTTTAAACTCAGTATATGTATGATATGTGTTTTCAGTGTTTTGAGTTTCAGTGTTTTGAGTTTTCAAGATTTTGAAGTTTCAATGTTTTGGTTTCAGTGTTTTGAGTTTCAGTGTTTTGAGCTTTCAGTGTTATGAAGTGAATCCATATATATATATATATATATATATATATATATATATAGTTTTGGGTGTGGGGGTTTACTCCCACATCCCAAGGTGCAGGGAGCTTGGGGAGCTTGTCCCCCTGCAAAATATTGTGTTTTTAGAGCTTGAAAGTATCAGTGTTGTGATTAGTGACTTCCCAAGATTTTAGTTGTTTAGGGTTCACATAATTAGCTATCAATTAAATGAGATAAGATTATTCATAATGGACCTATCCCAGTTGCAGTCTGGCATTTGACTATATATACATTGTGTGTGTGTGTGTGTGTGTGTGTGTGTGTGTGTGTGTGTGTGTGTGTGTGTGTGTGTGTGTGTGTGTGTGTGTGTGTGTGTGTGTGTGTGTGTGTGTGTGTGTGTGTGTGTGTGTGTGTGTATGTGTCTGTGTGTGTGTGATGCATTTCAGGATTTGTGGTTCACACCTTGTATTACTGCTGCCTTGTTCAGTTCCCTGGGTGGAGTCAACTCATAAAGCACCAGGCCTTGAGGTCTTGTGCATCTATGACCAACATGCAAAATGATATTGTGTGCGCCTCTGCATTCTGGCTGGTCATCTGGCTGGTAAGTGTTGTGATGCAGCACACCATTTATGTTGTGTTCTTACTACATGCCATGAAGTACAGTACTGTAGGCCTTGAGATTACTTTGTTTGAGATATAGGTTATACTGGAAAATGACATGTAACTGGTACACTAATGCAGGTTTTTGGACCCCCCCCCCCCCCCACACACACACACATATGGCATGTATACCTACAGGCA
Source organism: Protopterus annectens (assembly GCF_019279795.1). Taxonomy (NCBI): domain Eukaryota; kingdom Metazoa; phylum Chordata; order Ceratodontiformes; family Protopteridae; genus Protopterus; species Protopterus annectens. The sequence goes on along the minus strand of NC_056741.1, from coordinate 1,291,466,938 downwards.
ATCTTCACAGATTCACCAATTACATGTCTTTAGGTTATGGGAGGAGACAAGACCACCCAGCAAAATTCCACATAGATGCTGGCAAACATGCAAAATCAGTAAAGAAGGCACTGAAGCTGAGAATCACTTTAGATAATCCAGCTCTCTGAACCAACAACACTAACCATAGGGGCCAACATTTATGGGGAACCATGTCATGAATTATGACATGCCACTGTATAGTCCTGCCCTAAAAGATAGTTTCTCATAGCAGAAGAATAGTCCATGAGGTTGAGATGTGGATGCTGAAGGATTCATAAATATTAATATAATTGCTAAATTTATGAGTTTTTTGTTGTTTATTTAATGAATGTCTGCTCGTAATTATTTTGACATTTTTAATATTTTCACCTCATGTTTTTAACATGCCCACTGATGGTCGCAGCTCCTGACGTTTCGACTGTCACTGTACATTCATTTCCATCCCTGGCCATGAATTTAACCTTTGTGTAGAACTGCACTGCAACAGTGTTTTAGTACTAGAAATGGAGCCCTACATATTCTAAAACTGTACATATCACAATTATCATTAAACTCTGACCATGAGTTTAAGTTTATATTTAGTCTGGCAAATGTTTGCTCATTCATTGTTCATTTTTCAGCATTTCAGGCTTAGAATTCTAGCATGCCTTCAATGCACCCATATTATTTTAGTTTTGTCACTGTCACTGCACAATCCTGTCATGAAAATACTTATATGTCAATGTAAAAAATTACCTTTCCAGCATGAAGTTTTTACCCTTTCTCCACTTTAGATCACAAGTAGGACCATATAATGAGTTTGCATAAGTTGGCATAAAACACGTGAGCTTATTTTATGGTTTGTGAATGTTAACTTCCTTACTTTGGTGATTTTCAATATCTTATTTGAAACTTAGAAAGCAGACATTTTTGGCCATATCAGAGAAGTGGCAGCTATCATTTTTTTTATAATCTAGCAACTTTTTCAATGTACATTATAAATGTTTTTGTTCTGTTTCTATTTTGAAAAAGTATGTACCCTTCAATCTATTTCACTAGGTAAAAACAGTATAAGCATATCTTGTAAATAACTCAAGGATATGATGGCTGCTAGTTTCTGAGCCAGGCCAACATTATTATCTTTAACAGCTATAAATGTTTTTTCTCACTTGTCACACACACGTTTCTTCAGAGTAAAACATACACATATAACTAATTTTCTTAATTGACTTAAGACTATAACAAGAGCAAGATGAAACCCTAGCAGAACAATATAGCAGAGAATCACATAAGGTATACATCTGAGTTTAATGTGGTATGCATTATCCTAATAAAGAGTTTTTAGTATTTTGACTCAAAGCTTACACCATACAAACTGTTTCAGCATTTTCTGGTTTGACAGCTACTAGGTTCATAGGGTCATAGACTAGTCCTAGACTAACTGCCCTTGCAAGCTATTTTAAGCCTAGCCAATTATCCCTTGTGAGACTCAAACCCTGCACCTTCTGTTTGTAAGGCAAACACCTTAACTATTAGGCCACCCTCCCAACTACCCTTATGTATCACAAACGTGTGGGCATCAGGACTCAGTTTGCTCTCATTTCACTTGAATGATGGAGATGAAGGTCTGTGCTCCCTGCTATCACACCAAAGGTGGCACACACTCCTCATTTTTTATCTGTGCATTTATTATTCCTTACTTTTCTATCACTTAACAGAACGTAAAGTTCTTGGTTTGTTTTTGTAACATGTACTACAGCATAACAATAGTATATCGATGAGTGTATGTGGTATACATAGCAATGTTTGAAGTTATTTCTGTGCCTAAAGGTATATATATTAATGAAACATATTGTCTTCAGTGGGGGTTGTATCACTTACCTGTATTGCATGAACATAAAAATAAATTTGAGAAAATGAAACCACACAGTTTATTGTTACAATCCAACCTCTCAGTTCTCCCTAACATCTGTCTTCATACTCAGCAGCTCCTGCAGCCAAGGTGATGTCTTCCTCCCTTCCTTCCTGACTCCCTCCCTCCCACCCACTTAAAAGCTGTGACTGATAGATGCTAGTTTTCTAGGTTATGCAACATCATCATCAGATGTTATAATGAAGTCACTGTAGAATACAATTTAAAGGAAAATGTACATCATGCATAAAACATGATGTCAAACTCAAGTCACATTGTTTCATTTTATAATAAAAAAGGTAGGAAAGAGCTTATAAAAATTACAACTCAGCTAGCAAAGACATTGGTGGCATAATTCAGAATAACTTGGTGGTTTCTAATGCCTCATAAAAGTGTGCCTAAATATATCCAGGAGACCTCAAAAGCATTGATGTTGTTTTTACCTTGCAGTGAAGTTTTATTAAGACTAATCTCACATCCATACTAGTTAAAGTGTATGACCCACTGGAACTCATACATGTGCAACTCACCATAAACAGGGTACCATGCCATATCCTTGGAACATATAGGTCCCCCTCCATGTCCCATGAGAACCAGTATTACCTATCTCAATATACTAGAGTCCCTTACCATTCAACCCAATACAATATTCATGGGGGATCTTAACTACCCCTGTATAGACTGGGAATACTAAACCACTTGTAATGCACAAGTCCAGAGATTCCTAAACTTTGTTAACACCAACATCCTGTAACTGTTGGTCCATTCTCCTACCAGGGGTAGAAACATCCTTGCCCTTCTACTCACAAACATGTGGGGCTAATGTTCCTCACTCAATGTAGTATCTTCGCTTGTCAGATCTGATAATAAGGCAGCATTACTTAAAATAAAAATTAAATCCGTGGATCCAGCAAAACCAAAAACCTTTAGGAACTATTCCAAGGCTAACCTCGCTCAACTAAGTGACACATTGGCTAAATTCAAAGCACCCCGAAATCCAGTAAACACCACATAATACACTGAGCTATTTACAACATCTGTGTACAGCCGTATTGATAGCTGTATAGCCATGCTCACTCGAATTAAGAATAAGACAAACTGAAAAGACAAGCCACCCTGGTGGAATCACACTATCAATCAGTTATACAACAGAAGAAGAAAAAAATTTGGCCAAGCGTAGGAGGAACAAAGCCATACATACTAAAAGCCCTCTAACCAATTTAAACAGGCACCTAAGAGGATTAATTAATACTTCAAAGGATAAATATGAAGGAAAAATAACTTATCAGATGAAGAATAACCACAAAGTCTTCTACAGCTATGTCCATAATCTCAGGAGAAATATGTAACAATGTCAGAACTTTGGCATCACCCACACTAAACCACAGGCCATTGCCAACCTTTTGGCTGACAGGTTCAGCTCAAATTTCTCCCCCCACTCACCACCTGATAGTCCAAAGGAAATATCACATAACACAATCCCCCCAATAATTACTAGAAAACAGGTAATTAATGCACTCTCCAAGGCCAAAAACACTGCATCAATGGGTCCCAATAACATCCCAGAATGTTTAATAAATAGCGTGAAACATGACCTCTGTAGTTCACTTGAATCACTTTTCGAATTGAGCCTTCGGTCAGGTTTTGTGCCCAAGGAATGAAAGATGGCTATAGTCATTCCCAAACACAAAGGAGGTCAAATCACTGATCCGGGTAACTACAGGCTTACCAGCCTCACATGTAAGGCCATGTAAAGAATCATCATGGACATGATAAATGGGGACATAGGTAACCTGTAAACAATGGACCCATCATAGTTCAGATTTGCTAAAGGAAGGTAATGCCTATTAAATCTGGTGTATTTTTTTGAGAGTGTTATCAAAGCATTGGATGAGGGTAAGACTGTGTACACAGCTTTCCTCGATCTGGCCAAGGGTTTTGGTACAATACCCCACTCAGCATTATAGACAAGCTCACTAATTTAGGTATGAACCCTTTTATCACCTGCTGGATAGCCAACTCTCTCACTGATAGGACCCAGGAGGTCAAAATAGGTGATGCCATGTCCACCAAGAAGCCAGTCACTAGCTGAGTCCCCCAGGGCTCAGTCTTGGGCCCACACCTTTTTGGCATCTATTTCTCTGAAATGGAAGCAAATGCTGGAGGTTTGTGGCTGACTAAGTTTGCAGATGATTGCAAGCTGGGGGTTATCATCAACTCCCCTGCAGATACTAGCATTCTTCAAGAAGGTCTATCTCTGACTAATAAATGGTGCCAAAGCAATGCTCTTAAACAACTAAGAAATGCATAATTGTACCTTTTGAGAAATGAACCATCCTGGCTAATTTCTATGTTAATAATTCACCCCTAAGAGTTGACCAAGTGGTCAGGGATCTGAGTACACATGTAGACAGTAGCCTTACCTTTGACCACCACATGTCCACGGTGGTGAGGAAATCCCTTTATGTTGTGCAACTTATAAGTAAGGGCATGGCATCTAGGTCCAAAGAGGTCATTATCCCACTGTACTCCACCCTTATCAGACCAGTCATAGAGTACAATGCTTCCTTTGATATGTGCCTGACCAGGCATATGCAGCAACTAGAGTGACCTCAAAGGTTCCTTACAAAAAGAATACAAGGCATAACATACCTACCTGCCTTATGCAGAGTGCCTTAAAGCCTTTCCCTCTATAGGTTCATAGCTAGGTACTAGGCTATCGGCCCGAGGGCCTATGTAAGCCTAGCCAACAAGATTCCCTGGCTTACACCACCCAAGAATGTTATTTTCCTGCGCCACTGTCGAGCAGAGACACAGAAGTGATCCCCAGGGTGTATTTCCTATTTCCCATCCACTCATCAAGATTTTTCTTGAAGAGTGCTAATGAAGAACTTTGCTTGACATAGATGAGCAGCCTGTTCCAGAGTATGGGAAGTCTCTGGGAGAGGAATCTATCCCTCCAGCATGTCCTGTTTATTGTGGTGACAAGATTTAGGTCCCTAGAACATGTAACTTGGAGGGATTGGGATTTCTTTAAGTGTAAAACCAACATATAACAAAAATCCACAGAATGAACGTTCGACCAGAGCAATAAATAGAAATCAGTAATCCAAAAAATAACTGGAAGAACGAACAAGGCAGTATCCACGACTCACTGTAAATCATTTATTGATATAAAAGAGGTAAGCGCTTTCACATATAAATGCTTCATCAGACCTATACACACAAGAACACTGAGACCTAATATGTAGTGCTGAGAAATTCAAATAAACCAATCACATTTCGTTCTTAATTAAATCCAACTCAACATCTTAAAAAGGCAACACAATCTAAAACTTCAAAAATATTCAAGCACATATTTAAAAATGCATATCAAAAATATATATATAAAACATATATATGTAAACACAGCACATATAAAAGTAAATATGAAAAAATCTAAAACAAAAAATCTTATAATTATAGTTCATATTTTTATTTTTATTTTGGTACCCTTCGTTTCTTCAAATAGGGCTTAATAGATGCTCTCTCATTAAGCCCAGAGCCTCTATCGGCTCTCAAAATGGCCATCCAATTGTTCTCTTTAAACTCAGTATGATTACGTATATCCCCCATACGTGAGCTAGGAGAAATATTGTCAATTACTCTAAAGTTGAAGTTATGTAAAACACAATGCTCACTAACATGTTTCGAAAGGGCATTAGTAACAATGCCCTTCCTGATACTATATACATGTTCCCTAATTCTATCCCGTAGGCAACGATTAGTCTTGCCCACGTAGAAAGAACCACAGATAACACACTGAGCAAGGTAAACAACATTGGATGATTTACAGCCCGCATTCACATGAAAAGAGAAACATCTTTTCAAATCTGGATGGTAAAATGACTCAGATGTATTGATATAATTACAAAAATTACAGTTCCCACATGGCAAAGTGGTACCTATTCTGACAAAGACCTTATCCAGAACCCTCTCACTACAGAGAATTCTCTTCAAATTACTCTTATTCCTAAAATTTTGGGTTCGGACCAACCATTTCACCCAGCACAGAATCTACTAACAAAATAGACCAATATTGTCTGAAAATATCACAGAGCGATTGTTAGTCTCTTGTAAAAAATAAGGGGATTCTAACATAATCAGGTTGTCTAGCAACACACAGTGAAGGTTCACTCAATGTCATTACTTTAGGGCCATAATACGGAGCTGCTACCCCTTCCCTCAGGGTATCCAAATCAGACCAATTAATCAAAATCTCATTAACTGAATAACCTCTATATACAAGTCTCTGTTGTAAAGATTCAATCTCATTTTGGAAACCTACAGTGGTAGGATTAAGCCTAGACGCCCTGATATCTTGCCCACGTATCAGGTTATGAAAGATATAGTTAGGATGCATACTGCTTCTTGTTAACAAGGTATTATGAGCACAACTCTTCCTATATACTCCTGTATTGATCAATGAATCTGATAATTTCTCAATAAACAACTCCAAAAACTCAATCCTATCACTGGAATGTGCCATAGTGAAGGTCAGACAATCACATAAATTATAGGTCTGTGTATAGAACATATCCAGCTCAACAGCAGTTCCTCTCCAAAGAAGAAAAACGTCATCGACAAAACGCCGATAAAAAGCAACATTATGAACAAAACTCTCCAACTTAAACAAAACCACATTCTCCTATTGTGTCAGAAACATATTGGCATAGCTATTGGCACACAACGTGCCCATAGCTACGCCATGTCTCTGGACAAAAAACTCTTCTTTAAACATAAAAACATTATTTTCTAACACAATTTCCAATAAAAAACAAATCAACTCAATTTTAGATAAATCATAATCACTATATGATTTCAAATAATTAAAAATATAACAAAGCCCCAAATCATTAGGAATCATTGTGAAGAGAGACTGAATGTCCAACGTTACAAAAACCAAGTCCTCTATGTTCTCTAAACTCTGAATACACTCATACAAATCTACAAGGAATTGTTTGGAATCCTGTAATACCATTCTATTTAAATTAAGAATAGGTCTCAGATGTTTCTTTATAAAGATAGATAAGGGTTCTGTAACCCACCCATCTCCAGAAACAATTGGACGCATTGGAGGATCTATTAACTGTTCATGGATCTTAGGAAGTACCTGAATAACAGGGATCAAAGGATCCTGTACATTCAAGAACTTAAAAGTCTCCTCTGAAATCAACCCTTCCTTAAAAAGTTCCTGTACTGATTGTCTGACAATATCCAAAACAGCATGAACCTCACCTATACCTATTTTATGATAGAAACAAACTTCACTCAACATCTCCTTCATACTCTTCTCATAAAGAATACTATCCATAACAACAACTTTAGAGTAATTGACAATATTTCTCCTAGCTCACATATGGGGGATATACGTAATCATACTGAGTTTAAAGAGAACAATTGGATGGTCATTTTGAGAGCCGATAGAGGCTCTGGGCTTAAAGTGAGAGCTGTGTCTCTCTTCACAATGATTCCTAATGATTTGGGGCTTTGTTATATTTTTAATTGAGTTTTTGGAGTTGTTTATTGAGAAATTATCAGATTCATTGATCAATACAGGAGTATATAGGAAGAGTTGTGCTCGTAATACCTTGTTAACAAGAAGCAGTATGCATCCTAACTATATCTTTCGTAGCCTGATACGTGGTCAAGGTATCAGGGCATCTAGGCTTAATCCTACCACTGTAGGTTTCCAAAATGAGACTGAGTCTTTACAACAGAGACTTGTATATACAGGTTATTCAGTTAATGAGATTTTGATTAATTGGTCTGATTTGGATACCCTGAGGGAAGGGGTAGCAGCTCCGTATTATGGCCCTAAAGTAATGACATTGAGTGAACCTTCACTGTGTGTTGCTAGACAACCTGATTATGTTAGAATCCCCTTATTTTTCACAAGAGACCAACGATCGCTCTGTGATATTTTCAGACAATATTGGTCTATTTTGTTAGTAGATTCTGAGCTGGGTGAAATGGTTGGTCCGAACCCAAAATTTGTTTTTAGGAATAAGAGTAATTTGAAGAGAATTCTCTGTAGTGAGAGGGTTCTGGATAATGTCTTTGTCAGAATAGGTACCACTTTGCCATGTGGGAGCTGTAATTTTTGTAATTATATCAATACATCTGAGTCATTTTACCATCCAGATTTGAAAAGATGTTTCTCTTTTCATGTGAATGCGGGCTGTAAATCGTCCAATGTTGTTTACCTTGCTCAGTGTGTTATCTGTGTTTCTTTCTACGTGGGCAAGACTAATCGTTGCCTACGGGATAGAATTAGGGAACATGTATAGTATCAGGAAGGGCATTGTTACTAATGCCCTTTCGAAACATGTTAGTGAGCATTGTGTTTTACATAACTTCAACTTTAGAGTAATTGACAATATTTCTCCAAGCTCACGTATGGGGGATATACGTAATCATACTGAGTTTAAAGAGAACAATTGGATGGTCATTTTGAGAGCCAATAGAGGCTCTGGGCTTAATGAGAGAGCATCTATTAAGCCCTATTTGAAGAAACGAAGGGTACCAAAATAAAAATAAAAATATGAACTATAATTATAAGATTTTTTGTTTTAGATTTTTTCATATTTACTTTTATATGTGTTGCGTTTACATATATATTTTTTATATATATCTTTGTGATATGCATTTTTAAATATGTGCTTGAATATTTTTGAAGTTTTAGATTGTGTTGTCTTTTTAAGATGTTGAGTTGGATTTAATTAAGAACGGAATGTGATTGGTTTATTTGAATTTCTCAGCACTATATATTAGGTCTCAGTGTTCTTGTGTGTTTAGGTCTGATGAAGCATTTATATGTGAAAGCGCTTACCTCTTTTATATCAATAAATGATTTACAGTGAGTCGTGGATGCTGCCTTGTTCATTCTTCCAGTTATTTTTTGGATTACTGATTTCTTTAAGTGTAGCATGTCCAACAGCTCTGGGTTTGACATAGCTTTATATGTTAGGCAGAGATCACTTCAGAGTAGGCGATATGCTATGGAGTAAAGCTGGAGTTTTTTGAGACGGTCAGTGTAAGGCATCTGTTTGAGGCCAGTAATCCTCTTTGTGAGGTACTTCTGTGGCCTTTCCAGCTGCTGCAGATGTCTTGTGAGGTAGATTCCAAAAGGGGCGTTTTACTCTATAATGGGTCTAATGAGTATCGAGTAGAGGGGAACAATGACCTCTTTTTTCCTGGATGAGAACCCTTTTATGATGAGGTGTGCCACTCAGAAGGACTTCCTGACTACTGTGGCGATGTGACTATCAAAGGACAGACTACTGTCCACCTGGGTCCCAAGGTCTCTTATCACACATTCTGGGTTAAGTAGACTCCTGTCTATGTAGTAGTTCATGGGTACAGAGTTCAGGGTACAAAGGGAATGACAATGAACTTTTTGGCAGTGAGCTTGAGGCCATGGCTCTGACACCAGGCATCTGTCTCAGCGAGGCCCTTCTGTAGGATTTCCACATCTTTTGGGGACTCGACTATGATTCCTAGTTTGCAGTCATCTGCAAACTTCATTAGCTAGAGGCCTTCTGTGTTAGCCTGTACTTCAGAGAAGTAGATACCAAACAGGAGAGGTCCCAGGACTGAACCCTGTGGTACTCCACTTGTCACTGGTTTGAGGTCAGATTTGGAGTGTGCAACTTTTACAGTGTAGGTTCTGTCAGTGAGCCAGTTGGCAACCCATCTTGTGACATAGGGATTTATACCTAGTTTAGTGAGTTTAGCTATAATTCCAGAATAGGGGATGGTGTCGAAAGCCTTGACGAGGTCAAGATAAGCTGTGTGAACCACCTTACCCTCATCTACGGCTTTGGTGACTGCCTCAAAGAAGTCGATCATGTTCAGGAGGCATGATCTGCCTTTCACAACCCATCTGGGTGGGATCCAGAGTTTGGAGGTTACCAATGTCTTTGTTTATGAGTTCCATGATGATACATTCCATGGTCTTGCAGAACAGGCTCGTCAGGCTAATAGGGCGATAGTTCCAGGGATCAGCGGTGGCTCCCCCTTTGTGGAGTGGGATAACTGTTGCTGTACTCCATTCAGTGGGCACAAAGCCTGATGTGAGGCTATGACTGAACATGGTGCTTAGGTGGGGAGCCAGTTTGTTCTGAAGTTCATGTAAATTGCAGTCTGGGATGTTGTCCGGTCCCATGGATGCTGTGTTTTTTGGCTTTAGAGAGTGCAGCTTTTACCTGCGTAGTTGTGATTACAAGGACTCTACATTCTTCTTGTATAGATATGGGCCCTTTAGGGGGTGAGGGGGGGTAAAGTTAGCACTGAACCTATCTGCCAGGATGTTGGCAATATCAATTGGTTCTGTAATTTTCGTGCCGTTGTGCTGTAACTCAGAGCAGATCTGGTTGTTGCCATTGAGATTCTTGACATAGCTATAGAATGCTTTGTGGTTGTCCTTAGAAACAGTGACGATTTTGTTTTCGTAGCTAGCTTTGTAGGATCTTATAAGGGATCTCAGCTTCTTACTGAGGCTGACCAGGGAGCTCCTCCACTTATGGGATTTTACTCTCTTTTGCAACAATTTCTTCCTTCTGTTGTACAGTTTGTTTATGGCAGGGGACTACCAGATTGGCTTCCTTTTTTGGAGGATAGCGTCTTGGTTCTGTTTGGAATAACACAATCCCCGCACTCGTGTAAGTGCTTATAGAGTGGATTTGTGTAGGATTCAGCAGTCATAACTGTATTGTCCATCTGCATGGGTGTCATGAAGTTCACCACTTCTGTCTTAAGAAGCATGAAGTTGGCTTTGGAGAAATTTTTTTCCGTGGTTTCCTTAATGGGGGGTGGGGGCAGGATGTGGATATCTAGGGTGATTAGCTTATGGTCAGATCGGACCAACAAGGAGTTGACTTCAGGTGTGGAACACTGGTCACTCATGTTGGTAATGACTAGGTCTAGGATATTGTTGCCCCTGGTGGGGGTGTGGATAAGTTGATCCAGGCCATTGGAGTTTATGAATTCCAGAAAGTGTTGTGTAAAGGAGTTGGTACATGAGTAGTTTTCCCAGTTAATGGTGGGGTAGTTGAAATTGCCCATTATTAGGGTGTTTGGTTGAACCCTAATATTTTCCAGTACATCAAGAAAAGAGGAGTGGGAATCTTGGGGCATGGTGGGGGATCGGTGGCAAGCTACAATTTGGATTGCAGTTTTGCCCAGAGTTAGTTGCACTTGGATAACCTCGGATGCATTATGCTGAGCAACTAACGTGGAGGTGTGGATATCCTTAATGAATATGGACACACCTCCGCCTTTGATGTTCTGGTCCAGGTTACATGGCTGAAAATTGTGGTATGAGTTATAGCCTGGTAGTGCAGGGGTGCTCTCTGGAGCCCTGAACCAGATCACTGCACAGATATCAATGTTCTCCATTTTAAGGAGTGCCTAGAGTGAGTGCATTTTGAGATTTAGACTTCTAGCACTGAGTAGCATTACTCTCAGTTTTTGCTTGCCTATTCCTGTTATGGTGGTGAATTTGTCATTTGAACCTTGCCTAAAAAAGGCACTATAGGGGTGGCAAGAGCCTTAGCCAGTATCCGGAATCCCAGGGGTGACAGGTGCAGGCCATCTCTGGCAAAGCATCGAGGTCTGTCGACCATGTCATCCCAAGCAGACAGATACTGTATCCCCTTAGAATGACACCAGAAGCTTAGCCAATTGTTGAAGTCAATCGTTTTGTCCTTGTACTGCAGTATAATTCTGGGCGATGGCAGAATGCTGCTCAGGGCTAGGGTCATACCTTTACTTAGTCTCCAATAGATTGCTGAGGGGTGATCTATGCCTGGCTTACAAGGCATCCGCAAACCCCACACTTATAAATCTCCTACATATTCATAAGTCAAAGAGTACCAGAAATACAAGGTCTAGGGACCTGAATTTTGTCTGACATAACCAGGACACGCAGAAGATACAGATATGTGTCCCAGAGACTGGTCTTCCTATGGAACAGGCTTCCCATCCATATGAAGCTGAGTTTGTCTATTACCTAATTTAAGCACAACCTAAACAAGTGGATGGGGAATAGGAAATTTACACAGGGCCTAGCACCCATGTCCCTTATGGACAGAGGTAGCTTATAAATGCCTGGCCGTCAGTGTCCTATTTGGATGCAGGACATCATTATTCTTTTGGGAAGACTTGGCTAGGCTTTGAAACTTGGGCCATTAGCCTAGTAACACTCTATGAATCTATGAATCTATAAGATTATAATAAATGCAGCTACTTAAAAAAAACAGATAGATTAGTGCATGGATGCATCTACTAACAGTTCAGTGCAGAAGATCAAGGCAATGAGCTGCTAACAAGCTGTTTTCGCAGTTCAGACTTTGAGTCCCTCAGCTGCACTTGACCTACTACACAACTCTGAGCAAGTCACTTAACTACACTCCAAGGTCACCCCTAAAAAGAGAATTGACCCCAGAGGGTTTGTTCAGTTTAACAATGAGTAAAATAAAAAATCCTGATAATGAAAAGGGTTAACTGACTTATATGAGTATTGTATGCCCACAAGGTTGATATTTTTGACCTGCTGTGTTTGTTAAGCTTTTTGCATTTGCAAACAAATTTAGAATATATATTAGAATTTTAGAACATCTACAATATATTTAAAAGCCAGTATACAGAATGCTTTCTGCAAACACAGACCATAATGTGAATTCAATTTATTATTTTAGCTTTTACATCTTGCAGATTGCAAGTAGCATAAATTAACTAGATTAGAATTAAATGTAAGTTTCTGTTGTACAAAGATGATTTAATTAACTATTAGGTATTGTACCAGTTAATTCCTTACTAGTTATAGTCTACAATATTATTTACAAGTTGCATCGTCTTGGAAAAATATACGCATATTAGAAAGCCTGTTTCATTGCAATATATTAACTTGTTTGAATTTATGCAGTGAAGTTGCTGAATTGTTTCAAGTAGCATTTTCTTACTCTAATGTTCATACCCAAGTTGGTCATTAGGCAGCTGATGTGATACTTTTGAATAACCACCTAGATTTTCATTACCGCATGCTCCCTCACCTTGACAACTAATGTGTAAGTTCATGCCTCTTCATTCTTCTCTGAAGAAGGTCACCTGCTGAAATCATAAAATGTAAGGATGTCAGTTTGGCACAGCTGATAACACATCTGAGTGTGGGTTCCAGTCCAAGGTATAAATTGAAGCTGTACCTCAAATAGTGGTATCTGAATTTAGGGTGGGAGGGTGCTGTACTGATGGGGTGCATCCTTAGATTGAGATTCTTAACTAAGGTCTATCTCTCCGTTTCTGGTTGTCATACCTGTCAAACGGTTAGCACAAGATTCTGGACAAAACCAAAATAATGGGGTACAAAGGCCCCAAATTAGGGGCAGGTTTTAATTATTGCTGTGATAAACTTATAAAGTTGCTAGAATAACACGTTCATATTAGCACACATTTTCTGAAGGATAAGAGGTCTGAAATTCAAACATTTGTCATTACCTAGTGATTTGCCAGAAAATCCACAATTTTTTTGAGGCAGAGACAGAAAATATGAGACAAAATTTTGAAGGATAAGAGGTCTGAAATTCAAACATTTGTCATTACCTAGTGATTTGCCAGAAAATCCACAATTTTTTTGAGGCAGAGACAGAAAATATGAGACAAAATTTTGAACATTCTGCAAAATTCTGGACAGTTGATATGTATGTAGGTGCTAGTGCTATTGTCTAAGATATTCAGATGGAAGTAAAACTAGTTAAGGTATTCTTCATAAAACAGAAGGTGAATTTTTCTGATGTCATGACTGACAAATTCTTCACATGGTTTTTGGTACATCATTTCCAAGTTATGTATGAATGAAGGGATGCATACTGACTGTAACCCCAGATTCAGTGAATTTATTGCTAGTTTTAAGCATTGTCTGCAAAGAGCTTTAAGATAAGAGAATTTTAGAAATAAGATCATTTGTTTTGTAACATGCGCTTGTACATGTACAAATTCATTCACTGCCAGCCATATCACAGAGTTTGGAAGGATGTTTTATGTATGAATATGGAGAACCAGCTGGGGAAGCAGCAATGTGGGATGCCCTAGGAGTCCATAACCTTCAACTCTTGCCTGAAGGCTCTAGCATCTTTTCAGTGCTGATAAAATAAAGTAGGTAGTAGCAGTGAATGAATACATACTTGTGTAGCTATATGTTCATTCACATTGAACTCAGCTATGTACCAGACCTGTGTTCTTAGATGGAGAGGCAAGAGTGGGACACCGCAGAGCTTGTGCTAGATATAGCACATACTATTTAATTACAAGGCTTAGCACATAACATGATGGAAACTTATAAAAGATGGGCTTGAAATTTGTGGCACAAAAAAAAATCACAGTACTGAATTTACTGGTACTATAATTAGGTGAGGATAGACATTATTTGATGCTAAGCCATTATTTTACTATATAGGAAGTAGTCATTCAATGAAGAATGAGTGTTTAGTGTAAAAGGCTGAGCTTGAAGTACTCAGCAGGAAGGAGAAGAAAGGAAACAAACAAACAATAAAATAAAAACTAAGCAATTGTTTAAATATGCATAATGAAAAATAGCTGCACATATCACTATATGTGAAAACAAATGCATACACCTTTTTAAAATGAAACATACATAAAATTCAAGCAAGACCACTAGTAAGGTATGATAAACAAATATAATTGTTAACTTGTGGCATTTTGTATAAATATAACGTTTCACAATAGTGTCTCTTATCTGCATACATGGGAAGAACTGGAAATAGTAGAAACTAAAGAAGGTTTCTACTATTTCTTAGGTTAATTGAAGGAATTACAACAGGGAATTTGGTAAGCAGTTATAGCAGGCTCTGTGCATTTACCAGGTTCTGCTTAAGAACAACTGGAAACCAAAATACAGTAAATATGAGTTTTTTCTGTTAATGTTAAACTAGACACTAAGTATAAAGATATGTGGAAATGGCTTCAGCAATAAAACACAGTGTGACAGAACCCCGTTCCTTATCATGTAGCCGCACAGGCATGACAATGTTATGTTATACAGTAACATCTCTATGTTTAGAGCAACCAGTAAGAAAAAATGGTCTGCTACATGTGCTAGTATGCACTGTCAGTATGCAGTCCAGAACTGTGGTTACTTTGTGAAATATCTTTCCTACGGAAGATGTAAATCCTCAGCTATGCCTCATGGTTTGAGTTTCCCAAGGTGGAGTGTTATGTTACACACGACATCATCCAGTAAACTCATGCAGCTTTCCTTTATTGGTTAAGTTAGTAAGAGCCCCAGCTGAAAAACACTAGATGGGTGGGACTTGCAAGGATGATAGGAGGGGAATGGTGGAGAAAGGTAGGGAGACAAAGGAGTGACACTGCTAAGGGCCAGTAGCAGGAGGTTAGACCATAAGAATGATATGCTGCAAGCAACATTCTTGGAAGGGAGGGCAGATGTGGTGGGAATAATTGAAGTCTACACCAGAAAATACTAGAATCAAGATATGTTTATGCAAAAGCGTATGGCATTCACAGTTATAAAGTTCTGAGAGAAGTGTTGGGTAGAACTGTGTGTAACAGAAGATATGCATCATGTAATGGAGAAACAGAAATGGAGGCTATATGGGGTGAGCAAAAGCTGTAGGGGAAAGTTAGACATCCTGGTAGCTAGAATGAAACAATGGCTGAGACAACACATGAGGAAGATTATGGCCGCTAAGGATGATTGCCTTTATAGAATCTG
>NC_056741.1:1291433737-1291448737 GCF_019279795.1 Protopterus annectens | reverse complement strand
AAGGGGGTCTCTAAGTAAGTCTGGTCAAACACACCTGCTTTACCACCAAATTGAGCTAGTTTATTTTTGGAGGAATGAGACACAATTTATTTCTGAATATCCAGCTTTCAAACAAGTATCACCCTTCTTGTGGTTCGGACTGATATTTTGTAATGCTAAAGGATCAGAAAAAGAAAACATAGTGGTACGGCGGTAGCGTTGTTACCTCACAGCAAGAGGTTCTTCCGTTCAATTCTCCGCTGGGCTTGGGAGTGCCTTCTGTGTGGAGTCTGCATGTCCTCCCCGCCGCAGTTGGGTAGCGTTTGAAAGACATGCATGCATAAATGGGCTTGCCTTTGCTGAAGGTTGAGCATCAAGCTGGCACCTCGGCATTTCGTAAAAACTCTACTGCCAATCATTAGCGGACCGGAGTTCTGCTGTGGCGACCCCTTACATTATTATATTATATATTATTATTATATTATATTATATTATTATATTTGAGAACAATTGTTGTTGTTTCCCAGAGAATGAGATTACTATCCTCTCAAATGGATCTTTTTAATAAGCTGTGAATTTTGAAGGGTTATGACAGTAGCATGACACTTCAGAAATGTATACAAAACATTTCTGAGGGTGTCTGTCTTCTTTACTTAGATTTGATAGGTTTTCTCATTTTTAAAACATTGACATGGTTATTGTGAAAGGATGTGAGAAGAATATTGTCTGGACCATCCTCACACATTTTCAGATCACCTGTCTTAGCATGTAAGGTACTCAAATGTTTAGACAAATTAACACTGCAAGAGTATGATTTTAAGTCAGGTTATTTGACTAGATGCCCCCCCCCAAGGAAGCATGTTCAAATTATTAGATATTATTTTATAATAGCTACCTTTGATTACAATGTTAACAGTCTTTCAATATTTCTGGCAGTTGGAAAAACAAATGCCTTGCATGTTTTGAAAGAAAAGAGATTTGCTGTAACATATTAGATGTGTTTGCTTCTAAACAAATAAATAAATTGTTCTTCATTCACAGATTTAGCCCTTTTTATATTATCCAGGCATAGTCCATTTGCATATACTCATAACGATATCAGAAAAACATATTATTTTCATGTTTGAATAGAAACTTTTCTCTCAATACAAAATTGCCTCCCTTCATGTTCTGTTCATTGTTTAAAACATATAAGTTTGCAGTCTTTAAAAATATTCATCCCTAAATACAAATCCCAAATGGTATCTGCATAACACTATCAGCAATATATTATCAATATTATACTGTCAGCATTATACAAACAGCATTATACTGTCACCATTATACTACCAGCATCATGCAATGAGCGTTATACTGTCAACATTCTATTATCAACATTATACAAACAGCATTATACTGTCAGCATTATACTATCAACATTATACTGTCACCATTATACTACCATCATCATACAATGAGTGTTATACTTCTACTATCAACAGTATACAAACAGCATTATACTGTCAGCATTATACAATCAGCATCATACAATTAGCGTTATACTGTTAACATTCTGCTATTAACATTATACAAACAGCATTATACTGTCAGCATTATACTATCAGCATTATACTATCAGCATTATACTGTCAGCATTATAATATCAGCATTATACTGTCAGCATTATACTACCAGCATCATACAATCAGCATTATATTATCAAGATTCTACTATCAACATTATACAAACAGCATTATACTGTTACCATTATACTGTCAGCATTATACTATTAGCATTATACTATCAACATTATACTGTCACCATTATACTATCAGCTTTATACTATCACGATTATAATGTCACCACTATACTATAACCTTTATACTATCAGCATTACACTATCACCAGTTTAATACTGTCACCATTACATATCAGCATCATATGATCAGAGTTAAACTATCAACATTAGACTATCACAATTATACTGTCAGCATTATACTATCTGCATTACATTGTCACCATTATACTATCATGATTATGCTGTCACCATTATACTATCAGCATTGCACTGTCATGATTATACGGCCACCATTATTCTGTCACCGTTATACTATCAGCATTATACTGTCAGCATTATACTATTAACATTACACTATCATCATTATACTGCCCGCATTATACTATCACCATGATAATGTCACCATTATACTATTAACATTACGCTATCATGATTATACTGTCACCATAGTGCAGTTAGCATTATACTATCACCATTATTCTGTTAGCATTATACTATCAACATTATGCAATCAGCATTATACTATTAGCATTATACTATTACTACCATATTGTCAGCATTACAGTGTCACCATTATACTATCAGCATTATACTAATAATGATTATACTTTCACCATTATACTGTCACCATTATACTATCATGATTATACTGTCAGCATTATACTTCTGGTTATAATCTTGTGCAACTCAACAAGTATACAGCTGAGAGTTGTAGTCACTAGACATCTGCATTTCCTCTAGATTTATTTTATCTGGGATTAAATTTACATTAGTAAATTGTATATTGTTCCAAGGTTTTCATTTGAATGCCTCAAGGCTCATTCTTTTCTTATCAAAATGTTTCTTTTTCAGTTTTAACTTTTATAGAAACTATATTTAAGATTCAAAAGTAATCATGTCTACCAACAACCCTGTGTTTTATTTCTTAGTATTCGTAACGTCTGCATTTCCAACACAGTTGTTATTTCCTTTATTTCTGCATTGAAGATGCAACATATATTTATTTGCATTATCATCTAAATTATCCTTGTGTAAGCAGTATGCTGGATAATACAGCAAAGCTTGAACATTCATAGGTTCATAGGTTGGTACTAGGCTATCAGCCCTAGGGCCTATACAAGCCTAGCCATAACAATTCCCTGGCTATTTCTTCCCACATTATTTACTTTCCTGGACCCCTGTCTAGCAGGGCGACTGACATGATCCCTGGGGTGAATTTCCTTTCTCCCATCCAATCGTCAAGGTTCCTCTTGAAGAGGTCCAAAGAGGCACTCTGCTTGACATGTATGGGCAATCTATTCCAGAGTCTGGGGAGTCTCTGGGTCAGGAACCTATCCCTCCAGCATGTTTTGTTTATTGTGATGAGAAGGTTTAGATCCCTGGAGCGTGTAGCTCTGAGGGATTGGGATTTCTTTAAGTGTAGCATGTCCAACAGCTCTGGGTTTGACATGGCCTTGTATGTTAAGCAGAGATCGCCTCTGAGTAGACGATATGCGACAGTATAGCTGGAGTTTTTTAAGATGGTCAGCATAGGGCATCTGCTTTAGGCCTGTGATTCTTTTAGTGAGGTATTTCTGAGGCCTTTCCAGTTGTTGCAGATGTCTTGAGAGGTACATACCAAATGGGGCATTGTATTCTATAATGGGTCTAATGAGGGATGAGTACAGTGGGACAATGACCTCCTTTTTTCTGGATGAAAAACCCATCGTGATGAGGTGTGCCACATAGAAGGATTTCCTGACTGTTGTGGCGATGTGGTTATCAAAGGTGAGACCACTGTCCACCTGTGTCCCTAAGTCTCTTATCACAGTTTCTGTGTTTAGTGTACTGCCACCTATATGGTAATTCATGGATACATGTTTTTTCCCAAAGGGGATAACAATACATTTCTTGGCATTGAGCTTGAGCCCATGGCTCTGGCACCAATCATCTGTTTCTGTAAGGCCCTTTTGTAGAGTATTCACATCATTTGGGGATTCAATAATGGCTCCCAGTTTGCAGTCATCTGCAAACTTTGTTAGCCAGAGTCCCTTAGTGTTGACCTGTACTTCAGAGAAGTAGATGCCAAACAAGAGCGGCCCCAGGACTGAACCCTGAGGTACTCCACTTGTCACTTGTCTGGAGCTGGATTTGGAGTTGGCTACTTTTACAGTGTGGGTTCTATCAGTAAGCCATTTAGCAACCCATTGGGTGACATAGGGATTAATGCCCAACTTAATAAGTTTATCTATGATTCCAGAGTGGGGGATGGTGTCAAAGGCCTTGGCAAGGTCAAGATAGGCTGTGTGGACCACCTTACCCTTGTCCATGGCTCTGGAGACTGATTCAAAGAAGTCAATCAGGTTCAGGAGACAAGATCGGCCCTTCACAAACCCAAACTTGGTGGGGTCCAGTGTTTGAAGGTTGCCAATGTCTTTGTTTATAAGTTCCATGATAATACACTCCATGGCCTTGCAGATAAGGCTTGTCAGACTGATGGGACGGTAGTTTCTGGGATCCAAGGTGGATCCCCCCTTGTGGATTGGGATAACTGTAGCTCTGCGCCACTCAGTGGGCACGAAACCTGAGGTGAGGCTATGATTAAACATGACACTTAGGTGAGGTGCCAGTTCATATTGTAGTTCATGTAGTACACAGCCCGGGATGTCATCTGGTCCCATGGATGCTGTATTCTTGGCTTTAGAGAGTGCGTTTTGTACCTGTGTGGCCGTTATTTCTGGAATTTGGCAATCTTCCAGTATTGAGATGGGCCATTTAGGGGGGTGAGAGGGGGGAGAAGTTGGCACTGAATCGATCTGCCAGGATATTGGCAATGTCCTTTGGATCAGTATATTTAATGCCATTCTGTTTTAGCTCAGAGCAGATCTGAGCATTGCCATTTAGATTCTTGACATGGTTATAGAATGCTTTGTGGTTGTCTTTGGAATCTTTGGCTATTTTATTTTCGTAACTAGCTTTGGAGGATTTTATGAGGCATCTCAGTTTCTTACTGAGGCTAGTAAGAAAGTTTTTTGCATCCTTGGATTTTCCTCTTTTCTGTAAAAGTTTCTTCCTTTTGTTGTAAAGTTTGTTTATGGCAGGGGACCACCAGATTGGCTTCCTTTTTTGGGATGAGAGCATTTTGGTTCTATATGGGATGGCACGATTCATGCATGAGTGGATGTGCTCGTACAGTGCCTTAGTGTAGGATTCAGCAGTTGAACTTTCAGTTCCCGTCTGCATGGGTGTCATGAAGTTTATCACTTCTGACTTGAGTAGCATGAAGTTGGCTTTGGAGAAGTTTTTTATGGTGGTTTCTTTACTGGGGGGTGTGGGTGGGATGTGGATGTTAAGGGTGATTAGCTTATGGTCAGACCTGACTAATGAGGGGGTGACCATAGGTATGCAGCATTGATTTCCCATGTTGGTAATGACCAGGTCTAGGATATTGGAGCCCCTGGTGGGACTATGGATTAGTTGATCCAGGAGTTGGAATTTATGAATTCCAAGAACCGTTCTTAAAGGTGTTGGGACATGAGTAGTTTTCCCAGTTAATGGCAGGGTAGTTAAAATCACCCAGTATTAGGGTGTTTGGTTCTATCTTAATATTTTCCAGTATGTTTAGAAAGGTGTAGTGAGAATCTTGGGGTATGGTGGGGGATCTGTAGCAAGCTACAATTTGGATTGCAGTCTTACCTAGTGTTAGTTGCACTTGGAGAATTTCAATAATCCAAAAGTTGAGGAATGGAGAACAAACCAACCAGCGTTAAATGTCAAAATATTTATTCCACAAACGATCCAAGTAAAAAAGTTAGACCACATACATCAATGGGAAACACGGCATAAATGCTCTTGGAGAATTTCAGACACATTGTGTTGGCCAACTAGCCTGGTGGTGTGAATATCCTTGGTGAATATTGACACTCCTCCACCTTTAGTGTTTCGGTCCTGGTTTGGTGGCCGAAAAGTGTGGTAAGAGTTGTAGCCTAGTATTGCAGGGGTGCTCTCTGGAGCCTTGAACCAGGTCTCAGTTACTGCACAGATATCGATGTTCTCCATTTTTAGGAGTGCCTCGAGAGAGTGCATTTTGAGGTTTAGACTTCTAGCATTGAGTAGCATTACCTTCAGATTTTGCATGCTTGTACCTGTTACGGTGGTGGTTTTGTCCTTTGAAGTTTGCCTAAAAAAGGCACTATAGGGGTGGCAAAAGCCTTAGCCAGTAACCTGAATCCCAGGGGCGACAGGTGCAGACCATCTCTGGCAAAGCATCGTGGTCTGTCAATCATGTCATCCCAGGCAGACAGATACTGGATCCCCTTTGAATGACACCATAAGCTTAGCCAATTGTTGAAGTCAATCATTTTATCTTATATTGTGGTATCATTCTGGGCGAAGGCAGGATGCTACTCAGGGCTAGGGTCATACCTGCCTGGGCCACATGATCCGAGAGCTCTTCCATGTCTCTTTTCATGTAGTCCAGGGAGGTACGTCTCAAGTCATTCACTCCAACATGGACAATGACAGAGTCATATTTGTACTTGTTGTGGAGTGACTTGAGTGCATGCGTTATGTGGTGGATCCTGGCACCCGACAGGCAGCTGACTGTAATTTTCTCCTTATTCAACCTGGTGAGAGGGACATCAGTGTGCCGGACTATAGAGTCACCTATGACTAAAGTGTTAGGTACATTGTCTTGCCTTAGGGGCTGTTGCTGGGTGGCACACTGGTGTTGTGAACTATGTGATACATTGGTTGTGATTGGTGTTTGTTTGCGTTTCAGCTTCAGAGGTCTTTGTTGCTTGGGCAGGTTACAGTTAAGGGCCTCTGCATATGTGGATTTAGTGTTGCTATATGTGGGTGTTGGTGGTGCGGGTTTAGAAGGGCTATGTGTTGCTTGAGGTGTAGTGTGGGTGTTGACCTTCTCCTCTTGACTGTTTAGCACAATCTTGGGTGGAGAGAGCTTTGCTTCCATTTTGGCTATGTAAGTGCATCTCTCACAGGTTGTAGTGTTGGGTGGTAGGAGGAGAGGGTTGTCTGTGTACATGAGGCAATTGCTGCATTGCCCCAGTATGCCCAGATTCACCAGGTGGACAGGAGAAATCACCGGAAGCTGACCCTTGGACATGCCTGGTTTGGGGCTTTTTTTTTTTCTTTTTTTTCTTTGTAAGTATAGGAGCTGTTTCCTTAGCAAGGTCGTTTGCAATTATAGGCTGTTTAGTGCCTACTATTAATATCTCCTTGTTAACAAGGAGAGTTCAGTGTTTGTATGAGTTTAAGGCTTCCTAGTGCTTTCCAGCAGGTATTAGAGAAAGTGCTAGTCACAGGGATGCTTAAAGGTAAGATTGAAAAGAATGCACTCTGCAGTGTGCACTAGAGAAGTTTAGATGTGAAAGTAGGTAACTTGAGTTTTACCTGTTTAAAAAGTTAAGGTTTAGTGGAGAGTTACTATTTTTAAAACAGCAAGATGGATTGAAAGGGGTGATCACTTTTGTATTTTGGTACTATGAAATACTGTAGGATGGCCAATAAATTTAAATAATTGAAGGGGTGGGATTTCAAAAATGATGATTTTGTGATTACTCACATAAGCCAGTGAAAGTAGAGAGAAATGAGATATATGGTCAGGTTAACATAAGAGGCGGGCAACTAGAAAGACAGTGGTATTTAACAAGACAACTTAAATGGGTGAGAGGGCGGGAAAAAATTCAAATTCTGCCTGACTCAGAACAGAGAGAGCTGTGGTCTCTTTTGAAGTTTTAATATGCTGTTAAAACAGAATGCAAGCAAAACACAAGGTAAAGAAAACAAACTACAGTATTCAAAATATAGAAAGGCAATACAGTAATACAAAAAATAAAAGCAAACTAACCTTTCCTTCACAGCAAAGTGTAGCAGAGTCTGGATGAGCCTTTCTGGTAAATTCACGACCCATGCTAATCTGACATCATTGCCATATTCTGAGTACCATTCTGCAGATTTGCTCTTACATAAATGATGTCAGTGTCAAAACAAGGCCCAGACCAGATCTGTAAAGCATACCTTTTGGCATTATTCATCTTATATTGTAAATACTATCCAGTCTTTAGCACATTCCATTTTTTGTGTGCTTCAATTCTTATGACTAGGCCACCAATAATTTAACCCCCCCAGTTTCTCAGTTATTTTATGATTTATGCTGTCACACTGTCATATCATTTACAAATGTCTAATAATGCTGCACCCACTGGTAAATAAAAAGCCAACAGTTTTACCCACTGTTCTCCAGAAATAATCTGTTTATTTGTTAAGTAAAAGAGAGTCCATCAATAATCAAGTTGGTGGACATCCACATATCGTCATGTGTGTGTAGTTTATGCAGTTCTAAGTGTTTGATCCACGTCACTAATTTTCACAGTGAAATCAGCAAGCATTTACTATCCTACAGTTACCCATGCTTTGTTTGGTGTTCTTCTTTTTATTTATAAGCACTGCAAGTCCATTTCAAAAGACAGAATGTATACTATTGGCAGACATACTTTTAGGGACAAACTCCTCAAATGGAAGCCATGAGGAAAATCACCAAAATCTTTTTTTGCAGGTGTAAAGCTCCCCTACAGCCACACGTGGGTGCTTCAGCACCTCACAGCCCCTTATGTGGATACTTCACCTCACAGCCCCTTACTTGGGCACTTCACCTCACAACCCCTTACTGACAGGTAGATAGACAGAGGGATGGATCCAGGTAATTTGAACTGAATGTTCATTTGATTAAAACCCATTTGACAGAAAACAACTTTCTCAACAAATATACCATAAACAATATTTTTGCAGGGGGACAATCCCCCTTTCCCTCTTACTTATAGATACTGACTCCATGGTCACATAACCTTAGAGAAAAATAAAAACACTCCACACAGTGACTCAGTGCTAGAGTGAAAACACTATTGTCTGCAAATCTGGGGATACAATATGATGCTGACCATTGCAGGCCACACATCCTCTGCTAGACTTATTTACCTAATAACTCCTATGATACAAAATAACACCATCTGATACTTTTCAATTAAATGGGTTCAATCATTTGAGTTTCAGTCATACGAACATTCAGTTGAATGACATGGACCAATACACACAAACACACACACACACACACACACACACACACACACACACACACACACACACACACACACACACATATATATATAGTTTATTATTAAAATGTACACACTAAAAAAAAAATGAAAGTCAAAATGTACAATACAGCACAATGTCAAATCAGCTGAATGAATTCAGCAGATTCAACATTGTTGCCGAACAGATTACATGATTTCCATATATGAGCTCAGGTAAAGGAAACTCCTATACTTAACATCATGTTTCCCCCACTGCACCACACAAACACACACACACACACACACACACACACACACACACACACACACACACACAAACACACACACCCCTGTTAACTATATATCCCAACTCTGAGATCGCACTACAGTGAGGAAAGGGATGAATTTCCCACACCACACTGTACCGCAATCTCTGTACAGTACTTCGAGTTTATATCATTGAATGCACTGTGCATTCGCTGATATAAACTTTTGAACACGGAGATGTTCAGCAAGATGGAAATTCGAACATTTATGTTTCGAGTTTCCATCTGCGAAGATTCTCCATTCCACCTTTAGCCTTATTAGACAACAGTGGGAAAATGTATATGGAGGCCATGGTATGGTTCAGGTCACATTACTCAGTGACCTTGTAGTCCTGGTCTTCCTTGTGGAGAGATAGAAGAAGTTACCTACCTGGGATGGCGGAGTGGGTTTCAGTACAACAGTATAGTCCCAGAAAAACATATAGTCTTGGAAATACAAGACAGCAAAGCCCAGACCCTGAGTGAAACACAGCCTGTGATCTTGAAAGAGATAATGGAGGTGTTCACTGGGCCGCTGTTAATCCTATGTAATGTGTCACTACTGATGGAGGAGGTGTATAAAGAAAATGTGTCAAGACGGTATTGTTGCACAACAGAAAAATAAAGAGGGACCCAGGAACTACAGACGTATGATTCCAACCTCATCCTCAGGAAAAAAAATATAGGAAAGCTCATAAAAGGTTATACTGTAAACCACTTGGAGATCAGCCATCACAGATTCATGGAATGGTCATCCTGCTAGTCTCAAGGTATGCAGTATAGGGACTGAGTAGATAAAAGGATTCTGGTAGATGTAATTTTCTTGAATTTTAGCAACATTTGTAGCTTTATCTTACATAATAGGGACAGAAAACTGTAGGGATTAACAGGATAAATAGATCAAGTCCAGTCAATTGAAAATTAACTAAGAAATAAGGAACAGAGAATGGCAGTTAATGGCATATATATTTTTTCTGAAAGGCATGGGGCTTTTTTTCTGAAATGTAGGCTATAATGTAGATGCCACTTTGGTTAGTGCCAGACCTGGTCCAGTTTGGAGTATTCATACCTGATATATTCAGTAGTCTGTATGGTGAAGTAAGCCTGTCAGTAGATTCCATGAGGGTAGAAAATAAAGAGTAGTGGCTGAGATATGATATGCTCTGGTCAGGCTAGCGAAGAATTAAATGAAATGGCAATTAGAGTTTATAACTAGAATGCAAAGTGCAGGTCCTCACAGGCTGGTAAGGAAAAGAAAAAAAAGGAAATCACTTTGAGGAGTGGTACTGGAAAAAGAGATGGAAAACAGCCTTGCAGTACTGATCACACTCAGAATGGACCATAGTGCTCAATGTGGGAGGCTAGTGACAAATGCAGACAATGTGTTTGCATATGTAGCAAAACAAAGATGAAACCAGAGGCCATTCGTCAACTGTACAAAAGTGTGGTGAGTCCTCCCTAGAGTACTGTATAGAGTTCTTGAGGTCATACCTGAGAATCAGATAGTGAAATGGGTTTAGAGATGTGCCACTAAGATGATCCAAGTGCTAAATAACGTGGATAATAAGAAGAGACACTCAGAGCTAAAGATGTATAGTATGGAAGAGAGAAGCAACACGGCCAGTGCAATCTGCACCTTCATTACCCTGAAAGGGATTGTTCAGAGTTTAAGGATGTACAGGAAATACCTGATTAGAACATTGTGCAAACCAGATTTAAGTCTGAAATGTGGAGAGTTATTTTTCTCTGAGAAGGTGGTGGACCCATGGACTTCCATCTTTATGCATGGCAGAATTCCTTTCTGGGGAAGCAGTTATGAACATATACAATAAGTGGAGAGCAAGGGGGTGGGCCAGGATGGGACAGTTATGCAGTGACTAGCTGCAGAATGTAAAGCTAACATGGTAACACAGCATATTTGCTTTGGATAGGTCATATACAAATATACTTGTATATTTTGTCAAGCACTCATCTTCCTTTCTTTCTTTCTTTCTTCCTGACATCATTTGACACCACTGAAAATTTTAAGCAGGCGATAATATGAGTGAATTAATATTAAATTATCTGGATGAAGAGTGCACAATAACAAGAGAAGGAACTCACTTTATTCTGATGATGTGAAGTTGTAGAGGCTGCTGTGGGCCTTGTCTGAGTTTCATTTTTTTAAGTACAGCTGAGAAATAAACAAAAGAGAAAGAAGAAAAAAAGAAAGAAAGAAAGAATGAAATAATAGCATGGGCATGGCCAGCTGTAAGGAGTCTGCAGGAAGTCTTAGATGAACACAACGATTGTAGTGGGTATTTGAAAATTGGAGAATCAGCACAGAAAGGAAGCATTGATGGCCATCTCTTTCCTTGAGGCGATAATGCATTTGTTGTTACCCTGGCAATGTCCGGCTGGGAATTAGTACATGCTTTCAGATTGCATAGTAGCACTTGTGCCTCCTGCAACCTAAGGCCAGAAAATTGAGACAGACAGACCTCAGCACTGACTATTCATAGCCTAATGGTACTGTAAAGCTTGGACCTTAACTGGATGGAACTGAGCTGCACCCCCTCCACAAGACAGATATAGAATTGTAAAAAGAGGGAGTGGAGGGGTCAGAGTAGGATTGGGGTTGAACGGAGGGATGGAAGGTTAAGATGGAGAAGTGCTTGTTGAGGGGAGGAGAAAGTAGAAATGGCATAGGATGTCATAGAGAAGAGAGAGTAGGGAGGTGAGATGTTAAAAATCCAGTGGTAGAAGAAGTAAGAATGTTGGAATGAAAGGTATGTATACGAGGTCGATAAATGCAGTATTTATTTATTTTGCATTTGTCAACTGAGTAAGTGGGTTTGTCTTTTTCACCCACAACCCTAATGGTGTAGATAATTAGAAAAAAACATATGTTAATGTACAGAGCAGTAAGTGCATAGCAAAGTATTACAATATAGATAGATTGGCCGTATAGAAAACTAGGAGTACTTGCACAGAGCAAATATCTCAACAGAATTTTGAATTGCTCTGTAACATGAAAAAACATTTTGGAGTGGCTTGTATGAAAAGGAGTGGAATATATAACATAAAATGTACTAAAAGTTAATTTGTATAAAGCACTGGGTTGTATGAAAAAAGGATAGAATGTGCAATGTAAAAGGGAATACAGAATGTACAAAAAAGAGATGCATTAGCACCCGGACTAGTCTGGTAAAAAAATGTACACATGCACACACACGCGTGCGTGCACACACACACACACACACACACACACACACACACACACACACACACACACACACACACACACACACACAAACACGTTATAGGTGCACTAAATAAAAATAAAACACCCAAATGTTGACATCTCCAGCATCGACAAACAATATTCAAAAAAAAAACAAGAGAGAGAGAGAGAGAGACTGACACAGTACTGTTCATGCTCCAAGAAATAACCTCAGATCATAGCATCATAGGATCATAGAGGGTTACTAGGCTATTGGCCCTAGGGCCTGTACAAGCCTAGCCATGTTTTACCCTTGTTTCCCTCATAGACCAAGAGAAATAAATTTATTAGCGTGCAAATTTATGATCAGCACTAACTGCCCCTATTCAAGAGGGACACAGGTGAAACCCTTGGGGTGAATTTCCAGTTTCCCATCCAATTGTCCAAGTTATGCTTAAATAGGGTCATTGAGGAGCTTTGTTTAACTTGAATTGGGAGTTTGTTCTAGAGAACTGGCAGCCTCTGGGAGACATATCTGTCTCTCCAGCAGGTCCTGTTAATGTTGCAGGCTAGATTAAGGTCTCTAGAGTGAGTGATTCTTGTCCCATTAGATTTACGGATGTGAGCTTTTCCATTAAGGCCAGGTCTGAGATTGCTTGTAGGGCAGGTACAAGTCACCTCTAAGCAGTCTGTAAGATACAGAGTATAGGGACAGTGCCTTCAGTTTGTCCGTGTAGGTAATGTGATGAAGGCCATGACTTTTCTTGGTGAGAAACCTCTGAGGGCTCTCCAGTTGCTGCAGGTGTCTGGTGAGGAACATACGGAAGGGAGCATTGTATTCTATTACTGGTCTTATGAGGGATGAGTACAGAGGAGCTATTACCTCCTTCGTTTTGGATGATATTCCCTTGTGAGATGGGCAGCATAGAAGGCCTTCCTCACCACTGTGGACACATGATGATTGAAGTTAAGGCTATCAACCTGTGTTCCCTAGTCTGTCAGCACTGGGTTTGAACTTAGGGGGGTATTATTAATGTTGTAATTTGCTGGGACTTCACCTTAACTAAAGGGAATAATACATTTTTCTGCATTTAGTTTAAGTCCATGGCTTTGGCACCAGTTATTTATCTGTGTAAGCCCTTTTGGTTGTATGTCACCATTGTTGGGGGACTCAGTGATTGCACCCAGTTTGCAGTCATCAGCAAACCTGGTAAGCCACAGGCCATCTATTTTCACCTGATCTTCTGAGAAATAGATTCCAAACAAAAGTGGACCCAGCATGGATCCTTGTGGAACACCAGTAGTAACAGGTCTACTGGTAAAGGTGGAATCCCCTACTTTGACTGTATGCATTCTGTCGGTGAGCCACTTGGCTACCCAACTAATGACATATGGGTTTATCCACAGCTGGGTGAGTTTATCAATGATGCCTGAGTGGGGGATAGTGTCAAAAACCTTGGCTAAGTCGAGATAGGTAGTATGCACTGTTTTGCCTTCATCCAAGATTTTGGTGACATTTTCAAAGAAGTTCACCAGATCTAACAAGTGTGATTTGCCTTTAACAAAACCAAATTTGATCGGCTCAAGAGTTTGAAGCTCTCATATATCCTTGTTGATTAGCTCCATGATGATTCTTTCCATGGCCTTACAGATAAGGCTGGTTAGGCTTATGGGTCTATAATTCCTGGAGCCAGTTGAGGGACCCCCCCCTTTGTGCAAAGATATCACAGTTGTAGTTTTCCATTCAGGTGAGACAAAGCCAGTACTTAGACTGTGGTTGAAGAAAGTTCCCAATGATTCCACCAGCTCCTGTTTTAGACCATTTAGTAAGCAGCCTGGAGTGTTGCCCAGTCCCATAGATGCTGCGTTTGTGGCCTTGGAGAGGGCGGTTATAACCTGCTCATTGGGGATACTAGGTAGAGGACTGTTGACAGATGTATTTTGCGGTATAATTTGTGGGGACAGTGGAGTGAAGTTTTTGATGAACCTGTCTGCTAGGAGGTTGGCAATTTTCACAGGTTCCATATGAGTGGTACCGTCCACTACTAGTTTGGCACAAATCTGATCCCTCTCTTTAAGATTTTGGGTGTAGTTATAGAATGCCTTGTGATTATCCTTAGCCAGAGATGCTAATTTGGTTTTCTAGTTAGTTTTGCAGGACTTAACAAGATGTCTAATTTGCTTATTCAAGCTGTGGAGGGTATCTTTAATCTGTTGAGAACCTTCATTCTTGTTCTTAGTCAGCAGTTTCTTTCTCTTGTTGTATAACCTATTTATTCTGGATGTCCACCAGTGTGGTTTGTTTTTTTGTGAGGATCCTGATTTAATCCGTTCAGGTATGGCTGAGTCTATGCACTTGCATAAGTGTTTATACAAGGCATTAGTGTACTCCTCAGTATGGAAGACACTGCTGTCAGTGGTGAGCGGGGTTTTGAAACTATTTATGCCATTGTGTAGAAGGCTACAGTTTACTTTGGAGAAATTTTTTAACCTTTTTGCTCTGGGGGGGTGGTCATTTGTGATTGTTACTTCAAACAAAACCGATTTATGATCTGACCTTACAAGGGAAGGCCCCACACATGGGGTGGTGCAGCGAGCTCCCATGTTGGTGAGCACTAGGTCAAGAATATTTGAGCCCTTTGTGGGGTGCCAACTACCTGTTCC
>NC_056741.1:1291371237-1291431237 GCF_019279795.1 Protopterus annectens | reverse complement strand
GAGGTGCTGGCTGGTATTATTCAACTTCATGTGTTTACTTTGTCAGTAATATTCTTTCCTTTTCAAAAGAGTTTTCTTACTTTAGATGATGACTTTACAGAGGTATTGGCAACTTAAGTTTGTTTAAGTTAGAATCACTGATAATTAGTTATGCCCAAAAATACACATTATTGTCAGATGAGAACATGACAGAAACCTGCTTCCAACTCCTCCTAAGTAAATAAGTAAGTAAATAAATAAATGCACAAACAACTATGCTGGTATGCCAGTATTTACTATCAGATTTATGTTTGACATTATCTTAAGAATGTTCGAGAATAGAAAAGAGTAACGCATTTTATCTGTACTTGCCTTCTTCATCTAGCTTGTCAGTTCAGTACAGCACTTTTTGCAGCATTGCCTCTCTGTACCCCCTGCTGATTGGTAAACAGATGCTCACGCATATTATTAGCTTTTGAAAACAGTGATATCATGAAACATTGATTGCAGTAACAAGTATCCTGCTGTGATTAGTTACATTACCTGATAAAGCACAGAGATTCTGGTTGGGATTGACTTATGTTGCAAAATGTGCCATCCATTGTTGTTATCTCCCATCTTGACACAGGCAAGTGCATACACACACACACACACACACACACACACACACACACACACACACACACACACACACACACACACACACACACACACTCATGTGCGTGCACGCACACACACACATACACATGCACACACACACACACACACACACACACACACACACACACACACACACACACACATGCACACACGCACACACACGCACACACACATATATATGCTCTTCCACCTTATAACAAAAAATATCAGTCTATTTTTTTCTTTCTTGCTCACCCATTTAGGTTTTTAACTCTTGCTAGGCTATTCTTCCCTAACACAACCACTTGACAAATCAGCTTTCAGTGGGTTACTACTGTTTCTGCCAAGCAATTAACTAAGTTTGCAGGTATTTATCCCCAATCTGCCACTTTTTAAACTCCGCTGCAGTGACTGATGGAGAACTTCGTTTAATTAAGCAATGTGCTGCCTTCCATGCTTTATTCTCCACATTTTCCTCTTCCCCCAAGTATAGATGTTTTGCAGCAGCATTACATGCAGCTGGCATGATGAAAACAGGCTAAAGATACACTCAACCTCAAAGGAGCAGAGAAGCTGCCATGCAAAGTGTGTGTGTTTTTCATTCTAAGTGTCTTGAGCCTGGGTCTTCAAAGTCATTAGCAAACATAATGCAACCATCTTGCTAAAGCAGCAGTAAGTTTTTTTTTTTCTGCCATGTTATACACTCAGAGCCATCAATGGCATCCCAGCCCAATGTAAGCCTCACTAAAAGATTACATTTAAAGTTCATAACTTGGATCCATGTAACTCAGAAGCAGAAAAGATTGTTCTGGCAGTCCAGTTCTATTTTACCCCCTTCCATTATTTTAACCTACTGCAGTCATAATTGGCCTGAATTAATGTTACTGTGTTTTTTGCGGCACTGGGTACAATTTCCACACAGTGACCATCTTTTCTGATTCCAAGATCAATGGTAAACACAGTTTCAGACCTCCCGTACAACATACTGTTCACAATCATAATGCTTATTCTTTATTCTTAACAAGGAACAAGTTTTATTACAAAAGAAACAAGCATATGAATGGAAAGTAATATAAAGTGAGCAGGCTTTATGCATGGTGCGCGTAATCTTTTTGCAATGCATACTGGTACAATCATAAATGTATTCATATCTTATACAGTAGTAGTAACAAGCAGACATTTATCAGACAGTCACCACTCATATGTTGCACTTCAAATATGGCTTTTCATTTTTCTATATAGTTAAGAAGTTTAGGCATGTTTTATCATTTTCCCCATCTATTCAATAAATCCATATCAGCCCTTAAGAAGTGAAAAAAAATAATCTCAGGCACCGACATTAACTACTTACACAAAGTGAGAACATAGTCTTTACTCCTCTCATTTCTACTCTAAAAATGCCTGTCACACATTCAATGTTAGGAATTGCTTTAAATGCTATTTATAGTAAATAAAGTCATAGTAATTCATCAAAACAACTTATTTTAAGCATAAATTAACTAATTTTACCCATTCTGTGATCTTCCGAGTTAAAATTGTCCATAAGCTGTTTTTAAGTGTCCCACATTTTACACATTTGTTCCACATTATGAGAGGTATTGGTCCATGTTTTGGAGATGGAAGGCTGTGAGTTATGTTTAATGGAGAGATGCAGGAGCAAGCAGCGTAGCTCTGCTGTCTCATGGCAAGACATTTGCAGGTCTAGTTCTTCTTTGCAGAGTTTGCAGGTCCCCCCCCCCCCCATCCACGTGAGTTTTCTCTGGGTGCTCTAGCTTCCTCCTACCTCTGAAAGACATAGAGTAATGTGTGTTTTATGACAGGTCACTGACCTGTCCAGAGCAGGCTTTCACTGCCCTGCACCCACTGATTGTGAACATTGGCTCCAGCATCTCCACAACCATGTAAAAGGCTAAAGCATTTATCAGAAAATGGATGAATGGATCACCTTATTTAGTGTACAAAAGCCTCTATGGTCCCTGCCAAAGATCATAGGATCATAGAAGGTTACTAGGCTAACAGCCCAAGGGCACTTATAAGCCTAACCAAGTTCAACCCATGTTCCCAAGGGTGTCTGGTTCAAGCAGATACTAAAATCATCACCTATTGTCCCTGTCCAAGAAGGACACAGGTGGAACCCCAGGGTGAATTTCCAGTTACCCATCCAATTGTCCAAAATATGCTTAAATAGGGTCAACAACGGCCTTTGTTTAACATGAATAGGAAGCTTGGTCCAAAAGTGGGGCATCCTCTGTGAGACAAATATGTTTCTCCAGCAAGTTCTGTTAATATCACACACCAGGTTATGGTCCTTTGAGTGAGTGACCCATGTGCCATTTGACTTGTGAATGTGCAGCAATTCCATTAAAGCTGGATGCAAATGAGGGGGACAGACGCATGAAGGAAAGTGACAAGCTGACCACAGAATTGCACTACATATGCACTCTGGTAGACCTTGTCTCACCTCTTGTTGCACAAGCGAACATCCAAGCAAACTATTATAAACCTTGAGATTTGAAGAAGTCATATTATAGTTATCAGAAAGAAAATTGTGTAGCACCATCATGCTAAATGCAAGGAACAGTGTCTGCAGTCGTTAAATCTCAGTAAGAGAGTAGTTGATGCTAAAAGGAGTACAACAGAAATGAGGTAAGGATGAGATTCAGAAACTAAATGTTATTACTGCTTGATAACAGGTCTCACCAACAGTTAGTGCTTGCTGAAACATAGATTTTGACTTAGAAAGAAGACTCCAGAGTCCATGAGAATAATTAATTGGGTGATTCGTTATGTTAAATTGAACCACAAAGCAACTTAATGCAACCCGTCCTCACTCAGTGTGCCATCACCCATTACATCTGGAACTAAAGTGGCACTGAGTTTGGACTGTGGGCACCTGAGTATCCCAGTGTATAGTAGGATATGGAATTATGTTTAATTTTCAACAAAAATTAATTATTCAGTACCCAGACTCTGTGTAGCTGCGCAGAGCAGTTGCAACAGTCCACTGCTGCATCTTTTCTAGCATTCTGTGGCCATATGCTCTGTTATTTGGGATGATATGAGGTAGTGCCAGCTATGCCGGGAGAAGTAGGGCAGTGCATGGTGTAACATATGCCAGCATAGCTAGCTGGAACTTTTAAAGAATTTTATGTAATTTGTATATCAAACTGATTTGTACAGCTGCTTGTGTTGAAAATGTACTCGTAAAGTTGCTTGTGTTAAAAAAATATACCAACAGTGGGTACTGCAGGACAGAAGAGAAATATACCTGTATGTCAGACTGTATTATAACTGTTGATATGAAAATAGTGTAACAGAGGATACTGGAAGAGAAGAGATTAATCTCAGTCCAGCTAACTTTGAAAAATAGTCTAAAATTAAATTACCTGGTTTTGGCCATAAAGATTACATCTTACAGTTCTGATTGTGGCCAGAGACAAAATGCCTGTGAAAACCAGGACTAGGAATCCTAGTGTATTGTCCTTAGGGGTGGACTAATTGCTACTCTGGAAGGGTGGAAGTTTATGAAATGGTTTTATAGCTTCCAGATGCTTTATCACATTTTAACAAAGCTCTATGTGTGTATGTTATGACACATATGTGCTAAAGTATGATTAATTTTCTAGTAAAGGGGGTATTGTGAGAACCAGAAGACAGATGACCAGATGTATGTGACATCATTCTGTAATCCAGCACTGAAATGATGTTTTAATATTAGATGAGACAGAAGTTTCAGGGCAGTCTCTTTGTGAAACTTGAAAGAAGGACCACTCATCCACTTCATCTTGCCTTGCTCTAGTAAGTGAACTAGGAGACAGTAATCCTTTAGATCAGTCAGGAAAATATAGTGAGATTAGTTAAGCAGTGTTTTTCAGTATCTGTGTGAACCTTTCAATCTGTGTTATTTTTAATATTTCCTGTGATTGAAATTCTGGTGTTTATTGTAAATAGATATTTAGTATTTTCATGTTGTTTTATTATTTATTATTAAATATATTTAAACTTTTCATTGTGGCTGGTCTTTTAGAGAATATGTTAACCTTTGAGACTACTTATAATTATTTGGTGACACTGTGGGCACGCCTGAAAGACTTGCTGCACTGGTCAAACACTACCATTTGTGTTAGCATAAATTTTACTCAGTATAATTAAGTACCCTTGTAAGAGCCTTAGAGTAGCTGGCATTGGAGTGTTCTGGTGGCAGTATCTACCTTATAGTCTGGGCAGAGGGGGCATAACTGGTAAATCTTTGCCAGCCTTTCCCAGGTGTGTGTGTGTGTGTGTGTGTGTGTGTGTGTGTGTGTGTGTGTGTGTGTGTGTGTGTGTGTGTGAAAATCAAATCTCAAAGAGTGTGTGTCAGCTACTTGGAGCAGGGACACAGAGCACTGGTTTCACAGAGAGGGTGGTGGGGGACTTGGTTTGGAACACTCGGCTGAGGACTCAACTCTACAGCTGTGTCAGTGGGGAGTCTTATTTGGGGTCTGGATAGACAGAGGGAAACCCAGCCCCAGGAATGAGTGTGCTCCCTGTGTGCTCTTAAGGGAAATTTTGCTTGGTGCAGAGAGCTGGATCTGAAAATACTGTGTGTATCTATTTTTTGTTCCAAGTGAACATCCCTCAGTGGTGAGGATTGAGGCTCCTTGATTACTGGCCCAGCGGAATGACATCACACTGTTCATTATAAATCTAACTGTACAAAGGTGAGTCTCAGAGGAGCAAGACCCATGCTTCATTTTTGTGAAACTGGTTGGGTAACCAAAAAAAAAATTTTTATTGAGTCACAAGCTTCTTATGCTGAGCTCCTACAATGTTGTGAGTCACAAACAGTTTAGTGTGTAGTATTAAGGCTATGCGGTGCAAACCAGACTCATCATTTAGTCCTGGGTTTGATTCTCTTAGTTGACATTTGCCTACTGTTTGACTCTGAACAAGTGATTTAACCAGACAGTACAAGCAATGCACCCTAAAAAGAGTCTATTGTGCCCAGTGCTTAAAAAAAAAAAAAAACAACTGTTGCCAATTCATCTAGAGTTTGGCCAGAGATGCCACCCCTGGCTAAGCACAGGGTTTTTACCTCTCACCCCAGGTCTTTCACCCTGTCTTAGCACTTAGCAGTTCATACTTTTCAGTAATATATACAAGTTTAAACATCATGCTTCTGGACAGCTGGGAGACAGCATCAGTGTTACAGTCCCACAACCTGAATCAGATTTCTGGCAGAGGTATGTTTAAAATCTTCTACTGATCTTGTCCACTGTGATATCTGGAAAAATCAGTCAGTCTTTGTATCCTTTTAGGATGTACTTGGTAACAACCCTTCACTCATTATTCCTTTCTATTCAAAATTATATTTAAAATAATATTTAAAACACAGACATTTAAAACAGTTTGCCTACAGGTAAATATGTCAGGTGAATTATTGTCCTCCCATCTGGTTTCCTTCCCTGTTTACATTCGTATATATTTCATATTGCCTATTTGTCTAAAATGTTCTGTAGGGTGGTATCTCTAGATTTGATAGTTGTTTATTATTTCCTTGCAGATGTCATAAATACAAACAGGTATGACATATATTGAGATATCACAGAAGAACAACAGGTAACATCATTTAAACCCAGCTGAATTTATTTTGAAAGGTTTTCTTATTGGTAGTTACTGCCTAGCATAGCTTAAACAATTCTAGTGATGATATATTTTATAGTACATTTATATACAAACTCCATTTTCATAAATTACAGTTGGACATCCCCCTAATATTTTCCTTTGTTAACCCTCTTCTTTAACTGTTTGTCAAGAAAAATTTATAGAGCTTGTTAAAAAAATAGTAGAAGTGTAACCCACTTTTTATTAATAAGATATTTACATCCGAATGAGAACATTATCTTCTAAGCTTAACCTTTTGCTATTACTGGGTACCCTATGTTGTTGTTTTGGGGAACAATTATGTTTTTCAGACCTAGGCAGAGAGGTAAAAACCCAAGGCTAATTTATGGAACTAGCAATACATGACCTCTAAAAGTCAATTATAATTCAACAAACATTTCCATGAAAATACATTAAGCAATATATGCATTTTTCTAGTATCAGCATAAAACTACCAGAATAATAGCAGGCTTGTCATTATTGTATAATAAATTAGCTTATGCATCAGTGCTAAATGTATATATACTCACATACATACATATGCATATATATGTATGTATATATATATATATATATATATATATATATACATATATATATATATATATATATATATATATATATATATATATATATGGTTACCTATTACAACCGCAAAACTGCAGTTGCGCGAATACGGAAACGTCGACACATATTGCGCGAACTGCAAAAATACTGAACGTCCAGGAGCATGAAATTCGAAATGTCAAATCATCATAGTTGTCCCTTCTCCGGTATAGCTCCTTAAGGTAAGTGTGCAATAGTTACGGACCTTAGGTTTAGGGTGCGGGTTAAGGTAAGTGCATGCATAGTAATATATGTAAGCTTTAGTTTAGGGTTAGAAGTAGGGTTTTGTTAAGTGCATGTATGTGGATTATTTATTTTGTTTGGATAGGTAGCACGTAGTGGGCGGCGGTGTTGGCCAACTATGCCAATTCGACATTTTGAATTTCGCGGTTCAGGATGTTTGTTGTTTTCGTGGTTCACTCAATATGTGTCTACGTTTCCGTATTCGAGTAAGTGAGGTTTTGCAGTTATAATATAGACCCATATATATATATATATATATATATATATATATATATATATATATATATATATATATATATATATATATATATATATATAAAATATATGCTTGAGTGTGTGTGTGTGTGTGTGTGTGTGTGTGTGTATATATATATATATATATATATATATATATATATATATATACACACACACACACACACACATATATATATATATATATATATATATATATATATAAAATAGACCACAGGGAAAATTGGTACTTGTGAGCAATAAAGCTGCTGGCTGAGAATCCTTAAAAAAATCAGGAAAAAAGAACCATGCACTGTAGACAAGCTCAGTTAAGATTTCAGAGTAATCAAGCACTTATAACTTGTTTAGTTCTCAAAACTTCTTTACTGAAAAACAAATACATGACTGCTTTCACCCTTAAAAGAGCTTCATCAGATCTTTTTCTCTCTCTCTCTCTCTCTCTCTATATATATATATATATATATACACACACACACACACATACACCACACACACACACACACACACACACACACACACACACACACACACACACACACACACACACACACACACACACACACACACACACACACACACACACACACACACACATAGTGATATGGAAGGTGATAGTTTAGCAGGATACATAGGTGGTGCAGACATCTTTATTTTTGTCACAGTCATTTAAGGTTCCATGTTTAGCATTCCCTCAGAGTGATGCCAGTGTCAGCAGTAACTCATTTGCTATGGTCATTGAACAGATTCTGTCTGGAGTTAAGCTGAGTTTGACATGTTTCAATAATTCACAAAATACTTGCAATAGCTGCACTGGCCTTGTGGCTTTCTATTGCATTCATATCTGCTCCTCTGTGTCTCCATAACTCTTTTACAGGTACTAAAAATAATACAAGAAAACTGAGCTACTGAAATTGGACACACATTGTTTTGTGTTTATTAAAAAAATTCCTTTGTATTTGGTATGACTAAACTTTGCATTCATTTGGTTAAGTTTAGCATGAGACATGAACTTGGCATGCTTTTCTGCTCCTTACATGCAGCACAACTATGCACAGAGAATGATTTCACATTCTTCTAAATAAAAGTCACTTAGTAATCTGGAAAAAGAAAGAAAGGCAATATGTTCTTTTAAAGATAATACTACATTATTGATTCAAATCAATGCAACATGCATTATTAACATTGGACTGCTATGTACTGGTTAGCGAGTCTGAAGCTGTTGTAAAACCACTTATAAAGTATAGTCTGATTGGCACCATATGAGATTTCTTCAAATTACTGAATTATTATTATTATTGTGTTGAAAATAACTCAAAATGGGAACCTGCAGGTCTATTTGATTCAGTCTTAATGCATTCATAATGGTTGGTGCTTTATTCTTCTTAATTATCAGTAAATCTTTAGAATAACTCTGATTTTCTTCTCTGTTGTTTTTTATATGACGTAGTTAATCTAACATAAGAATGTTCTGAGTAGTAAATCATCTGTAAATAAAATCAGTAGTTTTATGTTCTTCTACATTTACTGAATGCAAAAAATACAGCTTAGCGATTTCATCCCAGTGAGCGGTAAGAAAAGCTTGTTCAGCAAAGTTATTTTTTTCCAGTTTCATGAAGTCTTACCATTTATATTTGTTAACCGAGGTAAGTCACAGATGTACATGGGCCTTTTTCAGACTTAGCTCAGGAGAACTGTCTACTTAAGTGAGTTTTTACTGACACTGAAGAAGGGTTATACCCGAAAGCTTTGTTTGTTTATTAAAGTGAGTTTTTTCTTATTGACGTTGTCTTTTGCACACTTGAGTTGGTGAATACAGAAGAAGATAGACCTTAAGGTTGAAGTTTTAGTCTTTACTTAAGTGAGTTGCTCAGAGTCACACAGTTAGGCAAATGAAGGCTGAGGGAATAAAACCCTGGACCTTGAGAAACAGCTTGTTGACAGCTTATAGCCTTTATCCTATGTGTTAACTACCAGACTATCTATAGCACTCTAATGTGCTAGACTGGCTGGCTGGATAGGAAATGCATTTCAAAAGCATATTTGTAATTTTGTGTAAAAGCTACTTTGTGCCCATAATTTAAGGAACAAGAAAATTGCTTTTCACATGTTTCATGTTTTAAGAGTTTTATATATACATATAGATAGATAGATAGATAGATAGATAGATAGATAGATAGATGGATAGATAGACATATGTATATAGATATACATATATAGGCTACAATGGCATATATTTTAGGAGTTTTATATATACATATAGATAGATAGATAGATAGATAGATAGATAGATAGATAGACAGATATAGATATACATATATAGGCTACAATGGCATAATTTGATTTTTAATGTAATCAATGAAATGTTGCATTTTTAATTTTTTTTCTCAGCTGTGCTATCAGAATTTACTTACCTACTTTATATTTCATTTCCTTTCTTAAAGCAATCAGGATTTCCCTTCTCCATTTCAGAAATCTGTTGAAGTCTGGTTAGTTTATCCTATGTTAGATTTATTTTTATTCCAGTTTAAATATTCTGGCATTAATATATCATGTTTAAGCGTGGATTATTAGATACAGAAACAGCCAATCTAGTACATTAGAGTGATTCTATAAACTGACCAACTTTGCTCTGTGAGTCTCTAAAACCTCTAGTGGTCTTCCTGAGAAATGGACTTGTGTTAAAAAGGGACATATCAATATTTTCCTTGGTACGTTTTTCTTTACAGTTTACTGGGATCTAAATAGTTTGCTAATATAATTACTGAGGTTTTTATTCAAAAGCTTTGTTATATAGCCTGTTTTACAAAATTACCATTTAGAAATAAACAGGAAAAAGTATTCATCAGTGGTCAGCATACATTAAAAAGTATTTTATTGCATCAAAATACAAGGTAACAGTTTTCTATTTAAGAGAGACAGAGATAGTACTGAAGGCAATAATAAAACCAGTCTAATGTTTTTAAATAGACAGTGGGAATTATATTCAAAATCACATTTGCATTATCATATAAAGCTACGTTGTGCTCATAATTAAAGGAGAAAGAAAGTTACATTTCACCTGTTTTATGTTTTAGGAGTCTGTGCTCATAACTAAAGGAGAAAGAAAGCTACAATTCACATGATTCACATTTTAGGAATTACATTTGATGTCTATCCACTTAGTTGTTGAAACTTTTTCTAGCCCCAGATCCTACACGTGGCTACATATTAAGCTCATATAAGTACAAACAGGGACAACACAAAGCCAAGCCAGCATGGGTAGAAACAGTAAACAGCAGTGAGTGTTGATTTACGGTTACAACACAATATCATGAAGAAGTAATTTGTCAGCACACTGTGGTACATATGTATAATGTTTTTAAGTGGTACATATGTATAATGTTTTTAAGTGGTACATAGTATAATGTTTTTAAGTGGTACATATGTATAATGTTTTTAAGTGGTGCATATGTATAATGTTTTTAAGTGGTACATAGTATAATGTTTTTAAGTGGTACATATGTATAATGTTTTTAAGTGGTACATAGTATAATGTTTTTAAGTGGTGCATATGTATAATGTTTTTAAGTGGTGCATATGTATAATGTTTTTAAGTAGTACATAGTATAATGTTATTAAGTGGTACATATGTATAATGTTTTTAAGTGGTGCATATGTATAACGTTTTTAAGTGGTACATAGTATAATGTTTTTAAGTGGTACATAGTATAATGTTTTTAAGTGGTACATATGTATAACATTTTTAAGTGGTGCATATGTATATTGTTTTTAAGTGGTGCATATGTATAATGTTTTTAAGTGGTACATATGTATAATGTTTTTAAGTGGTGCATATGTATAATGTTTTTAAGTG
Source organism: Protopterus annectens (assembly GCF_019279795.1). Lineage (NCBI taxonomy): Eukaryota > Metazoa > Chordata > Ceratodontiformes > Protopteridae > Protopterus > Protopterus annectens. The sequence continues at coordinate 1,291,420,019 of NC_056741.1, read as the reverse complement.
GCGCATATGTATAATGTTTTTAAGTGGTACATAGTATAATGTTTTTAAGTGGTACATATGTATAATGTTTTTAACTGGTGCATATGTATAATGTTTTTAAGTGGTACATATGTATAATGTTTTTAAGTGGTGCATATGTATAATGTTTTTAAGTGGCGCATATGTATAATGTTTTTAAGTGGTACATAGTATAATGTTTTTAAGTGGTACATATGTATAATGTTTTTAAGTGGTGCATATGTATAATGTTTTTAAGTGGTACATATGTATAATGTTTTTAAGTGGTACATAGTATAATGTTTTTAAGTGGTACATATGTATAATGTTTTTAAGTGGTGCATATGTATAATGTTTTTAAGTGGTACATATGTATAATGTTTTTAAGTGGCTCTTATTATGGTGTATGTGTTATCTTGTGCACCATTTTCATTTTCTGGCATAAGTAATACAGATCCTGACATGCTTTGTTTTCCTAGGCAAAATTTTGGATTCTAAACAGACAGACGTATGCAGTGTTTTGCAAATATTCAAAAAATGAACACCAAAGAGCTAGCAATATACATTTATTATCCCAAGGGAATGTGTCGAAACAGTAACCTAGATAAAAATGCATTGCTTTATAGATTAGTTTTAAGGACAAAAACTAAAACCTACATTAAAATTTAAAAAAAAATGAAAGAATATAGACAACAGCACAGATAGTAAAAGTACACTATCAACTAATGTTTAATGGCATTAAAGGCAGTTTAGAAAAATAGTACGTCAGATATGTATCACATGGGAAGTGGGCAGTATTTAAAGGATGAAAATAAAAAACGTCCTTTTAACATATCATGCAGTTTTATCAGAATAACAGAAAGTGGACAATGAAATGCAGTATTTTTATCAGACAGATATAGGCCGAGTGAAAAACGTAAAGGATAAAGGGAAGTCATCTCTAGATTGCACCATCTGCAATGTCACTTAGCAAATGAAATCACACTAATTCATGTTGAGTCTCATAGACATTGCTAAATCACTCTCCTACACTGCCCAACATAGTCACAGTTTCTGAATCGATGGTACAGGGCTACATCCAAACTACAGACAGAAGCAGACAGTCGCAGAGCAACTACTAACATCTGTCAGTACACCAGCAAAAGGAAAACTAAACAGGAAATGCTTTACAAGTAAAGTCATAGCTGAAAACACATTCTAGCTTGTAATAAGTTCCTGTCTGTTAATTATGACTGTGCTCCCTCATTAAGACAACCCTACAGAATGTAGGGAGATTAAAGCAAAAACTAAGATTGCATATTTTATTAATTTGATTGTATTATAACATGCACTCAAACAGACTGTGTGTGTGTGTGTGCGTGTGTGTGTGTGTGTGTGTGTGTGTGTGTGTGTGTGTGTGTGTGTGCGTATGTGGTGTGAGTATGTGTGTGTGTGTGTGTGTGTGTGTGTGTGTGTGTGTGTGTGTGTGTGTGTTTGTGTATGTACACACACACGCACTCACACACACACATAAGAGAGAGGAAGAGATGTATCTATTTTGAGATTAGTAGGACATTGTCTAGTTTAGAGGAAGCCATTGCCTTTGTCATGTTTAGTAGAATACTTTAATACAGTACTTAATTTCTAAACGAGAGCTGTATATAATAATACAGATTGAAAAACAAACAAAAGAAAAGACAACAATATGCATGATAATTGCTGTCAAATGCCTTATTTATGTTTTGTCATGCATTTTTAACAAGGTTACTTAAATGATACATTTAAAACCAAGTGGGTAAGGAATCAGAATTAACTTAGAACCTGTAGTGTGATCTGTCTCATTACTTTTTAGCTGTACGTTCTTTGTCAATTATGTAACACCCATACAGAAATGCTTATTTTTCAGTTGTGAAGCCATTCAAGATTATATGGGAGAGAGACCCTGCACCAGTGGTGCAGAGGAATAAAGTCCTTACTACAGTTTAGTTCGCTTAGTGGTTCAGGTGCTTAACAGGGAAGGATGTGTGTGGCCTATCCTGGTGGGAACAGAGTGCATATCCTCAGGGTCACATACACATTCTGGTTTCCTTGGTAGAGATAGGTGGGAACAATCACATGGGTGGACAGGGATGTCCTGCTGATATCAACACCAGCAGAACACAGGGGTTGTACAGCACTGATGCACATATCATGTTCTGCACACAACCTGTCACTGAGGTGGCATAAGGGAGTTAGAATAGACAGAAAAATGCTGAATCACTCCTGACTGCTGTCTAATCCCTCCCAGCTCACTATTGCTCTGCTGATGGAGGAACAATTGAGACAACTGGTCAAAAAGGAGCCATTGATTGGCAGGCAGTGGGAAAAAAGTGAAGCACAAAAAAAAAAAAAAAAAGAATATGTGGACAGAGACAAAAGTATTTGCATGAAGAGTGAGAAGTAACTTGTTAGATAACAAAATGTGATCTGCACTGTATCTGTTAATTAAGGAGAATGAAAGACAAAATAGGAATAATAATCAATATCCGCTGTCATACTCTATGTTTCTATGACCTAAGAGCTTTGGATTACTTAAGTGATGTGAATCACAGATCTATATGTAAGTAGAGGTAGCAGAAATCAAGCACAGGTCTAATAGATATAATTAATCTTCAACTTGTTGTCTTAACTGTGTTATATCGCCACTGGTTTAGCATTATCAGGAAGTATGCCCACTTGTTGCTTGTGAGTCACTCATCCCATGAATAAAACAAGATATCAGACTTCATGGCTGTCAATCCATTGACTTTCATAGGCACTAAATTCACATACAGCCAAAGATAAAAGTCTTTAAAACATTTCATTCTGAACACAGTTCAATACAATGAAGTTTTGAATGCAGACAATATGACAACTGAATCCCAGTGTATCCAGGAAAAAAAACTGTTAATGTTCTGTGAAACAGACAACACAGAGCCTGAGTTTGAAAACCCAACCAGATTGACAGCACCTTAAGAGGAGGAAATGTCGAAAACAAAGAATAATGGTGCAGGCATGATAAGGGAACAGAGAAAAGGACAGTGGATTTTGATTTACTCTTAACTTTGGAAACCATATCTCATTATTTATTTATTCAGTCTTTGCTGATGAGTTTAGTTCATCTGCTGAACATAAAAAACAGCAACAGTGCAGGTTAAACATGTAAAAGAGCTATGGAGATACATGGCTAAATGTATTAAACCAGAGGTCAACAAAAATAAACTAATATGCAACAAGGCAATGTCTGATGTAACAGAAATGTGGAGAGGTGATTAATTCATTTCCCTTGACAATATTCATTATTCAATTCTCATAGATACCTAGACAAAAGAATTTCTGTTTCTATTTTGTAATCTACTTGTAGATAAGCCTTCTGTTATCAGGCTTGGATCTGTTGAAACTGTGGTGAGGAATTTTGGCAGATTCAGCTCAGCAAAGGACAGGCCTGAGCCTCTTTTGGTTGGGCAAAGAACAGTTGATGAAGACTGATTCACAACATTAAGTATGTTTATATTACAAACATGCTGCAGAAAGAGAGATACAGCCTAAAACTAATGGCAATATATTTAAAAGATGGCAAACATTATTGTTTTTTGTATTTCAAGTAGCTTTTCTTTTCTGCATGAATGCATGAATGTTAGAATATTAACATTAGTAAGTGCAAAGTGCATGTTAGCTATAGACTATCATTCTGTTGTCTTGTTCTGACTGGAACATTATCCTTAGAAATGGTGAATGAGTAGCAAATCTGCTTGTTTGTGATGTCATAATCTGTGATATCATAGCATAGCTGATACAGTGCAGTTAACATAGAGAGTATAATATGTGCCAGGTTGAAAACTGTTCTAAAAAAAACAGGTCTGCATTTATTTGGGCTGAGAGAATTATTAATGTCAAAAAAAGTCTTTAAAAAAAGAAATCGACATGGTTGACTACTTCCAAATAATTTGTAAATGTACCATAATTATATTGCTTTTAATGACATTTGTTTTAAATGAACTGAGAAGCAATACAGATTTTTCTCAGATCCAGAATGCATTTCTGATAAAATCTTTCATGTGCACTGCCTCAAAATGCACATATTCATTTAATTCAGACAATGTGTATGTATTTGCAAAAATACCGCATCAGACAAGAATTTAGATTTTAAGCATACTTATTTATTAACACATACACAGAGACGTATCTGTCTGCTAGGAAATGTAAAATTTCCCTTTATGGCCTGAATAAGATACATTATATAAGCAAACAGGGGAATTGTTTTTTATATAAATAGATTCTCTGAGATAACCATTTGTCAATCTGCAGAAAATGCACTATCTGATTGCATCATGACTACAGACAATGAATTCCTGTGTTACAATTTATTTCCAAGTATTTTTTAATATTCAGTCACCTATCACAGTTACAAGGCAGTTACTATTCACTAGTTATACTTCCATCAAAATAGTATAACTGAAAAATGAACCACAATTTAATTTTCATAAGCATCATCAGTCATAAATGAATTACCGGAATTATCTTGTAGAACTTAAAATATTCAAGTGCAAATTAAAAGATATTAAAGAATTTACCTGAATCCTTTTTTCTATTCACTAACTGCATAATTGTATTTCTCAAATCTTCAACATCCATATGAATGCTACATACGACCACAAAATAAGATATTCAGTGAATTATTCATACCACAGAATTCTGTAGCATAGTTTCTTCTATAGAGTGTGGTGCTGCGGTAGCGTTGTCACCTCACAGTAAGACGCTGTCCGGTTCAATTCTCAGCTAGAGCGTCTTCTGCGTGGAGACATGCATGAATGGGCGTACCTTCGTTGAAGGTTGTGCGTCAGGCTTGGCAAGCCAGTACATAAAAAATCAACTGCCAATCATTAGCGGACCGGAGTTCCGCTGTGGCAACCCCTAACCGGGAAAAGCCAAAAGACACAAACAAAGTTTCTGCGATAGAGTTGTAGTGGATGGTCATAATTTACATTATAGTATGATAACATTATTTATTTATGGTTCTTTATGTATGTTTATTTGTTTCTGGGGTAGTATACTGGTCAGTACTGACCATTTACAGATACATTCTAGGTGAATGAGCAATCCCAATAGGTATACAATGAGTCACTTTGCAAAAAGAATAGAAATAATCATATCATATCATAGTTAGTGATCCGCAAGTAAATTATCATATCATAGACAATAATCCCCAAGTAAATAATCATATCAAGGGTAGTCATCCCCAAGTAAATAATCATATCTAGGGTAATGTTCCTCATAGCTAATATAATAATAATAATAATAACAACACAAACAATAATTCATGTCCCACATGCCTCCCCTCAGTTACCATGTGTTTAAAAGCACTGTTGGCATGTTTTTGTACCTTTGTTAGTTCAAGCTTTGTAGATTAGTGGTAGTGTTATGGAAAGGGTTTTTGAAAGGTGAGGTGCAGGGTTAGGGTTAAGGTTAGTGGGTATTAGTAAGGTTGTGGGGGTGGGGGGCAGAGATGCCTACCAAGGAAAGTTTTGAAATTATTAATTTCTCTTCATAATATATATATATATACATATATACACTGTGGAAGATTAAAGCAGCTAAGACCACCAGTATTTAAAAATAATGCAGTTTATTAAATACAAAAGAATGTAAGTGAAGTTCCCCCACACAAAATAAATTCTTCTGGTTTGAATGAGTGCAGAGCAAGTACCACTCAGTCTTAAACTCGATGCCTTAAACTCAGTCTTCAGACAGAGAGCATGAGTTATTATATGTCCCTTAATTTTGAGGGTATGACAGTTCTGGACACTGCCCAGGGGACTAGATAACCTACCTATGGCTCTGTTAAATTGACATTTAAATAAACATCACTCTGTCTACGATGGATTCTGCATAACATTGCAATAAACAGTATTAGCACAGCTATTTACACATTTTTACTTCATACATATTCTTCCCTTTGATGAGAACCACCCTGCTGTGCTGCAGGTCACAACACCAGTTTTGAATCTATTTGTTTCATGCCTCATGGGTGGACTGTATGTCCAAAACAAGTCATCCTGATTGCAATGTTTCACATCTGGCCTGTGATGGATTTTGAATTTAAATGTTTGAGGATATAAGGCTCATGTAGAGAGCTTTGTGTTCACATCCTGTTGTTGATATAATCAGACTCGGGAGCATGCTCTGCTACTAGATTAAATTCTCTCTCTCTAACAAATAATATTTTAGGGAACTAAGTGTCCAGTTAGTGGCTAGGCATTCTTTTTTAATCACAGAATACTTAGCCTCGGCTTTGTTCAGCTTGTGACTGAGGAAACAGTTTAAATGCCCTTCTCTAATAAACTTTTGTGAGAGCATTTCTCCTGACCTCACTTCTGTTGCATCCATATAGATTATGAATAATTTAATAAAGTTAAAAGATATTAACACAGGCTCTCAGCATAATGTTTCCATAAGCCTATTAATACAGTCCACTTTATTTGAGGGGGAACTTCTCCCTGCTCACGTCTTGAGGCAGCATGCTACTGTTACAAAATGGGGCACAAAGTGCTAATAACTTCAAACTAGCCTCAAAAATGCCCTCACTTGTTTTTTAGCTTCTGGAATTCATCATTTTCTTACAACTTTTACCTTTTCTTTTGGCATTAAACAAATCCTTATCCTATGACATACCCAAAGTACTTAACCTCTGTTATACCTTCTGTGCCCTTGCAGACATCCATGGTTAGTCCTGCTTCCCTCAGGGAGACTAGTACTATCTGCTTCTTAGGTAGATGTCTGTCCCAAACCTCAGAATGTATAATAACATCATATAGGTAAGTAGCAGAATTGGTGTGGAGTTTCAAGGTTCTGTCTGTTAGTCTTTGGAAGGTACTGGATTACCATGCAGCCCATCAGGAAGAATGTTATACTGAAATAATCCCTCTGGTGTTGAGAAAGCTGTCTTTTCCTTAGTCTCAGCCATTAAAATAATTTGCCAGTAACCTTTTTTCTGGTCTAATTTAGTTAAGAATTGTGCTTTCCTCAATATTTCTATTAACTGATCAACCCTAGGCACATTGTAACTGTCACATTTTGAAATCGTGTTCAGCTTCCCAATATCTTACAAATCCTGATTGTTCAAAGGTTCTGGCAGTAGCACTATGGGGTTGTTCCATTCACTTTTGGACTTCTCAATTACCTATAACTGAAGCAGTTTTCTTATATTTTTGTACTGCCTTTCTTTATGACTCTTTTAACCTCCCTTTCTGGGCTAGTCTCGATATGGTGTTGAATCAGATTTGTTCTGTCATTAAGTCCTGAAAACGCTTCCTTATTTTGTAACAGAAATTATTTTATTTCTCGTTTCTGTGGCTTATATAATGCATTATTTATCTGGGCTACAAGCACAGGGGGTCAATTTTCTTTCTATACCACTCTCTCATGCTAAACTATCAAAGTTTGTAATTTTTCCACAGTTTTAGAACATTGATATGGTATATCCTGTATGTTCTTCTGTTACCTGTCTATCTAACTCTGTATTTCACTTTATTTGTTTTCTCAGTTATTTCAAATGGACCTTGACATTTAGTCAGAATCTTGTTTTTTTTTTTTTTTTGAGGGAGCAAAATCAACATGTGACTCCAGCTTTAAATTCCCAAGTCCTTGCATTTGGATTATACAGCCTCTGTTGTGTAGCTTGAACTCTCTCTCCACATGTTCAGATACTACAGGCATCCCGACTTTCTGCATGTCTTACAAGATAATATAGTGCTGTATGACACTTTCAAATGGGGGTAGTCTCTTGGTATCATAGGATCATGGGATCATAGGAGGTTACTAGGCAAATGGCCCTAGAGTCTTTTTAAACCTAGCCATTCATGCCCAAATTTTCCCAGTTATCAATGCCCATGGGCTAGCATGACTTTGATATATGTCTGTGCCTTAGGGCATCTACAAAATGCTCTGTCCATAAGGGCCACAGGTGACAGGCCAGGGGTGAATTTGTCAGTCCTATCCATTAGTCCAAAATCTTCTTCCCAACTTGCTTTGTCAATACCTAATAAACCACAAGGGTGCCTGCCATATAGTAACTCAAAAGAACTGATCCCAGTCAATGCCTGTAGCATTTCTCTAATAACAAAGAAGAGGTGTGTTATTAACTGGTACTAGTTTTTGCTATCTTCTTCAATACCTTTTTTTCACATGGACTTTAGCAGTCATTTAAAACAATCCCCCAGTCCATTTATCTAGGAATGGGACTGTGATAGTTTCAGCAATGACACAGATGGGGCATTATTCTGGACATAAAGGGAGCCCCCTGATCAATGAGTGTTTCCTCTGGTATCCTAACCTAAGAAAATAAGAGGACTATCTCCCTGACTATAGATTGACCATTAACTTTACATAGTTGGGTGGCTTCAGGCTGTTCAGATGCATAGTTCAAAATAGGAATACATTGAAATCCATTGTTGGCTTTTATTATTAATGTTTTAGCAATGTCCACCACAACATGTTCAAATGATATCTCTATTACAAGCATTGCAATTGAAAGATTTATAAGCCAAGATGAGGGTCTGTCTGCTGGCACTCAGGGCATCCAGCATATAATTTCTCAGTTTCTTTCATTATTCTTGACCAGTGCAGTCTCACAGAGATCCATGATTTAGTATTGTCCTTTCCTTGGTGTCTTCTGTTGACTGTGTAATAAATCAATCACTAGGTTTTTAAAATGCTTGGGCTCCAATAGTCAATGTACTACTTCCAGTCTATCCTTAATGACTTTCTATAACATGTTATTTTACAACTCAAACAATAGATAAGAAGTGGGAATATCTTGTTCAACTTCTTCCTCTACAGCCTAAGCTCTACTGCTGTTGCTTTGCCCAAATGTCATCTTCCCTCTGTGCTTTTTTTAAACTGTAGCTGGCTCACCTGAAGGTCAGCTTACACTGGGGTGTTCTCAAGGTCACCTGTCATAAAGTAGATGGCACTGCCTCTTTGCCTGCCAGTATAGGCAATGACATCTCAGACTCTAACTTTTCTCCTAGATAAAGCAAGTCATGAAAGTTTTCTTTACTGTCAGCTGCTATATGTGCCTTATTTAATTTTTCGTGTTTCCTTTCATCATTTGTTTTGGATCAACAGAAATACCATTAGAGGTCTGTTTAAGGTTATCTTGTCTCTCAGTAAAGAAACCCTTATCTTTTTCTTCTGCTTTATGTAGCTCACCCTCCATCTCAGAGTAATATTGACTGAACACCACCCTCTCAGGTTTTTCTTCTTAAAGTTATTCTGTTTTAGCAAATGATTTATATTTAATTACATTTTCTTTGGTTACAAATCATTGTTGCCTAGAGTCTTTTCTTTCATTAGGTTTCTGTCTTACTTTGACAGAAATGGTTTAGAACCTGGAACAGGTGCTATTTGTCCCTCTTTTTAATTGCTATATTTCTCCCTCTCAACACTTAGCTGTAGAATTTAGCTTGGCAAAAAGTTTAAAATTCATCTGGTGTATTTTTCCAGATATTCTAACTTTACTGTCTTAGAATACACCCTTTTAGTGAGTGTTCCCTTCTCTTCTCTTCTGCTAGTCATGCCAACTCCCTGCTTTACAACATTTTCAGGAATAGATGGTGCAGTGGTAGCATTGTTGCCTCACAGCAAGAGGTTCTCCTGTTCGATTCTCAGCTGGGGTACCTTCTGTGCAAGTTTGCATGTCCTCCCTGCATTCGTGTGGGTTTCCTCCAGTTGCTCTGGTTTCCTCCCATGTTACAAAGGGTGGCTGAATGGTTAAGATGTTTGACATACAAACACAAGGTGCAGGGTTTGAGTCTCACAAGGGATAATTCTCTAGGCTTAAAATGGCTCGCAAGGGAGTTAGCTTAGTACTAATCTATGAACCTATGAACAAAGACATGCATCTGGAGCATTTCTACCTGGGCCTCTGCTGAAAAATGGTTTTGTTCCAAGTCGGACTTTCCCAATTAACAAATGTTAATTAAATTAAATAAATAAATAATGGCATGTCTACTTCTTACTTTGCAACACTTCCAAGATGCAATAGTTTAATGTGTAAGCCCCTTCCTTCTACTAGTTCTATTCTTCCAGGCTACAGTGTTAATATTTTATTTTGAGAAGTCATTTTAACTGGCGTACGTTCTTTCTTTTTTTGTATCCATAGCTGAATGATTGTACCTTTAGAGGTTTCTATAACTATGCATTGATCTTTGTTAGATTAAACTTCTCTGTGTGGAAGATTTTCAGTCCATATATTTCTAGTTAATCACTGTATATTAATCAGATCAGACAATAGTAGTAGAAGTAGTGAATGCAAACTCGTCTTCAAAACAAAACAAAAAGTAATAATAGAAAATATATAATTGTACAGCATTACTAAGTATTTGAAAGTAATCCAAGCAAGGCAGGCAGTCTGTTTCCAGTCGAAAATCCTTTATTAAGTACACAGATAAGCAATCCAAGTAAAACAAAAATAGAGTAATAATTTCCTCACAAGCTTTCTTAATATATATATACTTTTTATCAGGCATGGGATTGGTTTATTGTGCTGTAAAACAAAGTGTTATTGGTACACATTGGATGTCTTTATTGTGTGGGAAGGTGACACCTTGCAGCTTGGAGATTTTATCACTTACCTCAATCAAACAACCCCCTTCCTGAAGTTTACCTCTTCCCATGGCTGTACTTCAACCACTTTCTTAGATATGCAGATTTCCAAGGACACCAACAATAACAGAATCACCACTGATCTATTCAGAAAACCAGCGAGGGCTAACTTATTACTCCACAGTAAAAGTCTACATCCTACAAAAACCAAGTATAATGTAGGGAAGTCCCAAGGCTATAGATTAGCTCGAATTACCACAGAGATGGAACCATTTTTGAGAAACCTGAACAACTTAGAGAATTATTTTCTAGTGAGAGGCTATGAAAGTCAGATGTTAAAAAACATCCTGGAACCCATTAAAGAACTGAAAAGGACTGAAGCACCTTCACTCAACCTCCCCAGTAGAAAAATGTTAAGTAATTCCACAGAGAATAACAAATACAAAAATAGCTGCATCCTGACAAACACTTTGGATTATCACAGTATCAAAAATATTATTGAAGAAAACTGGGACATTGTCACAGGAAACCCTTTTCTGATTAACATGTTAGGTGAAGCCCCATCATTTGTTTATAGGAAGGCCAGGAACATTAGAAGTTTTGTTGAATTTAAACCTAGACCGTGTGAGAAAAGCACTAAAAGATGTGAAACTAATTGTACATTTTGTATATTTATACAGCAAGGTGATAGTTTGTATTGCCCTTATTTAAAGAAGATCATTAAAACCAGTGCAGGGGGTGACTGTAACACTAAAAAGGTAATTTACAGGGCACAGTGCAATGAATGTGATGCATTCTATGTGGGCAAGACTACAAATAAACTCAAGCGTAGGATTTCATGTCATCTGTCAGAAATCCACTCTGGATGTAAAAATAATGCACTAGCCAAACTCCTTTCTTTTCATAAAAGACACACAGGTTTTAAGTTCCAGATCCTGGATTGCATAGACATGGGTGATCTTGAAGGAGACATCCCACATATTCTGGAGAAACATGAACTCATGTGGCAATTAAAGCTGAACTCTTTTAGGAAGCCTGGACTAAACTACTACTGTTCAATTAAAAGTGCACTGGAACTTAGAAAATTGCCACATTGTTTATATGACTTATTATATTTTATTTTATTTTATTCTACAAATTGGTTTTAAATACCATTTTAAATCAGTTGAAATTTAAATGTTTATTTTGTTTCCATCATCGTACATACATTTTTTCTTATTTTTATTTTTTTCTGGTTCTTTTTTCCACTTTATTCAAAATGATGTGTAATAACAATGCTAACTAATTATACAATTATATAGGTTTTTAGGGTTCTTGTACACAGACCTGAAGAAGTCCAGAAGGACGAAAGCGATCTTTGTTAACAATAGGTTATGAAAATAGAAATTGATTTTTACATCCTACATTTTATCCTTTATAAACGCATTCTATGAACACCTTCAGGAATGCATGGATCATGCGATCCCAAATAAAACCAAGACCCAATCCTCCAAAGGCAGACGTCCTGTCTGGTGGACCCCAGCCATAAACAAACTATACAATAGAAGGAGGAAGCTACTAAATGATAGAGCAAAATCCCAAAAAGGGAAGGCATCACTGATCAGTATTAGCAAAAAACTACGGGCACTCATAAAATTGTCTAAGGCCAGCTTCGAGAGAAAAATTGCACAGGACACTAAGGATAATCACAAGGCTTTCTTTAGTTATGTTAGAAACCTGTGTGGTAATTCCCAGATATGCTCAGAATTAGTCCAAAATGACAAAAAATACACTGAACCCACAGACATTGCCAACATCCTAGCTGACAGATTCAGCACAAACTTCTCCCCCCCCTCCCCACCAAAAGGGCAAATATCTATCCCAGCAGAGTGCTGCCCCCCTGACATCTCAGATGCTCAGGTAAGAGCCGCCCTCTCCAAAGCAAAAAACACAGCATCAATGGGACCAGATGGTGTCCCGGGCTGCGTCCTACATGAACTCCAAGAAGAGCTAAACCCAAACATAAAACTACTGTTGAATCTCAGCCTTATTACAGGATATGTGCCCAAAGAGTGGCGTACAACATCAGTGGTCCCTCTCCATAAAGGTGGTGCCTCAACGGATCCTGGAAACTATCGCCCCATAAGCCTGACTAGCTTGGTCTGCAAAGCTATGGAAAGGATCATCATGGACCTCATACATAAAGATATTGGGGACCTACAGACACTGGATCCTACCCAGTTCGGCTTTGTTAAGTGCAGATCCTGCCTCTTAAACCTGGTTGATTTCTTTGAAACAGTCACCAAGGCCATTGACAAGGGGAAGGTGGTCCACACAGCCTACCTGGACCTCGCAAAAGCCTTCGATACAATACCCCACTCGGGCATTATAGATAAGCTCACCAGCTTAAATATAAACCCCTATGTCACTAGATGGATTGGACAGAACCCACATGGTTAGAATTGCTGGAGCCATGTCAGACTCCAAACCAGTTACAAGTGGTGTCCCACAAGGCTCAGTCCTGGGACCTCTCTTGTTCGGTATATATTTCTCAGAGGTACAGGCCAACATGGAAGGACTGTGGCTGACCATGTTCGCAGATGACTGCAAACTGGGCGACATAATCGACTCTCCAGCCGACACAAGCATCCTCCAAAAGGGCCTCATAGAAACAGACAACTGGTGCCAGAGCCATGGCCTCAAGCTAAATGCCAAAAAGTGTATAGTCATCCCCTTTGGCAAAAACAAAGTGCCCACAAATTACCACATAGGTGGTAATCCATTAAGTACAGAAGAAGTAATTAGGGACCTGGGGACCCAAGTTGATAGCAATCTCTCATTTGACAACCACGTGGCCAAAGTGGTTAGAAAAACATTTTATATAGCCCACCTAATCATGAAGGGATTCACATCTAGATCAGGGGAGGTCATCGTGCCTCTTTACTCATCCCTCATCAGGCCCATAATTGAGTACAATGCCCCTTTTGGGATGTACCTTACCAGACACCTGCAGCAACTGGAAAGACCCCAAAAGTACCTCACCAAGAGGATCAAAGGGCTCAAACAGATGCCATATGCTTCCCGGTTAAAGAAACTCCAGCTCTACTCAGTGGCATACTGCCTGTTCAGAGGCGATCTGCACCTGACGTATAAAGCCATGTCCAACCCGGAATTAATGGACATGCTGCACCTCAGAAAATCCAAATCCCATCGAGCTACACGCTCGAGAGACTTGAACCTCAGCACTGAAATAAATAGGACATGCTGGAGAGATAGATTCATAACCCAGAGGCTCCCTTCACTCTGGAATAAAATCCCAGTCCAGGTTAGGCAGAGTCCCTCATTGACTCTCTTCAAGAGGAATCTTGATGAGTGGATGGGAGATCGTAGGTTTACCCCGGGTATCACTTCTGTGTCACTGTTAGACAGAGGCACAGTATACTAACCTCGAAAAAGGGCATAGCAAAATTAATTTAAAATGGGTGGCAAAAGCCAAACACATTCTGGCTAGGCTTATAAATGCCCTAGGGCAGATAGCCTAGTATGAACCTATGAACCTATGAACATGCAAAATGTATTTGTATATATTTATATATATTTTTTGATTGCCAAATGAACTAAGGTTGATATATTTCCAGACATGTAGTATATTGTCTTGGATAAAATCACAGACTTAATAATCTTCTTAATAATTTGGTTAAATAAGAGGTACCACATCATTATAAATTTTATTTAAAGTACATAAGGGTTATTATGACAGCTACTAGGTAGGGCAGGACCAGCTCGAATGTCACACTGATGGGGGAAGGGATGTGAATTTAACATGTGTACCAATAACACTTTGTTTTACAGCACAATAAACCACTCCCATGCCTGATAAAAAGTATATATATATATTTAGAAAGCTTGTGAGGAAATTATTACTCTATTTTTGTTTTACTTGGATCGCTTGTCTATGTACTTAATAAAGGATTTTCAACTGGAAACAGCCTGCCTGCCTTGCTTGGATTACTTTCGAATACTTAGTAATGCTGTACAATTATATATTTTCTATTATTACTTTTTGTTTTGTTTTGACTTAAGAAAAGTTTACGTTCGCTACTTCTACTACTATTGTCTGATCTGATTAATATACAGTGAGTAACTAGAAATATATGGACTGAAAATCTTCCACACAGAGAAGTTTCTTACACTGTTTTGTTTTTGGACCCACTACACTTTAATGGGTTGTTTTGAGACTTCGGGGATACCACGGAGATTACTTGATCTTTGTTAGATTCATGCACTCCAGTATATGTGTCTGGTGGTTGCACCCTCACCTTTTTCTGGAAATGTCAGTGACATATCTGTGGGGCTTATTCACTTGCTGGTACTTCTTCCCTCTTATAAGTTTGGTGTATCCATTGAAGTAACTTCTTCCCATTATTTTCGCAACTCTTTAATGTGACAAACATCCTTCCCTATTTTCATGACTTGTTACATTTTGAACAAAAGCAACCGGATGGATTAACTTTCCAAACTCAGTCTGTATTTCTATATGAATAATATAATGCTGTTCTTATCATCATGAATACATACCACTCCTGGATTTATATAATAGTTTTCTTTTTACATACATACTGCCATTTATAAATGTTACCATATTACCTGAGTCTAACAGTCCTTGCAGTTGTTTGTCATCAATTAAAACATTGCACTTAATTAACATGCCAATTTCATAGTAACAGAATGAAGTCTTAGCCATCCTGGAAGACTTTAATCACATTCTGGAGGCTTGCCATCATTAATAACATGGTTTTCAGAGGTTATACATTTTATAGGATTAGCAGTGTTGCCATGACTAGTACAGCATATTATGTGTACAGCTGTCAGTTTTGTTTTTACCAACATAGGATATAGATTTGCAACAGATCTCAACTGTTTAGATTTATACATGGTTCCATGGCAAAGTAGACTTTTTCTTACTAGAACTAATAAAATGTTCAAAGTCTCTGGGATTAGTTTGATACATCCATGTTTTCAAAGCTGTAGGTATAAAGACATTTTTGAGTTTGTCAATTGCTATTATGTCTATTTGTTTTGCTTACCATGTTGACCCCCCCTGGATCTTACCATAAAATACTGTCACCTTACCATTTTGTTATGAGAAGATACCCAGTGATGGAACTTCTGTTTCTGAGGTAACACCAGCTATGTCAAGTAAAACCTTTTTGGTTTTATTATTGTCCTGATAATTAGTGTCCTCTATGTTCATGAAGGTTTTCAGTGGTTCTCCAGTTAACTGGGCTGATAAGATTTTGGCCCAGTCAGCTTTGTCTCATCTCTTCAGGTGGACATGATGGTGGCAAGATACTTTTTAAGATCCTTCTACCAGGTAAGTTGTTGTAACAGTATCACTGTTCTTAGGGTAGCCATCTACTTAGCCACTGTGGCCATCCCTTTTGCTGAAGCTACTATAGTGAGTTGCAACTGCTCTGTATTGGTCATCTTGGCCCACAGATCCACAAACAAATGCACTAAAAAGTTCTCAGGCCACCAAAATGCTGTATCTCTCATTCTCTTTTTTGGAGAAACTACACACAAGTTGTCAGCAGTCAGCCTCACAACTTTGGTAGTAATAGCTTGTACCAAAATGTCCAATGCATTTCACCAATATTGAAGATTATGAGAGAGCTGTAACTTTATCATGTAGCACCTCAATCTGTCTCCCTCCAACTCTAAGTTAAAGAGCAAAAAAAAATGTCTATTCCTCTTCTGGCACTTCTCATCTAAGGCTCAGTGGTCTATTCTCCTGCATCCAACTCTTAGATGTTTGTCTTTTCGGTTTTTCCCGGTTAGGGGTCGCTACAGCGGAACTCCGGTCTGCTAATGATTGGCAGTAGATTTTTTTTATGGTGCCGGGTTGCCAGTCCGGCGCCCAACCTTTAGCAAAGGCAGGCCTATTCACGCATGTCTTTCAGAGGCCACTCGACCGCGGGGAGGACATGCAGACTCCACACAGAAGGCACTCCAGCCGAGAATCGAACAGGAGAGCCTCTTGCTGTGAGGCAACAACGCTACCTCTGTACTAGATGAGGAGTCAAAAAAAATAAATTTTAAATAAAAAAATGTCCTCTCATATGTGAGGACAAAAAAAGGTCCTTTCTTTTCATTGAACCATTGCAAATCACTTGCATATAACAAGGGACTTGCTACAGCAAAATACAACATTGAAGACATTCATTTCTGAATGCCAGTAGTGGACTAGACAATGCACTGAGCTCCAAAGCACTTTAGCAAGTGCAATATTAGCTTTCAGACACTTAATTCCAATACTAAGGATTGTCTCCCCTGATATCTTGTGCCCAGGGAGGCTGCCTCTGTCACTCCATCTTAGCTATACCTCTGGATTAAAGCATCTGAAACCATCAGTCTTCATAAATGTCATGCCAGTAAAGCCAGTAAAGTAAATATATAAAATGTTCTTTAAAGCAAAACAAAGTCTTGTGGTTTAAATAAATGCGCATGAAGTACTTTAAACTCAGTCTCTAAACTGCTGGGAAATAGTGTCTGTCAGTGGTTCTCTGTCTGGATTCTTCTGCCAGGAACACTTTTCAGTGTCTTCTAAAAGGTTGATTTTCTCTCGCAGAGCTGCTGGTCAGGATATCTAGTCTCCTTTCACCAATTGCAAATACTCTGCTTGTGGGATTCTCTCAGTCAATTGTTTTATTACATTCAACAGTTCATTAAGCAAGCCTACTCACATTAAGGCAGTCAGGTAACTTACTCACATTAAGGCAGTCAGGTATCCTACTCACATTAAGGCAGTCATGTATCTTACTCACATTAAGGCAGTCATGTATCTTACTCACATTAAGGCAGTCAGGTATCTTACTCACATTAAGGCAGTCAGGTATCCTACTCACATTAAGGCAGTCATGTATCTTACTCACATTAAGGCAGTCATGTATCTTACTCACATTAAGGCAGTCAGGTATCCTACTCACATTAAGGCAGTCAGGTATCCTACTCACATTAAGGCAGTCAGGTATCTTACTCACATTAAGGCAGTCAGATATCTTACTCACATTAAGGCAGTTAGGTATCTTACTCACATTAAGGCAGTCAGGTATCTTACTCACATTAAGGCAGTCAGGTATCTTACTCGCATTAAGGCAGTCAGGGATCCTACTCACATTAAGGCAGTCAGGTATCCTACTCACATTAAGGCAGTTAGGTATCTTACTCACATTAAGGCAGTCAGGTATCTTACTCACATTAAGACAGTCAGGTATCCTACTCACATTAAGGCAGTCAGGTATCTTACTCACATTAAGGCAGTCAGGTATCTTACTCACATTAAGGCAGTAAGGTATTCTACTCACATTAAGGCAGTCAGGTATCTTACTCACATTAAGGCAGTCAGATATCCTACTCACATTAAGGCAGTCAGGTATCTTACTCACATTAAGGCAGTCAGGTATCCTACTCACATTAAGGCAGTAAGGTATTCTACTCACATTAAGGCAGTTAGGTATCTTACTCACATTAAGGCAGTCAGGTATCCTACTCACATTAAGGCAGTCAGGTATCTTACTCACATTAAGGCAGTCAGGTATCTTACTCACATTAAGGCAGTCAGGTATCCTACTCACATTAAGGCAGTCAGGTATCTTACTCACATTAAGGCAGTCAGGAATCCTTCTTACATTAAGGCAGTCAGGTATCTTACTCACATTAAGGCAGTCAGGTATCCTACTCACATTAAGGCAGTCAGGTATCTTACTCACATTAAGGCAGTCAGGTATCCTACTCACATTAAGGCAGTCAGGTATCTTACTCACATTAAGGCAGTCAGGTATCCTACTCACATTAAGGCAGTAAGGTATTCTACTCACATTAAGGCAGTCAGGTATCTTACTCACATTAAGGCAGTCAGGTATCTTACTCACATTAAGGCAGTCAGGTATCTTACTCACATTAAGGCAGTCAGGTATCCTACTCACATTAAGGCAGTCAGGTATCTTACTCACATTAAGGCAGTCAGGTATCCTACTCACATTAAGGCAGTCAGGTATCTTACTCACATTAAGGCAGTCAGGTATCCTACTCACATTAAGGCAGTCAGGTATCCTACTCACATTAAGGCAGTCAGGTATCTTACTCACATTAAGGCAGTCAGGTATCCTACTCACATTAAGGCAGTCAGGTATCTTACTCACATTAAGGCAATCAGGTATCCTACTCACATTAAGGCAGTTAGGTATCCGACTCACATTAAGGCAGTTAGGTATCCTACTTACATTAAGGCAATCAGGTATCCTACTCACATTAAGGCAATCAGGTATTCTACTCACATTAAGGCAGTCAGGTATCCTACTCACATTAAGGCAGTCATGTATCTTACTCACATTAAGGCAGTCAGGTATCTTACTCACATTAAGGCAGTCAGGTATCCTACTCACATTAAGGCTGTCAGGTATCTTACTCACATTAAGGCTGTCAGGTCTCCTACGCACATTAAGGCAGTCAGGTATCTTACTCACATTAAGGCTGTCAGGTCTCCTACTCACATTAAGGTAGTCAGGTATCTTACTCACATTAAGGCAGTCAGGTATCCTACTCACATTAAGACAGTCAGGTATCCTGCTCACATTAAGGCAGTAAGGTATTCTACTCACATTAAGGCAGTCAGGTATCTTACTCACATTAAGGCAGTCAGGTATCCTACTCACATTAAGGCAGTCAGGTATCCTGTTCACATTAAGGCAGACAGGTATCTTACTCACATTAAGGCAGTAAGGTATTCTACTCACATTAAGGCAGTCAGGTATCTTACTCACATTAAGGCAGTCAGGTATCCTACTCACATTAAGGCAGTCAGGTATCTTACTCACATTAAGGCAGTCAGGTATCCTACTCACATTAAGGCAGTCAGGTATCCTGCTCACATTAAGGCACTCAGGTATCTTACTCACATTAAGGCAGTCAGGTATCTTACTCGCATTAAGGCAGTCAGGTATCCTACTCGCATTAAGGCAATCAGGTATCCTACTCACATTAAGGCAGTCAGGTATCCTGCTCACATTAAGGCACTCAGGTATCCTACTCGCATTAAGGCAATCAGGTATCCTACTCACATTAAGGCAATCAGGTATCCTACTCACACTAAGGCAGTCAGGTATCCTACTCACATTAAGGCAATCAGGTATCCTACTCACATTAAGGCAGTCAGGTATCCTACTCACATTAAGGCAATCAGGTATCCTACTCACACTAAGGCAGTCAGGTATCTTTCTCTTCTTATACAAAAAAGGTACAACTTAACTGAAACACTTACTTCTTTCTAAAGAAATATCACTCTGTTTACAATGGACTCTTCGTAACACTAATATAAGCATTATTTCTATGCATCTTTGGGTCACGTTTGTCCACCTGTTTGGTAAGAATCACCATGCTGTGCTACTAATTACACGCACACACACACACACACACACACACACACACACACACACACACACACACACACACACACACACACACACACACACACATAGTTCTGTAATAAATAAGTAAATCTAAATAGCAACATCCTTATATTATTGAAATGAACTGAAACTTTAGAATCAGTGGCAGTGAAAGTTGCTTTATTGGAACTATGACAGAGGGCCTCTTGCCTGCTATTGATCATCATTACGTTTTAATTTCCATTATTCACAAATCTGATTGCAATATGATTTTAATCCATCAGTATTACATTGAATTAAAAATAAAAGGGCTGTTATAGAGATCACGTCTGTCCAGCCTAAAGGACCTTTTCTAATAGAAGTACAACTACCATTTAGGCATTTGATCTACTGTAAGCATTTAAGGACATGCATTTTCTATATACCAGTAAATCCATTCTACAAAAAAAATGGTGTTACACCTATTTTTTTTTGTGAACAACGTATTCATTATAAACACCATACATTAGAACTATTTTATGTGGTACACTAAACGTGTACTTCAAAAAGAAAAAGTGAAACCCTGTCAAAAGTAAAAATGAAACAGTCAAAAAGCAAAAAAGTGAACCAAAGATGAAGTGGAGCTGGCAAAAAAGTTCCAATACCAACAAAAGCAAGTTCCACAGCGTTGTGTAAATCCTTTTTAATAAAACAAAGCTTTCAGACAAATACGTCCTTCATCAGTGTTAATAAAATTCATATTAAGACTTCATATCTTTTATAGTTAAAAATTCAAAAACACATGACACAGCCTACCTATCCAATCCTAACAATCAATCAGTCAATTAGTAATTAAAAAAAACTTTTAAAGGACTCTGTAAAGGGGTTCTTAAAGCAGTATATCACATTCTATTAAATTAGAAGTTATGTACTCACCATAACGTTCCATCTGAGTAGGTAGTTCATTTGTCTGCAACCTGTGGGTTACGGATCCGATATCGGATCCGAGCCGGCAACTTGTTTCAAGCTAATGGATCCGAGCTCCTAGCTCCTCCCTTCACCCATAATCCCCTGCTAACCCTCCATGTCCTCAGATCGAGTTTGCCCCTCAATATATATCCAACAAAAGGATATCTAACTAATAGTAGATACGAAGAAGGCCAGGGGGAAGGAGGGGGGGATGGTTGCAGACAAATGAACTACATACTCAGATGGAACGTTATGGTGAGTACATAACTTCTAAATCTGAAGTAGGATGTTCATTTGTCAGCAACCTGTGGGACAGTGTCCCCAGCTACCTGCACCTTGGGTGGCCATCATGGAAGGATATTACGAAGCACCACAGAGCCAAAGGATGCTCTCCCTCTAGAAAGCAGGTCTAGCTTGTAGTGGTTAATAAAGGTATGAGATGAAGCCCAAGTGGCTGCAGAACAAATATCATCCAATGGAACTCTAGACTTGAAGGCCGCAGAGGTAGAAATGGAGCGGGTGGAATGAGCACGAACTCCTTCTGGTGTGGGTCTACCCGAGGCTTGAAACGCCAGTAGGATACATTGGGAAATCCAGCAAGATAAAGATACTTTAGAGATAGCTTTCCCCAAGTTAAATTTGGCAAAGGAAATGAACAGCTGGTCGGATTGTCTATGGCCAGCTGTCCTATGAGTATAAAAGAGAAGCTGCCTATGAATGTCTAATGAGTGCAGCTTGTACTCTCCCTTATTCTGATATTTAGGGAAGAAAACCAGTAAATTTATGGATTGATTTATGTTGGTTTCTGATGCTATCTTGGGAAGAAAGGAGGGATTGATCCTGAGGTACACTCTATCTGGGTGAAAGATCAGGTAAGGAGGCTTCACAGAGCTTGAAGCTCCGACACTCTTTTCGCTGAAGTAATGGCTGCAAGGAATGCTGTTTTCCATGACAAGAATTTGAGATCTACTGAAGCAGCGGGTTCAAAAGGTGGAGCAGTTAAGGCTTGAAGAACTAATGTAAGATCCCAGGGGTGCACGGCTTCCTTTACAGGAGGTCTAAGTAAAAAGGTGCCCTTGAGAAAGGTTTTACACAACTTGGCCGACATCAAGGGCCCTGTATCATGTCCCACATGGTAATGTAATATGGCTGCCAATTGCACTTTGACAGTTGAACAACTAGCGCCTTTCTGAAAGAGTTCAGTTAGGAAGTCTAATATGGATGGAAGAGGAGCTGTAAAGGGATCTAGATCGTGATGCTCCACCCAGATGGAAAAACGTTTCCATTTACTGTGGTACACCTTCCTGGTGGAGGGCTTATGCGCTGCCATGAGGATGGCTTTGACTGGTTAAGAGATACCGGGAGTCCTAACTAGGAGTGGAACTGGAGCAACCAAGTTGTCAGTTTCAGATCGTCCAGGTTTGGAGTTGGTAAGTTCGACGGATGGGAGATGAGATCCGGAGTGGGATCTAGAATCCAAGGGTGATTCACAAGGTGAGACCACAGGTAAGGGAACAAAATTTGCCGAGGCCAGAATGGGGCAATGAGAATCATCTTGCTCCCCAACCGCGAGGCTTTCTGTAAGAGTTGTATCATTAGTGGTAGAGGAGGATAGGCATAGAGTAGACCAGGTGGCCAAGCATGCACCAGAGCGTCTCTTGGAGTTTCCCCTGGAGGGGGGATTAGAGCGAAGAAATTGTCGCATTTGGTGTTTGATGGAGATGCAAAAAGATTGCAGCAGGGTTGCCCCCATGTTGCAAATATCTGCTTCACTACTAGTGGATTGAGAGACCACTCATACGGGGTAAGAAGGGTGCGGCCGAGCTTGTCCGCTAGGATGTTGGTCCTCCCCAGAATGTGCGTTGCAATCAGAAAGCGGTTGGTGGAGATCGCCCATTCCCACACTCTCATGGCTTTGCGGCATAGAGGGTAAGATCTGGTTCCCCCCTGTTTGTTGATATACCAGACCACCGACATGTTGTCCGACTGAATTGCAATCGTTCCTGTGGGGAGGAAGCCCTGAAGTGCTTGCAATGCCAACAGCACCGCTCTCATCTCCAGAATGTTGATATGCAGGGAGGTCTCTGTATCGTTCCACGTGCCTTGGACTGTCCTGCCTGAATAATGCCCCCCCCCCCACCTGAGGCGGGAAGCATCCATGGTCACCGTGGCAAGAGGGGGAGAGATGCAGAAGGGACAGCCCGTATGGAAGTTCGAGGCTTGGAGCCACCATAGTAGCGCCTTCCTGCAAGCCTTGCTGATAGTAATGGGATGGTGGAGAGGAAGGGATAGAAAGGACCATTGCACTAGCAGAGTCCATTGCAGTACCCGCATGTTCAAACGGGCGCATGGAAGGAGCGTAATCGCTGCCGCCATGGAGCCTAGTGCCCTCAGGACCAATTCCGCTGGTGAAGCCTCTGAATGGAGGATAGCCAGCACATGAAGTTGTAAGTTCCGGATTCTCTCGGAAGTTAGGAAGGCTCACAAATCTCTGGTGTCTATTCTGGCACCTATGAATTCTATGACCTGCGTTGGAGCCAGTAGAGATTTGCCGACGTTGATAGTAATGCCTAACTGTGGGCCTAGATGGAGAAAGAAGTCTCTGGCTGAGCAAAGTAGATGCCTTGTTGGTGCGGTCAGGAGCCAGTCGTCCAGGTACGGAAAGACCTGTATTCCCTGGAGTCTCAGGTGGGCTGCAATCACTGCTAATACCTTGGTGAACACCCTGGGGGCTGTGGTGAGGCCAAAGGGAAGGACCTTGAACTGGTAGTGACTGGCCCCCAGCCGGAAGCGAAGGAACCTCCTGGATCATTTGTCCATTAAAATGTGGTAGTACGCATCCTTGAGGTCTATAGAGCACATCCAATCGTTCTCCCTCAAAAGGGGGAGAATAGACTGAAGAGTGACCATCTGGAATTTTTCCTTGGTTACTGACAGGTTCAAGCTGGAAAGGTCTAGGATCGGTCTCAAGTCCCCCGTCTTTTTTGGCACCAAAAGGAACCTGGAGTAGAACCCTAATCCGAGCTGGTCTTGGGGGATGGGCTGGATGGCTCTTTTTCTTAGCAGCTGCTGAATTTCTGCAGCTGCGGCCTCCCTCTGATCGGGTGGTACATCGGGGAGGTTCTTGGATTTGGGGACATGGAGTATTGGTATTTTGTACCCTCTGGATATAATGCGAAGCACCCAGCGGTCTGTTGTGATGGACTCCCATGCCACTAGGTGTTTCGAGAAGCACCCCCCGACTGCCTCCAGAGTGGAGAGCTGGGCAACCCCTCAGGGCTGCTGCGCGGGCTGCTCAGAGAAAGGTTCTCTGGACCCAAAGTTTCTCGGAGCCCCTCTGCCCCTGGGGTGGATTCCTCCCTGTCCACCTCTGCCATGGTAGGACTGGTTGTCCAGAGCTGGTTGGGAATGTTGTGATTTTCGGAACCACATCTTCTTCTGACCCTTTTGGTTCCTCGAAAAGGACCGCTGGGGAGCAGAGAAGCAGACTCCGACGGCAGACAATGTCTTCCCGTCCTTCTCACTCTGGACAAGTGTCTCGCGAACTGTTTTGCCAAATAGGGCAGAACCATCGAAAGGGGTGTTCGCGAAGGATGCTTTAAAGGGCTCCGCAAAATCGCAATGACGGAGCCAGGCCTGACGTCTCATGACTAGGCCTGCTCCGCTAGCCCTAGCGGCTCCCTCTGTGGCGTGGGACAATAGCCGCATAGATGTGTTTGAAATCGATCTCAGAGTGGCCATTCGGGTGGAGTATAATTGTTTGTCATCCTCCGACATGGACTCAGGGGGGGATGCAGCGTATTCATTGATAAGATCCCGCTGCATCCTGATGACATGTGCCATATAGTTCAGAGACCTTACCGAGAAAGTCGCTGAACTAAAGACTCACTTCCCTAAGCTGTCCATCAAATGGGACTCTTTGCTCGGTGGATGGACTGAGGGGCTCTCCTGAGCCAATTCCCTCTTTGTGGCTGCCGCCATCAACATGGCATCTACGGGGGGCCCCTTACTCCAATGTGATCGGTCTGAGGGGGGGGCTAAGAATCCTATCTGGGCATTTCAGTATTGGCTCCACGGTGTTCGGATCCTTCCACGCCCTGGTGGTAATGAGGTCCACCAGGGGGTCGGCTGGAGGGGACACCCAAGAGGTAGACGGGCCTGCCTCGAATGCCTCCAGAAACATGGACTCGTCAGAGGAAGACTTGGGGGCAGACCACCCACCTCTGATTCTCAGCATCTCCATGATGTCTCCAAATGAGACATCCTCAGGGGGTGATCTTGGGGAGCCTTCCCCTTCCTCCAAGTCCGTGTCCTCGGTTAAGGACTCAGGGGAGTCCATGTGCCTCCTTTTGCACTTATGCTTACGGGGAGCTTCCTCAGGGGGACTGCCCGAGGAGGCCTCGCCAGCAACATCTTGTTCCAATGGAACCATCTGTGACATCGAAGCAGGCTGCCCCTTTGGCCGGGTGATGGGAAGCCTGGCCCAGCAGAGAGGGAGTGCAGGGAGGAGCCGATGCAAGGACCGGGGGTCCGGATGCTCTCAACAGAGCCCTCTCCACAACATCGAAGGCCGAGGGAGAGCCACTCTCTAATGGATCCGAGAGTTGGTTCCCACTCGGATCCGATAAAGGGATCGGAGCCGGCACCGAGACCATCGGATCCAAGGGACCAGTGGGCTCCGACCTGGACAGAGCCGAAGGCACACTGAATCCCCCAGATCCGAAGCTCGGACCACGGCTTCGAGAGGTTGGATCTGACAGGCTCGAGGGCAGGGTCGGATCCGAAGTACCAAGTACTGTCGGTGCCGACCCACCCCCAGCTCCAACGCTGCTCGGCTCCGAATGCTCCGAACCCGGATAGCGGGTTGGAGAAGGAGCACTAGGGTGGAAAAAGGGTGTCGAGCTCCCCCCCTGGGGGGGAGAGGCAAGAGCACTCCCATCTGCAGCTGGGCCTGGATGAATCTTCGCATCATCCTGTCCAAGTCTGCATCGGATAAACTGAAAGTAGATCTCGAAGAGGCCACCGAGGCAGGCCTGGAATGCCGCCTCGATGACCTCGACGGAGATCGTGTCTCCTCCTCCTCGGGCCCCGGGGAGAAACAAGGGGATCGGAACCGAGGAAGAGGAGACCTAGAAGCAGTGGAGGGAGAAGCCCGCTTAGCTGGCGGGGCCGAAACGGAGGTCTCGGCCCGCCGCTTGTGATGCTTCTCCCTCCATTTCTCCCTCCTGGCCTCCCTGTCCTCCGACACTTTAGCGGGTGTTTGAGTCCCGGATGGAGGCAGGGGGGCAGGAGTGGCAGTGACCACAGGCTGTGGTGGAGCCACGGGAGCAGCAGAGGTAGCGGAGGCCGAAGCCAAGTCCGGGGGTAAAAGTCCCGCCAGGACCAGCTTCGACCTCCGCTCTTTCAGTGCCCTGGGGTTGAATGCTGCACAGATGGTACAGCCTGAGGTAAGGTGTTCAACCCCAAGGCACCGAACGCACCAAGTGTGGCCATCAGCCGGGGAGAGCTTATGGCCACACTCGGTACATTTGGAAAATATGGCTTTTGGGGCCTCAGCCATTTTTTTTTTTTTTTTAACAACTACACACACACACAGGCCCCAAAAAGAAACGCAACACACACTCACACACTAACGACCAGCGAAGGGAGGGGTAACTAATTAAAGAACAAATAATAAGGAGCCTAACACTTACACACTTTTACTTGATTAATTTTAACTAAAAAAGAAAATAATTCTGACAGAAAAGTACAGATACAAGTAGTAAACTTTTCACTTAGCTGACGAGCTCAAAAGGATCCAGCCATCCACAAGCACGGCAAACTAGATCTGAGGTCATGGAGGGTTAGCAGGGGATTATGGGTGAAGGGAGGAGCTAGGAGCTCGGATCCATTAGCTTGAAACAAGTTGCCGGCTCGGATCCGATATCGGATCCGTAACCCACAGGTTGCTGACAAATGAACATCCTACTTCAGATCAGAAGTTTATGCACCACATAGTTCATCTGAAATATACATAATCATAATTCATATAAAAATCTTAAATACTAGTTAAGCTATTTCTTTTGAACAAAGAGTTAATTGTATACATATATATGTATTCTAAAAACATAATATAAACATAAAATAAACAGGTCACACTAAAACACATTTTAAAGAGAAAGCAGCAACAAGTATAATAGAGAATAAAAACTCTTACATGTGTTAAAACAGGTTGTATGATGTAAATATATGTTTTTAGAATACATATATATATATATATATATATATATATATATATATATATATATATATAATTAACTCTTTGTGCAAAGGAAATAACAGCTTAACTAGTATTTAAGATTTTTATATGAATTATGGTTATGTATATTTGAGATGAACTATGTGGTGCATAAACTCCTGTTTAATAGAATGTGATATACTGCTTTAAGAACCCCTTTACAGAGTCCTTTAAAAGTTTTTTTTTTTTAATTACTAATTGACTGATTGATTGTTAGGATTGGATAGGTAGGCTGTGTCATGTGTTTTTGAATTTTTAACTATAAAAAATGTGAAGTTTTAATATGAATTTTATTAATACTGAAGAAGGACGTATTTGTCTGAAAGCTTTGTTTTTATTAAAAAGTATTTACACAACGCTGTGGAACGTGCTTTTGTTGGTAAAAGTAAAAATTAAACTATGGCTATTATAAATGGCTATAAACATCAGGACAATAAACAGATACAAACAGTAATTGGTACTTACGTATTATCGCAACCACATTTCAAACAGGAGAAATGGTTCTTTTCCAAGCCATACAGCTGTTTCTCCTGTTCGAAATCTGATTGCGATAACACGTAAGCACTCTGATACGTAGTCTGATAGGAACTAGAAGAAGTGAAACATGGATTTATAACTTAGTTGTAAAGCCAACTATCTGAAAGAAAATCAAAGGTTATGTTTACTTGCAATGTAAATGATGATTTAAAGAAACACGCACTTTTGTAGAATGGAGAAGTGTGCCCAGTACATAAGCAAAGGCACAGAATCGTTGGCAAAAATGTGTTCATTGAATAAATGCGGACCATAAACTGTTATGAACCAATGTTATTCTTCAGAAATAAATGACAATTGTTAAAAACAACCTAAGGATGAATCAGACACACAGTTACCATACAGATCTTAACACAAATCAGTTCAACAGTTCTCCGAAATATTAACAGCAGTCCCTTTAAGAGCTGGTACTGCTAACGTATCTTTCGACATAAAACTCATGGCCATTCTGTACAGATTTATTATTAACGCACATAACAGGAGCCTGCCCTCATTACCAGCAAGTGTGTGTAATGAAGGTAATATACTACATGCAGACAAACCTCTATGGTTACTTATTTGTAACAACTTCTCAATACATTTATGTTTAATCGCTTCCAAAATGGAGCTGAGGAAACTTGACTGATCAAGTACGATATGAAGGTGTAAAAGTTCAGATGTGATCAACAGTCCGGACTTTCAGTCCTCTGTTCATCAATGGCAAGTAAACAATACAATGCAATATGCTACCAGCATTCAAATACTCAAACTAGTAACCTAATAACATTACAAAGACTATACAAAACACTACACGCATACAGTTATAGTAGTGAAAACAACATTATTAAAGAAAAGAAAACAAGCTTCTACTTTTTGAAAATATTTTTGTCAAACCATAACAAAGTATCACAGAATGGAAATGTGGTTGAGATAATACGTAAGTACCCAGTAATTCTATTGCACATGATTTCAAACATGCATACAGATGTGTTTTAATGGTTCAGCTTGTGACTGGCCATGGAACTGATAGAAAAGCTAAGTTAACTGTCAGATCATTTCAGAAATTTTGGATTTACTTCTTAACATGACAGGGCAGGCAGCACACTTAACTGGAGTGTAAGGGGATCATCAGATTTTCTGGTGAAGTATATCACATTTCCTCAAGCACATCACTTCAATATTCCATATTTCTTAAAATGTTGAATTTGATATTATACACAGCAAGCACTAACAGTCTGACCTTTTTAACCACACTTGCCTTCCCCACTAATTTGTGTTGCATACAGAGTTCTTAGAGACTCACAGAACACAGACGTGGTCGTCGTATGTAGGACCAATTGGCACAGAGTGGCTGCCCTCATTTCTTTAATGTCAGATATAAATATATAAATAGCTATTTCTGCCTTTGTTACATTTGTTTTGATACACTGTTCCTCAAGCCGTTATTCTAGCCTGTCTTTCTAATACATGCTATTGTTTTGCACTCTTCTTACAACAGAGTACTTTGATGACATTTTGGTGTACTTGTCACTTGATAAATGAAGAATAAAAATTCTAGTATGTTACTTAACTTACGACACACACTCCACTTTTACAAAGTTACTACAGTGTTTGTATTACTAAAGTGCATGTTTTGTTTGTTTGCTTTGTGATTTTACTTTTCTCTTTGAGACTAGTTATGTCTCATCAATACCTAATCCACCCATCGAGCCAGACAGCTGCCTTAGTTTAACCCCATGAGCTGTAGGTGTGCATCATTCCTTTCCTGGAGAATGGGGGTGCTACATGTGGTGATCTGTATTTCCTCTGGGTCATCATGTAGAGGACTATCAAATACCCATTTCTCTTTAAGTGAAGCCATGATATACAATGGCATTATACATATGTGTGCTTCTAAGTCAAAATAGCCATAAGTGCACTCACAGCTCAGACAAAACAGAAATGTAATAACTTTTTGTGACTGTGCAGAAATGATTTATAAGTGCTGCTTTCAGCTTTTAGAATAGGTGCACCTTTTCTTAAAGTTCAGTCAATGTATAGGTGAAATATCCTACCAACACCAGACATTCTTTTTACAAAATGTTGATGCACGTCCCTCCCTCTAAGAATGTAACACTTTCATGAAATAAATAATCAAGATAGTCATGGTGTGTCACTATAGTCTGGATCAGTTATCACTTCTGAGCAACCTTATTTTTATAGATTTATAAGTGTTTGTATCTCTTCCTTTTAGGCATGATGGTTTTCAGCTAGCACTTCAAATCTGGTACTTTTTTTCAGTTCAAAAAGTGGCTATAGATGTAGTTGTTGCTGGTCTGTTCTGACATATTTTCTGGACCTAATGTTTATTACGAGTGTTTGAAAGCTATATTTGATTCACTGGTACAGCAGAACATTTCAGGCTTGATTTTATGCTCCTTTTGGACAATCACATTTACCACCCTGCTTCTCTGCCATATTCCTTCAAGCAGACTCATAATTAATATAGAATTATATATTAAAAGTATCTTCTGCTAATATCATCATGCCAGTGGACCTAAGTGGGGGAGTCATCAGAGCAGTCTACTCAGCCATTATTTGCCAGACAGATTTTTTTCTCAAGGCTCTTCTAGTGATTGCCAGCTCGGATAAGACATTGAGTTGATGGCTGCCTATGACCTGGCCAGTTAAAATTAAGTTATGTCAATCTTTAGTTAAGCTTTAACACTGTCAATTGGATATTTGCTTTTCTCCATGCTGGCCATAACTTTAAGCTCCTGCTCTGCGCTTCTTTCATGTTGTCCCATAGAACTGCACCCATTTGATGTTGGTGACCTATATTTACAACATCAACCCAGTTTATACTGGGCCTGCAGAGAAATGTGTTTTTGTACAACTGGATGACTAAATTTGTTTTTGTCCATCTGCATACTGGGTGTTACTGAATACTTAATAAATTCAAGACTGATATTGTATGTGCTATTTGTTTCAGAAATGTTATTTCAGATTTCTCAGCCATTTGACACTTACATCTTGCCTTAAATATTTATTTTACCTACATGCATCCTTTCAAATTGATTATTATTATTATTATTATTATTGTCATTATGATAGTAGGTACCTTTTGGTCCTCCTTTCATTTTAGCTTACTGGGATCCAGTAACAACTTATTATTCCTGTAGACAAGAAGGGACCTGTGGCAGCATAGGGCAAATAGGGTCCATATTTTGGCTGTAGCCCTGCCATCTGAATAAAGTAGGTTGACTCCTATTAAGATGGCTCAGTCTCACCATGGAGTGAAACCATCAGGGGGACAGAGACCCTCCTTAACTTAGTATCATACCCAAGGAGCCTGCGAAACCAGCATATCCCACTAGCTGAAAGCTGCTGGTTAATGCCAATCAGTCCACAACAAACCAGGCACAGATTAGGATTTGCTACAAGATAATGACTTGGCATTTATAACAGAGCTCAGGCTATGATAAAAACTTTAGTCCCATTTAGCCGCCTTCAATCTGGCAAGTAAACCTGTGTGCATGTGGCCATCTGGTTTAGCATCATTCAGATTACCTCTGAAATTACCAAATCATATGACTGCACCATGTGTGTAGGACTACACTACATATACCTTCTTAGCTACAATCCACTCGGTTTTCTGCAAGAGTTGGTGAGTCAACATGAGTCCATCATACTTGTCAAATGAGTTTCTGCAGGTAATGGACGGCTTCTAGCTTGTTCAGGTTCTTGCCAATGTTGACCATCAAAAGGTTCATTCCTCGGCCTTGATCTTCCAGCTGGACATGGTCATGTGAAATCTGGATATAGAGTCAGTTTCCTGCTTGTGTTACTACCTAATGCATTTCAGCTTGAAGCTTCCCCCTCATGTGGTCACTAATCTTGAGCTGGTCTAGTATAAACAATTGTGTACATAATATTTGTTTCTATTAACAATCTGTACACATGCTGGATCAGCAGCAGTGCTGACTGGGATATGCTCACATGATCAAGGACCTAGCAGGCTCAGAGGACATTAGTGGAGGTTATAGGACAGATGGACGAGCCTACTCAAGGACAAATTAACATTGGTAATTATTACTTGATTTACCAAATGGAGTTCTCTTCTAAGAAAAGAGCATTCTTGTCTACTGAGATATCAATGGCCTGGACATAAACGTTTATTTATTGTAAATATGTTGGCCTGAAAAATGCAGATCAACATGTTAATTATCTGTCTACTGTAAAAACTTTAATAAAGAAGGAAAGCAAAAATATAAATTTGGCTCAGTCCTTCGCAATTAATATCCAATGTCTGTATACAAATGCCAAAAATAAAGCAACTACTGCAGATAAAGAAACATATTTCCATGACCCGAGACTCAGCAGTCACTCTTTACTGAGTACCAGACCAGCTATGCAGTCCTAACTTTCTAGCAAACCAGGGAGCTTCTTCTACCTCAGAATGTAAGACTGGTGCTCCATTTTTTACATAACAGGCTCCCAAGATCATGATCCAGATCCCCTGTCACCTGACTTGTTGTACTTTGAGTTTCACTGCATTTAAAGTGAATGTTATGAGTACATGTTTAGTTTTTTATCTGCCTTTACATAATGGATTCTATTCAGTCATACTTGTTTATCCTACTTGGATGTCCTCAGTCCAGCACTCCTCATTAAAAGCATTTATCTTTCTGTCTACACTTTAGACGATTATTACACCCAACCATAAGAAAACATATTTTATTTCACATGATCTGGAGAAGTAGAACACTGTTCCCAGAAAGGAAAATGAGAATCTGTGTTGAGCATGATTCCTGTTTAACATCAAATTGCCCCCTTGAGCCCATTAGTCTGATTTCATGAGGCATCATAACACTGAAGCTGCCGTCAATATGGTAGTAAGTGCCCTCCTGGTGTTAAAAGATCAATGCATTCTGTCCTGGTCTTCCTTAATCTCCGATCAGCTTTCTAACACTTTGAATTATGGGAATTTTGTTACAGGGCCTTTAGTTCTACTTCAGTCTATCTGCCACACTACTAGTTTAGTTTGCAGCTTATCTTTTGATCTACTGTCAGAGCGTAGTTTCCGGAATAAATTCTTCCTTGAAGAGTCCTATAAGCAAAGGGATACTACATGGATCTATCTTTGCTTCCCTGCTCTTCCTAGAGTATGTATTACCACTGGATTACATAATTAGATGATGTTCAAAGTATTAGTGTTAGGTTGATTCCTCATCTTTAGTTTTCTTTCCATCAATAATGTATGTTGGACCTTGCAGACTGCCTTGCTGAGTCATCTTTAACTAGTTATAAGAGTGGATGTTGGCCTTTGTGGACTGTCTTGGTGAACCATCCTTGACTAGTTAAAAGAGTGGATGCTGGCCCTTGAGAACTGCCTTGGTGGACCATCCTTCATTAGTTAAGACAGTGGATGTTGGTCCTTGTGGGCATCCCTGATAAGTTAAGAAACAGTTGCTTGAGGCTCAGTACCACCAAGATGGAGACAATAACTGTGTAGATAGCTATAAAATTATCTACCACTACTTGTCTTTCTCGTGTTTATATGTGTCCAGGCATCCTTCAGTCCCAAGGGATCATGAGTTTGTGCCCCTGTTGGACTGATTCAAGCAGCATTTTCTGTAGTTGTGTAATCCAATCCAGGAGTGGCAGTCCTTTCCACATTCTGAGCAGCAGTAGGAAGATGTTGGTTTGGTATCACAGGCATGGATCTTCCTGACTACCCTCTTGTCCTCCACTTCCTTTGCCAATGTACTTTCATACATAGTGAGAGCTTCCTTCACTTCCCATTTCCAGACATACTAGTCTGAGGCCATAGAATGCCAGGTGTTCACACTGATGGAGATCACGCTAACTCATCATCCTTACATATGTCCTTATGGTGCAATCTGGGTCACCCTTTCAGCCTCTTTCCAGACTCTAGCTCTCTGAAGAGGAGGTCTTTTGGTATTTGGCCATCTGCCATGTGTTAGACATGACCCAACCAGTGCATATACCTCTGTTTCAGAAGGGTGAACATGGAGACAGTGTCTGCCCTGTCAAACACTACACTGTTGGGGATCTTGTCCTGCCATGAGGTACTGAGCATGCACCTGAGGCAGAGCATATGCAATACACTGACATGCTGCTCCTGTTTTGGGCATAAAAGTCCAAGTTTCACTGGCACACAGTAGTGTGCTCAAACACAATCTGTGTGAACCTCCACCTTCTTGTGCACAGTGAGCTTATGTTTAGCCCATACTCACTTTGTCACCCTGGAAAATGTTGTGGCAGCTTTTAAAAATGCACTTGATCTCAGTATCAAGCAACAAATTGTCTGAGATCATAGAATCTAGGTACACAAATTCGTGGACGACCTTCAGATCATTGTTGCTCACCATGATAGATGGCTTGTTGTCCACATTTTGGCCCATCACCTGGGTCTTCTTTAAGCTGGTTTTGAGGCCAGACTCTATGCATGTGTATGTAAAGTGAGTCATAAGTGACTGAGTTCCTGGTTACTGATGATGCAGATATTGCTGCTCACACTCAGCAGGAACCTCAGTCACTCATGACTTGCTTTGTAGATGCATATTTATACATGGTGGGAAAACTAGCACTTATGCCTACAATGTGGAATTCAGGTATGATCTTGGGTGCTGCACTGTTGTTAAATAACCACACTTGTGGAGAAAAGAAGAAATCACCACACACAGTGAATCAGTGCTGGTACACAAACTCAATCATCTATAAACCCGGCGGTAAAATGTTACACTGGTTATTGCTAATCATAGGATCATAGGATCATAAGAAGTTACTAGGCTATTGGCCTTGAGGCCCTTATAAGCCTAGCCAACAGTTTAGCCCATGTTTAGACAAGTCAGCACCCAATGCCCCTGTCCAGCAGGGACACAGGTGGAATTCCAGGGGTGTATTTTCTGTTTCCCATCCAGTTATCCAGGTTGCACTTGAAAAGGGATAATGAGGTACTCTGCTTGACATGGAGACGGAGTCTATTCCATAATAGGTGGGGGAGTCTCTAGGATACAAATCTGTCCCGCCAAGTCCTATTGATGTCACAGACCAGGTTGAGGTCATGTGTGCGGGTTACTCGAGTGGAGCTTGACTTGTGGATATTCAGCAGTCCCATCAAGGCAGGTCTGAGATTGCTTTGTATGTCAGACAGAGGTCACCTCTGAGGAGTCTGTATGAAACTGAGTAGAGGGACAGGGCTTTTAGCCTATCTGTGTAGGGTAGATGTTTGAGGCCCTGGATTTTTTTGGTGAGGAACCTCTGTGGTCTCTCCAGCTGCTGCATGTGCTTTGTGAGGTATATGCCAAAGGGGGGCATTGTACACAATAATTGGCCTTATAAGGGAAGAATACAGGGATGTTATGACCTCCTTGTCTCTGGATGAGATACCTTTACATATGAGGTGGGCCATGTAGAAAGCTTTCCGTACAATGGAAGCAACATGGGGGTCAAAAGTCAGGTTGCTATAAACCTGCATGCCCGAATCCCTCATGACTGATTGTGTGCTTAGGACATTGTTTATTAATGTGATAATATGTGGGGACGTCACTCTCCCCAAAGGGGATTATGATGCATTTTTTGGCATTCAGCTTGAGGCCACGTTTCTGGCACCAGTCATTTGTTTGGGTGAGACCCTCTTGGAGGATGTCCACATCACTTGGGGAATTGATGACCGTGCCCAGCTTGCAGTCATCTGCAAACTTGGTCAGCCATAGCCCACTGGTTTTGGCCTGCACCTCAGAGAAGTATATTCCAAATAACAGAGGCCCTAAGACTGATCCCTGGGGTACACCACTCATTATGGGTCTACTCCTTGAGGTGGCTTCCCCTATTTTGATTAGGTGGATTCTATCAGTAAGCCAGTTTACTACCCATATGATAACATACGTATTGATGCCTAGTTGAGTGAGTTTATCTATTATGCTCCAGTGGTGAACAGTGTTGAAGGCTTTGGCCAGGTCAAGGTAGGCAGTGTGCACTGTTTTCCCTTCGTCCATGGCTTTGGTGACTGTCTCAAAGAAGTTGACCAGATTTAAAAGACATAACCTCCCCTTGACAAAGCCAAAGTGTGTGGGGTCGAGTGTTTGGAGGTCCATGATAACCCATTCCATGGCCTTGAGGATCAGGCTAGTTAGGCTGATGAGTCTATAATTTCCCGGATCGGTGGAGGCTCCACCTTTGTGTAAAGGGATGACAGTGGCTGTCCTCCACTCGACTGGGACAAAGTCAGTACTTAGGCTTTGGTTGAATAGGGTGTCTAATGATGCTGCAAGTTCATGTCTGAGTTCATGTAGGATGCAGCCTGGGATGTTATCAGGTCCCATGGAGGCTGTATTTTCTTCCTTTGAGAGGGCAGTGATGACCTGTTCCCTAGAGATAAAGGGAGGGGCAAGTACTGGGGGGTGTCCTGATTTACTGATGGGGGGAACAGAAGGGTGAAGTTTTTGCTGAATCTGTCAACCAGTAGGTTGGCTATATCTACAGCATTTGTGTATGTGGTGCCCTTGATCACCAGTTCTTAACAGATCTGGGTGCTTCCTTTGAGATTGTGGACATATGTGAAGAAGTCCTTATGATTGTCTCTAGTAGATGTGGCCAATTTGGACTTGAAGTTGGGTTTAGAGGATTTCACTAGTGCTCTTATTTGCTTTTTTAGGCTAAGGAGAAATTGCTTCCGATTGGGTACCTGCTCCTTCTTGGTTCTGGACAGCAATTTTTTGCTTTTGTTTTATAGTTTATTTATTGCAGATGTCCACCAGACAGGTTTACTCTTCCTTGTGGAGGATGAATTTGTCCTGTCAGGTATTCCTGATTCCATACATCCATATAAGTGATCATATAGTACTTTGATGTAGATTTGGACATTGGTGTCAGTTCCAACAGAGGGGGAGGGGGCTGTAAAGCTGTTTATACCATCCCTTAGGAGTTGTAATCAGCTTTGGAGAAGTTTTTTTGTTTGACACTAGCAAGAGGAGGAGTCGGGGAGATGCTGACTTCGAAAGTGTCCACTTTATGGTCAGATCATACCAGGGAGGATGATACTGTAGGGGTGCTGCAGTGGTTACTCATGTTGGTTAATACCAAGTCCAAGATATTATCACCTCTTGTGAGGGTACTGACTAGGTGTTCCAAGGCATTTGCATTGATAACATTGAGGAATCTTTGGGTATTTGCATTTTGGCATGAGTAGTTTTTCCAGTCTATGGTTGGGTAGTTAAAGTCCCCCAGGATTAGGGTAAGGGGTTGAATCTTGATAGATTCAAAGAGGTCCAGATAGGTGTAGTGGGCATCTTGAGTCAAATTTGGGGGCCTGTAGCTAACTATGATTTGAATAGGGGTCTTGTCAATGGTTAACTGCACCTGGAGTGTCTCCTGTGCATCATACTGTTTGACCAGCCTGTAGGTGTGTGTGTCTTTAATATATATTGAAACCCCACCTCCTTTGGCTTTGCTGCCCACAGTTTGGGGTCTGAATGTATGATAGGATGAGTAACCAGGTAAGACTGGGGTGCTCTCCACAGCTTTGAACCAGGTTTCTGTGACTGCGTAAAAAATCAGCATCTTTCAGGATTAAGAATGCTTACAATGAGTGCAGTTTCATATTTAGGCTCTTAACGTTTAGCAGCATGACCTTTAATTTACGTTTTGTTGACATTTTTATGTTGGTTTTATCGACCGCAGAACTTTTCCTAAAAAGGCAGTATGGGGATGGCAACGGCTTTTGCCAGAAGCTTGAGGCCCAAGTGAGACAGATGCAGGCCATGTCTAGCAAAGCATCATGGTCTGTCGATCATATCTTCCTAGGCTGTCAGGTAATGGATCTCCCTAGAATGACACCAGAAACTAAACCAATTGTTAAAGTCAATAATTTTCTGTTTGTATTGAGGCATAATTCTCGATGATGGTAGAATGCTGCTTAAGGCTTTGGACATACCTGCCTGGGACACATATTCAGTGAGCTCAATCATGTCTCTCTTCATATAGTCCAGGGAGGTATGTCTCAAGTCATTCATCCCAACATGGACTATGACAGAGTCATAACAGTACTTGCTGTTGCAGGACTTCAGTGAATGTGTGATATGGTGGATTCTGGCACCTGACAAACAGCTAACCATGACTTTCTCTTTATCCAGCCTGGTGAGAGGCACATCTGTCTCAAAATGGAGTCTCCTGTGACTAATATGTTGGGTTTACGGTTAGGCCTTTGTGGTTGTGAGACACTGGTGTGTGGACTATGCGTGGTATGTGGTGTGGAGGGTTGTGGAGTTTGCATGTGTTTTTGCCTCTGAGGTCTCCTTTGTTTGGGTATGTTTTTGTTGAGAACCTCCACATATGTGGGTGTGTGTTGTGTAGTTGTGGGTGGAGTTTGAGGTGTAGTGATTGTGTTGATAACCTTCTCAGTGCCAGATATACTGACTTGTGAGGGAGAGAGCATAGACTCTAGATTCTTAATGTAATTGCATGTCTCACAAATTGTGTTCCCAGGTGATAATAGTAAATGGTTGTCCATGCACATGAGGCAGTTGCTACACTGTCTCAGGATCCCCATATCAACCAGGCTGGCAGGAGAA
The DNA here is from genome assembly GCF_019279795.1 of Protopterus annectens. NCBI lineage: Eukaryota > Metazoa > Chordata > Ceratodontiformes > Protopteridae > Protopterus > Protopterus annectens. The sequence goes on along the minus strand of NC_056741.1, from coordinate 1,291,381,680 downwards.
ACTGTAGGAAATTGTCCATCCATATTTGTCAGAATCTGAGATAGAGGCCAGGGAGAGCTAAGGGGTAGGCCTAAAGCCCAAGTGCTTAAACCAAAACTAAGTGGCTTAGAATAAGACAATTTAAACAGGCTAAAAACAAGCAGTAATAAATGCAGCAGGAAAGATGCAACTGAACACTTTAGAGAACAAGTGGCTGAAAAAGCAAGATGAAGTAATAGAGTAGGAAATACAAATATTGTAAAAGCAGCTGAGAATTTTTTTATTTTTTTGTAGAGTGGGAAGGGAGAAAGGAAGGACAGCAGATAATTCAAAGGTTAAGAAACTAACTTGAATTGTCTTAGTGCTGTTTTAGCTGCTTTTCTGTAAAATAAAAATAATTCTAACCTTGTTTCTTGCCTTTCCTGTAACTAGTCTAGTCCAGTTACAGATCTGATATATCCAGGACTGCTTGTAAGCTTCTGAGCCTCCCAAGCCTTTCTGTGTTGGAGGGAAGCCTTCTACCTTATCAGTGGGAGTGGTAAGCACTAGGTAGCCTATCTACCACAAGAGTGGTTTCTGGCTCAGAAATTGTAGTTTATTGGCCATTTGGGCAGTTTTTTCCATCTCTTTCAACTTTCTGGTCTAAAAGCCCACATTACTGCTTGTTTCCCACCTTTCCTGTAGCTAGTCTAGTCCAGATACAGTTTTGCTGTATCCAGGATTGTTTGTAAGGTTCTGAGCCCCCCAAACCTTTATGTGTTGAGGGAAGCCTTCTAGCTTATCAGTGGGAGTGGTAAGCACTAGGTAGCCTATCTACCACAAAAGGAGTGGTTTCTGGCCCAGAAATTGTAGTTTATAGGCTGTTTGAGCACTTTTTCCATCTCCTTCAACTTTCTGGTTTAAAAGCCCACATTTGCACTTGTTTCCCACCTTTCCTATAACTAGTCTAGTCCAGATACAGATTTGCTGTCTCTAAGACTGTTTGCAAGCTTCTGAGCCCCCCAAGCCTCTCTGTGTAGGAGGGAAGCCTTCTAGCTTGTCAGTGGGAGTGATGAGCACTAGGTAGCCTATCTACCAAAATCGGAGTGGTTTCTGGCCCAGAAATTGTAGTTTATTAGCTGTTTGGCCAGTTTTTTTCATCTCCTTCAACTTTCTGGTCTAATAGCGCATTTGCACTTTTCGCGCCTTTCTTGTAACTAGTCTAGTCCAGATACAGATTTGCTGTATCCAGGACTCTATGTAAGCTTCTGAGCCGTCAAGCCTTTCTGTGTTGGAGGGAAGCTTTCTAGCTTATCAGTGGGAGTGGTAAGCACTAGGTAGCCTATCTACCACAAGAGAGTGGTTTATGGCCTAGAATTTGTAGTTTATTGGCTGTTTGGGCAGTTTTTCCATCTCTTTCAACTTTCTGGTTTAAAAGCCCTCGTTGCACTTGTTTCCAACCTTTCCTGTAACTAGTCTAGTCCAGATACAGATTTGCTGTATCCAGGACTCTTTGTAAGCTTCTGAGAGGTGCCAAAGTCTGCTCTTCAATTTTTCCCTTAGATCTGCTAGTTTCTCTCCTCTCCTGCACTTTTACTAGCTTATTACTCTAGCACTTTACCATACCAGATTTCTTGTAGCAATTATTGTAGCACACAAAACTGCTACCAGCACTAAACATTCTACAAGGAAACAACTCCAGTACTTACTATTAATGCCCACCCCTCCAGGCACATCTAAAGTTCAGTTCCCTGTGCTTTATCCTGTTAACCTGCTAAACTTGGGCATCATGAGGCAATGTAGCAACTGCCTCATGTACACTGACAACCCTATCCTCTTAACTCCCAACACTCAGACTTGTGAGAAATGCACTTATATTTCCAAACTGGAAGCCACACACTCTCCAGCCAAGACCGGAATAGCTGGTCAAGAGGAGAAGGTCAACACTTGCACCACACCACATGGAACACACACCAGCACTACCCTCACATAAAAACACAAACCACACACCCACCTTCATGGAGGCTGTCAATAAAAATCTATCCAAACAGCAGGGACCTCCAAGGCAGGAACACACTCGACCATCACAACATAACACTAATCATGAGACACATAACTCTCCTAAACAATGTGCCACTCACCCAAAGCACCTAAGGCAAAACAGCATGCCCAGCACACTAGTCATCGGTGACTCGATAGTGAGGCACACTGATGACCCACTCACTAGGTTGAATAACGAGAAAGTAATAGTCAGCTGCCTGTCAGGTGCCAAGATCCACCATATAACGCACGCACTCAGGTCCCTCAACAACAGGTACAAATATAACTCTGTCATTGTACATGTGGGTGTGAATGACCTGAGATGTACCTCCCTGGACTACATGAAAAGAGACACGGAGGAGCTCTCGGATTATGTAGAACAGGTGGGTATGACCCTAGCCCTGAGCAGCATCCTACCATCACCCAGAATTATACCACAGTACAAGCAGAAAATGATTGATTTCAACAATTGGCTAAGTTTCTGGTGTCATTCTAAGGGGATCCAGTATCTGTCTGCCTGGAATGACATGATTGCCAGAGATGGCCTGCATCTGTCACCCCTGGGCTTCTAGATACTGGCGAAGGCTCTTGCCACCCCCATAGTGCCTTTTTTAGGCGGTGTTCCAAAGACCAAATTACCACCGTAACAGGTACAAACAAATGCAATCTGAGGGTCATGCTGCTCAATGCTAGAAGTCTAAATCTCAAAATGCACTTGCTCAAAGGACTCCTTAAAATGAAGAACATCGACATTTGTGCTGCAACAGAGACCTGGTACAAGGCAGCAGAAAGCACCCCCTGCACTACCAGGCTGTAACTTATTCCACACATTTCGACCCCAGAACTTGGACCGAAGCTCCAAAGGTGGTGGTGTTTCCATATTCATAAAGGATGTGAACACCTCCAGACTGGTAGCCAAACATAATGCATCAGAGATACTTCAGGTACAGCTAAGATTGGGTAAGACAGTGATTCAGGTCATAGCCTGCTATAGGTCCCCAACCATGTCCCAAGACACTCACTCCATGTTCCTAAGCACCCTGGAGAATATTAGGGTCCAACCTAACACACTCATACTGGGCAACTTCAACTACCCCTCCATTAACTGGGAAAACTACTCATGTACCAATACACTTGCCCAACGTTTCCTGGAATTCATTAATTCCAATGCCCTGGACCAGCTCGTTCTTACCCCCACTAGAGGTAGCAACATCCTTGACCTGGTCATTACTAACATGGGCGACCATTGCTCTACACCAGTAGTCAACTCCTCCCTGTTTAGATCCGACCACAAACGAATAACCTTGAAAATCCACTCCCCCCCTCCCCCCACAAAGGTATCCATCATGAAAAACTTCTCCAAAGCTAACTTTGGGCTCCTAAGAACAGAGATGGCTAACTTCACGGCACCCATGCAAATGGAGAATAGTTGCATGACCACCGAATCATACATCAATGCACTGTACGAACACATACACAAATGCATGGATCTCACCATACCCAATAGAACCAAGACACTCTCCTCCAAAAAAAGGAAGCCAATCTGGTGGTCCCCTAACATAAAAAAAAACTGTACAACAGAAGGAGGAAACTGATGCGGAATAAGGTGAAGTCCCAAGACTGGAAACACTCCCTTATCAGCCTCAACAAAAAGTTGAGATCCCTCATCAACTCCTCTAAATCTAGCTATGAAAACAGAATTGCAGCAGATAGTAAAGACAACCACAAGGCCTTCTATACTTATGTAAAGAACCTCCATGGCAATACTCAGATTTGCTCTGAGGTACTGCGCAATGGTACCTCCTATACCAAGCCAACAGATATTGCCAATATACTGGCCGACAGATTCACTGCCAACTTTTCCCCTCTATCCCTCCCCCCAAAGGACCACTCACAATGCCAGTAGATTGCCAGGCACCCAGCATTGCTGTCTCACAGGTTAAAAAAGCACTGTCCAAGGCCAAGAATACAGCTTCTATGGGACCTGACAATATCCCTGGCTGTGTTCTACATGAACTACAGAGTGAACTGGCACCCCAGCTTTGTTCCCGATTCAGTCACAGCCTCACCTCAGGCTTTGTCCCTACTGAATGCCGCACTGATATAATCATCCCACTCCACAAAGGAGGAGAGACTACAGACCCTGGGAACTATCGCCCCATTAGCCTGACAAGTCTGATATGCAAAGCTATGGAACGCATCATCTTGGACCTAATAAACAAGGATATAGGGAATCTCCAAACTCTGGATCCCACACAGTCTAGTTTTGTGAAGTGTAGATCATGCCTGCTCAACTTGGTCAACTTCTTTGAGTCAGTCACCAGAGCTGTGGATGAAGGCAAGGTGGTTCATACAGCCTACCTTGATCTGGCCAAGGCCTTTGATACCATTCCCCACTCAGGAATCATAGAAAAACTCACTAAGCTAGGCATCTACCCCTATATCACTAGGTTGCAAACTGGCTCACAGGTAGAACCCACAGTGTGAAAGTAGCTGACTCCAAGTCAGACTGCTGACCAGTCACAAGTGGAGTCCCACAGGGATTGGTCCTGGGTCCTCTCCTGTTTGATATCTACTTCTCAAAAGTCCAGTCCAACATGAAGGGACTTTGGATGACAAAGTTCGTAGGCAATTGCAAGTTGGGAGCCATTATTAACCCCCCAAGTGATGTTGACATCCTACAGGAAGGCCTCACTGAGACCAATGACTGGTGTCTGAAACATGGCCTTAAACTCTATGCCAAAAATGTGTCGTCATCCCCTTTGGGAAAAACCCAGTTCCCATGAACTAGCACATCAATGGTAGTCCACTGAACACAGAAGGCATTATAAGAGATCTGGGAACACAGGTTGACAGCAACCTCTCTTTTGACCACCACACTGTCACTGTGGTAAGAAAGTCCTTCTATGTGGCACATCTCATTACTAATGGTTTTGCATCCAGGAAAAAAAGAGGTCATTGTCTCCCTCTACTCTTCCCTCATTAGGCCAATCATTGAGTACAATGCCCCATTTGGCATATACCTCGCTAGACACCTGCAACAACTGGAGAGGCTGCAAAAGTACCTCACAAAGAGAATCCTAGGCTTTAAACACTTGTCCTATATGGACAGACTCAAAAAACTCCAATTATGCTCTGTCTCATATCGCCTACTTAGAGGCGATCTCTGCTTGACTTATAAAGCCATGTTTGACCCAGCTCTGTTAGAAATGCTACATCTAAAGAAATCCCAATCCCTCCACACCACACTCTCCAGAGACCTCAACCTCATTACCACAGTCAACAGAACGTGTTGGAAGGACAGGTTCATAACCCAGAGACTGCCCATGCTATGGAATAGACTTCCCATACATGTCAAACAGAGCATCTCACTGGCCCTCTTCAAGAGAAATCTTGATGAGTGGATAGGAAATAGAACATTCACTCTGGGGATCACTCCAGTGGCTCTACTCGACAGAGGCACTGAAAACTAAGGTCAGGTGGCACGATGCCAGGGTAATCCTATGGGCTAGGCTTGTGAAGGCTCTAGAGCCATTAGCCTAGTACACACCTATGAACCTATAAGGGGGTTGGGCTTCCCAAATGTTCCTCTGTATTAAGTAGAATGAGCTAATGAGACTGGACTGGGAGGAGTGCCCCACATCAAATTTACAGAAGGGGCAGGCAACTGCAAATCCACCAAGTTTAAGAACACTACAACAGTAGGGAGGGAGGGTGAGGAACTATGCTACAGCTACTAGCTACACTATTTTAGGCAGAAAACACTACAGAAATGTTTATCATAGCAGGAAAACAGCACTGAGACACTAAAGGAAAGTTTTAAACAGAATAAAGGAGCAAGGAGAATGCTTTTAACTGCAAACAAATCAGTTAAATGATACAGTTTTTGGCAGGAAAATCAAAACAACAACAGATGCGTAACAAATGGAGAACATTTCCAATTAATACCTTTCACACAGTGAAACTTAGCTAAAAAAGCTTTACAAAAAGTGAGGCAGACAACTGCAGTACAAAAGTGCAGATTAGTTTATAGCAATAAAATATAGTAACAAATAGGCAGCAGACAATAAAAAGTGCAATAAAAGTAGGGCAGCAGACAATAAAAAGTGCAATAAATGCTAAGAATAAGCAATAACTAGTAAAAATAAGCAAGAAAACAGTATACTTATTGTTATATATCACAGATCAGAGTTGTGGTCAGTGCCCCATCCTCCGTTCAGCTCAGTGTGAAATAGCAGAAACCCTCACAAAGGTAGGTCTTAAGTACCAGAAGGTACAAACCAGAAACAACTTAAAAAAAAAGCTCAAAAGAACCAATGAGATGCTTAGTCCAAGCCCTAGACCAGCTAACCTTTACCAGCCAGTGGCCAATCAACACTATACTCTCACTAAATGAAGAATGGCTTCTGCTGATCCAACATGGCCTGGAAAATGTACTCAGAACAAACAGCCAATGCAAACAAACAACTAGGCCCAGAGACAGCAATCCTGAAAATGGACAATGCTGCAGCTACTAGCTACACTATTTAGGCAGAAAGCACTACAGAAATGTTTATCACAGCAGAAGAACAGCAGTGAGACACTAAATGAAAGTTTTAAACAGAAAAAGGAGCAAGGAGACTCTAGAGAATACTTTTAACTGCAAACAAAGCAGTTATATGACACACTCCTTGGCAAAAAATCTTCTAAATTATGTCCCTAACAACTCCCATGATCAAAACTGATTCCATAAATACCATATACAGACTTTTTAAATTTTCAGTGAAATGCATTTTCAGTCAAATATACATTCAGTCATTCTAACCTATTGTTTTTTTCTTTTGATCAAAGCTACCTTCAGCAAAATGCTACGTACCCATATCTACACACATACACACATTTGTGTGTGTGTGTGTGTGTGTGTGTGTGTGTGTGTGTGTGTGTGTGTGTGTGTGTGAATATGCTTTGAATTTGTAAGAGGCTAGATGTCTTTATTCATATGTAACAGAAAAGTGTTAGTTGCTTTGCAGGATTAGAACCATGGTGTTTCTGTTCCAGCTAGTACATTGCACCAGTTATTTTACACTGCAGGTTTTGCAGAATGCATTGCTGCTCTTGGAATTATGCAAATGTCATTTTAACGAATCCTATATCAGATAAAGTCAGCTTGTACTGATACATTCAAGAGATTTCCATGCTCTCAGTACACGACGACAGTGGCATGAGTCATTTTTGTGCTTTCTCAGTCTCAGCACCCAAGTTATAACATAACTGCTCCATCAAAGACACCACAAACAACAACATACTCAACCAGCACCAAAAGAGGTTTATATTAAGCAGATCATAATGCAAATAATTGTCAATTAGCTGACTAGAGAATAAGTTACCTTTTCTTAAGATCATTTCTTTTAGAGATTTGCCATTCGCTCTTTCGCTTGGACATTTTGTTATCTAAGTCATTATTATACACAATGTGATTAAAACAATATATACAGTTACAGAAAAAAATCAATATATAAGGTTATCTAAACAATATACAACTACTAGCAATATTATTTGTGGTTTTAGAGATAAGACATTTTATTGGTTATGTAGGCAATTTTTTCATGCCAGTCAATTGAACTATATATTAATATGCAGTTATATAAGCAGTGTTATATATATTTGCAGTACTGATTATATTCTAATATCTTGTGTATTTTATATTACACCCTGTGTGTACATAACCTCTGAGGTAACTGCAGGTTACATTTTAGTTTTATTTTGCTGATGTAAAAGAAATAATATTGTTTCCTTAGTCTATGAGTCCCAATTTTGATTGAATGAGAAGCTTGCATAAAAAAAAAACACTACTTGTATTGTACTTTGACTTCTGGGCTTCCTAAATAGTTACAATCCTCTCAAGGTTACTTGTTACAGCTTAAATTCACAGCTTTTGTACTGAGTGGTCAGAAATCAACTAACATGTTTATGTTGTTTTACTGCTAGTATTAGGACATTAATTCAACCTCTTTATCGTGGTTTAAATTCATAGCTTTTGTATTGAATATTTAGAGAGCAACTAATGTGTTCATACTGTTTTACTGCAAATATTAGGACATTAATGATGTTACAGTGCATTGATTTCACCTTATAGTTGCCATATTTTGATTTTCATGTTGACATTTCATAAAACAGATGGTATTTTTTACATAAATAAAGTGTGCATTTTTCTTGGGAGCCTGATACGGCCAGTATATTAGCGACCCTTTAGTAATGCTGGCTGTGTATTGGGCACTGTGCGGTAGTATTAGTGTAACAGTGGCAGATGCACGGTGGTACAGCTCATGAGATGTGGTAAGTGTGCTTTCCTGTTCCCGATTTTATAACAGATACAGAAAAAGCATGGGCTCCCTAGTAAGGTGGGACTAACTCCTCACAGGCTTCCCATCCAGCACAGCAATGTACCTTCCCTCTAGAGACCTGTACAAGGTTTTAGTGATTGTACTGGGGTCACTGGGCTGGTAGAGATTGCGATAATTGAAAAAAATAAAGAAATGAGTGAACGATTTGGCCAGAGGCAGCTTGTTGCCATGTGAATTCTAAAAACTGGAGAATATGTACTAATAACAAAGCAAAAAAAGTTAATCTCAAAGGAAATAGACTCAGCAGGCTGATACAGGTAGAACATCTGCCAGCAGTAATATAAAATTCTGTATTACAATACAGGAAATCAATATAAATCATCCTAGGGTACCTGACAGTCTTAGCCTTTTTTTTTTGTTTTCTATTTACAAAAGTTCCTTCAACCAATTGTGTATGCGTGTGTGTATGTGTGCACATGTTTACATGACTGCTAGATGCATGGAGGCAGGAAGGGAGGGAGATTATCATTATGGGCAAATTCTGAAAAATAAAGGATACAAATGTGAGTTAAAATTGAGAGAGAGACTATAGATAGCTTAGGGTTTGTTTGGGTGCAGAGTTTGCTGTGAGGTATGGTGCATAATATATTCCAGTTTTGACTGTAACAATACATCTTATGTCATGCAATACATTCATACTATATTTGGCACAATATAACTTAAATTATATGTGACATATCAACTGTATTTCTGAAGCAGCTTTATGATCTTTATGATTCTGTTGATGCAGTGCAAAGGTAACAATCTATTGCTATCCTAACTGCAAAAACAACTGCTCGATGTGCTCTATATTTGGAAAGATTCAACGGCACAGGTGTGTGTGTGTGTGTGTGTGTGTGTGTGTGTGTGTGTGTGTGTGTGTGTGTGTGTGTGTGTGTGTACGTGTGCATGTGTTTGTGTGCATGCATGTGCAAGCTTGTACATCTGTGTGTATTTAAATTATATAAATTTTCCAGGTAGCAGCCAGTCCCTATATGTCTTAAATGATCATCCTGTCTGACTGTATGATAGTCTTTAGAGACTTGCAATCTCCATATGTATAGGAACATTAGCAAAGGCCTTCTCATCTCCCATACGCGGTAAAGAGGTTCTTTTTCTGGAGTATCATGTCAGCAAGTTGAAGCCTGACGTAAAAGCTAATCATGTTTTTTTCAGTGATTTGATGACTTTTCAGTTTTTAGATTGTCTGACCTTACAGATGCTGAAAAAATATATAATATCAAAGCAGACATCTGCCCTGACTTGTACATCTTCATAGGTCAGTAGAAGGCTAACTGCCCTTGCAAGCTTAGTCAATTAACCCTTGTGAGACTCAAACCATGCACCTTGTGTTTGTAAGGCAAACACCTTAACCATTAGGCAACCCTTGATTCCCTGTCAATACATGATACATTATAGTGCTCCCTATAGTCACACAGGGAGTGGTAAGCAAGTAGTGAATAATGTCATGATACATTATAGTACTGCCTATAGTCAAACAAGGAGCTGTAAGTCAGCAATGAATAATGTCATGATACATTATACTGCTGCCTATAGTCACCCAGGGAGCGGTAAGCCAGCAGTGAATAATTTCATGATACATTAGTGTCCTCTATAGTCACCCAGGGAGCAGTAAGCCAGCAGTGAATAATGTCATGATACATTATACTGCCACCTATACTCAGACAGAGAGCGGTAAGCCAGCAGTGAATAATGTCATGATACATTATACTGCCGCCTATACTCAGACAGGGAGAGGTAAGCCAGCAGTGAATAATGCCATGATACATTATAGTGCCGCCTATAGTCACACAGGCATCAGAAAGACAGCAGTGAATAATGTCATGATATATTATAGTGCTGTCTATAGTAACACAGGGAGTGGTAAACCAGCAGTGAATAATATCATGATACACTATAGTGCTGCCTATAGTCAGACAGGGAGCAATAAGACAGCAGTGAATAATGTTATGATACATTATAGTGCTGCCTATAGTCACCCAGGGAGTGGTAAACCAGTAGGAAAAACATCATGATACATTATTGTGCCACCTATAGTCACCCAGGGAGCGGTAAGCCAGTA
>NC_056741.1:1291265645-1291338085 GCF_019279795.1 Protopterus annectens | reverse complement strand
CGGTTGAAAAATTAATGTCCATGAAAAAACCAATTAAAAACTGTTTTTGCCTAAACTCACACAGGGATTGGTAAGCCAGCAGTGAATAATAACATGAAACATTATAGTTCTGCCTATAGTCAGACAGGGAGCGGTAAGCCAACAGTGAATAATGTCATGATGCATTATAGTTCTGCGTATAGTCATAGAGGGAGCGGTAAGCCAGCAGTAAATACTGTCATGATACATTATAGTGCCACCTATACTCACAAAGAGAGCGGTAACCCAACAGTGAATAATGTCATTCTACTTGATAGTGCTGCCTATAGTCACACAGGGAGCGGGAAGCCAGCAGTGAATAATGTCATGATACATTATAGTCCTGCCTATAGTCACCGAGGGAGCGGTAAGCCAGTAGTGAATAATGTAATGATACATTATAGTGCTACCTATAGTCACAAAGGGAGCGGTAAGACAGCAGTGAATAATGTCATGATACATTATAGTGCTGTATATAGTCACAAAGGGATGGGTAAGCCAGCAGTGAATAATGTCATGATACATTATAATGCTGTGTATAGTCACACAAGGAGCGGTAAGCCAGCAGTGAATAATGTCATGCTACATTATAGTGCCACCTATGGTCACACTGGGAGCGGTAAGCCAGCAGTGAATAATGTCATGATACATTATAGTGCTTCCTATAGTCACACAGGGAGCCGTAAGCCAGCAGTGAATAATGTCATTATACAATATAGTGCTGCCTATAGTCAGACAGGAAGCAGTAAGCCAGCAGTGAATAATAGGTTCATAGGTTCTTAGGTTCATACTAGGCTATCTGCCCTAGAGCATTTACAAGCCTAGCCAGAATGTGTTTGGCTTTCGCCACCCATTTTAAATTTATTTTGCTATGCCCTTTTTCGAGGTTAGTATACTGTGCCTCTGTCTAACAGTGACACAGAAGTGATACCTGGGGTAAACCTACGATCTTCCATCCACTCATCAAGACTCCTCTTGAAGAGAGTCAATGAGGGACTCTGCCTAACCTGGACTGGGATTTTATTCCAGAGTGAAGGGAGTCTCTGGGTTATGAATCTGTCCCTCCAGCATGTCCTATTTATTTCAGTGATAAGGTTCAAGTCTCTCGAGCGCATAGCTCGATGGGATTTGGATTTTCTGAGGTGCAGCATGTCCATTAATTCCGGGTTGGACATGGCTTTATACATCAGGCACTGATCGCCTCTGAACAGGCGGTATGCCACTGAGTAGAGCTGGAGTTTCTTTAACCGGGCAGCATATGGCATCTGTTTGAGACCTTTGATCCTCTTGGTGAGGTACTTTTGGGGTCTTTCCAGTTGCTGCAGGTGTCTGGTAAGGTACATCCCAAAGGGGCATTGTACTCAATTATGGGCCTGATGAGGGATGAGTAAAGAGGCACGATGCGTCCCTGATCTAGATGTGAATCCCTTCATGTTTAGGTGGGCTATATAAAATGTTTTTCTAACCACTTTGGCCACGTTGTCAAATGAGAGATTGCTATCAACTTGGGTCCCCAGGTCCCTAATTACTTCTTCTGTACTTAATGGATTACCACCTATGTGGTAATTTGTGGGCACTTTTTTGCCAAAGGGGATGGCTATACACTTTTTGGCATTTAGCTTGAGGTCATGGCTCTGGCACCAGTTGTCTGTTTCTATGAGGCCCTTTTGGAGGATGCTTGTGGCTGGAGAGTCGATTATGGGCCAGTTTGCAGTCATCTGCGAACCTGGTCAGCCACAGTCCTTCCGTGCTGGCCTGTACCTCCGAGAAATATATACCGAACAAGAGAAGTCCCAGGACTGAGCCTTGTGGGACACCACTTGTAACTGGTTTGGAGTCTGACATGGCTCCAGCAATTCTAACCATGTGGGTTCTGTCCTTGAGCCAGTTTGCAATCCATCTAGTGACATAGGGGTTTATATTTAAGCTGGTGAGCTTATCTATAATGCCCGAGTGGGGTATTGTATCGAAGGCTTTTGCAAGGTCCAGGTAGGCTGTGTGGGCCACCTTCCCCTCATCAATGGCCTTGGTGACTGTTTCAAAGAAATCAACCAAGTTTAAGAGGCAGGATCTGCCCTTAACAAAGCCGAACTGGGTAGGATCCAGTGTTTGTAGGTCCCCAATATCTTTATTTATTAGGTCCATGATGATCCTTTCCATAGCTTTGCAGACCAAGCTAGTCAGGCTTATGGGGCGATAGTTTCCAGGATCCGTTGAGGCACCACCTTTATGGAGAGGGACCACTGTTGCTGTACACCACTCTTTGGGCACATATCCTGTAGTAAGGCTGAGATTGAACAGTAGTTTTATGTTTGGGTTTAGCTCTTCTTGGAGTTCATGTAGGCAGCCGGGACACTGTCTGGTCCCATTGATGCTGTGTTTTTGCTTTGGAGTGGGCGCTCTTACCTGAGCATCTGAGATGTCAGGGGCAGCACTCTGCTGGGATAGATATTTGCCCTTTTGGTGGGGGGAGAAGTTTGCACTGAACCTGTCAGCTAGGATGTTGGCAATGTCTGTGGGTTCAGTATTTTTGTCATTTTGGACTAATTCCGAGCATATCTGGGAATTACCACCCAGGTTCCTAACATAACTAAAGAAAGCCTCGTGATTATCCTTAGTGTCCTGTGCAATTTTTCTCGAAGCTGGCCTTAGACAATTTTATGTGTGCCCGTCATTTTTGCTAATACTGATCAGTGATGCCTTCCCTTTTGGGATTTTGCTCTATCATTTAGTAGCTTCCTCCTTCTATTGTATAGTTTGTTTATGGCTGAGGTCCACCAGACAGGACGTCTGCCTTTGGAGGATTGGGTCTTGGTTTTATTTGGGATCGATGATCCATGCATTCCTGAAGGTGTTCATAGAATGCATTTATAAAGGATTCTCTTGGTCTGGGCATTTTCCACAGGCCGGGGCTTTGAAGGATTCCACCTCAGTTTTGAGGAGTGTGAAATTTGCTTTAGAAGTTTTTCACTGTGGTTTTCTGGGCAGGGGGTGGGGTCGGGATGTGAATATCCAGTGAGATTAGTTTATGGTCTGATCTTACCAGTGAGGGATACACTTCTGTTCTGGAGCATAGAGTCCCCATGCTGGTGATGATCAGGTCCAGTATGTTTTCCCCTCTTGTGGGAGTGGTAACAAGTTGTTCCATAACATTTGAGTTTATAAATTCTAGGAACCTTTGGGCTAGGGTGTTGGAGCTAGAGTAATGCTCCCAGTCTATGTTTGGGTAGTTGAAGTCACCCAATATAATGGTGTTTGGGGAGACCTTCATATTTTCCAGTGTTCTCAGGAAGGCCAAGTGGGGTTCCTGGGTTTGGGAGGGTGGTCAGTAGTCATTACATGTCATGTCATGATACATTATTTTGCTGCCTATAGTCACCCAGGGAGCGGTAAGCCAGTAGTGAATAATGTCATGATACATTATAATGATGCCTATACTCACACAGGGAGCAGTAATACAGCAGTGAATACTGTCATGAAACATTATACTTCTGCCTATAGTCAGACAGGAAGCGATAAGCCAGCAGTGAATAATGTCATGATACATTATAGTGCTGCCTATAGTCACACCGGGAGCGGTAAGCCAGCAGTGAATAATGTCATGATACAATATAGTGCTGCCTTTAGTCAGACAGGGAGCAGTAAGCCAATAGTGAATAATGTCAGGATACATTATAGTGCCACCTATAGTCACCAAGGGAGCAGTAAGCCAGTAGTGAATAATGTCATGATACATTATAGTGCAGCCTATAGTCACACAGGGAGCAGTAAGCCAGCAGTGAATAATCTAATGCTACATTATAGTGCTTCCTATAGTCACACAGGTAGTGGTAAGCCAGCAGTGAGTAATGTCATGATACATTATAGTCCTGCCTATACTCACCCAGGGAGCGGTAACCCAATAGTGAATAATGTCATGATTCATTATACTGCTGCCTATAGTCACACAGGAGGGGTAAGCCAGTAGTGAATAATGTCATGATACATTATAGTGCCACCTATAGCCACCCAGGGAGTGGAAAGCCTGCAGCGAATAATGTCATAATACATTATATTGTCGCTTATAGTCACACAGGGAGCAGTTAGCCAGCAGTGAATAATGGCATGATACATTATATTGCCACCTCGAGTATCACAGGGAACACTAAGCCAGCAGTGAATAATGTCATGACACATTATAGCCCCGCCTCTAGTCACACAGGGGGTGGTAAGCCAGCAGTGAATAATGTCATGATACATTATAGGGCTGCCTATAGTCACACAGGGAGCAGTAAGCCAGCAGTAAATAATGTCATGATACATTATAGTCCTGTCTGTACTCAGCCAGGGAGTGGCAAGCCAGTAGTGAATAATGTCATGATTCATTACAGTGCTGCCTATAGTCACGCAGGAGGGGTAAGCCATTAGTGAATAATGTCAGCATACATTATAATGCCACCTATAGTCACCCAGGGAACAGTAAGCCAGCAGCAAATAATGTCATGATACATTATAATGCTGCATATAGTCACAAAGGGAGCGGTTAGCCAGCAGTGAATAATGTCATGATACATTATATTGCCACCTCAAGTCACACAGGGAGCAGTAAGCCAGCAGTGAATAATGTCATGATACATTATAGCACCGCCTCTAGTCACACAGGAAGCGGTAAGCCAGCAGTGAATAATGTCATGATACATTATACTGCTGCCTATAGTCACACAGGGTGTGGTAAGCCAGCAGTGAATAATGTCATGATACATTATACTGCTGTGTATAGTCACACAGGGAGCGGTAAGCCAGCAGTGAATAATGTCATGATACATTATACTGCTGCCTATAGTCACACAGGGTGTGGTAAGCCAGCAGTGAATAATGTAATGCTACATTATAGGGCTGCCTATAGTCACACAGGGAGCGGTAAGCCAGCAGTGAATAATGTCATGATACATTATAGTCCTGCCTGTACTCACTCAGGGAGTGGTAAGCCAGTAGTGAATAATGTCATGATTCATTACAGTGCTGCCTATAGTCAAACAGGAGGGGTAAGCCATTAGTGAATAATGTCAGGATACATTATAGTGCCACCTATAGTCACCCAGGGAATGGTAAGCCAGCAGCAAATAATGTCATGATACATTATAATGCTGCCTATAGTCACAAAGGGAGCGGTTAGCCAGCAGTGAATAATGTCATGATACATTATATTGCCACCTCAAGTCACACAGGGAGCGGTACGCCAGCAGTGAATAATGTCATGATACATTATAGCACCGCCTCTAGTCACACAGGAAGCGGTAAGCCAGCAGTGAATATTGTCATGATACATTATACTGCTGCCTATAGTCACACAGGGTGTGGTAAGCCAGCAGTGAATAATGTCATGATACATTATAGTGCTGTGTATAGTCACACAGGGAGCGGTAAGCCAGCAGTGAATAATGTCATGATACATTATACTGCTGCATATAGTCACACAGGGTGTGGTAAGCCAGCAGTGAATAATGTCATGATACATTATAGTGCTGTGTATAGTCACACAGGGAGCAGTAAGCCAGCCATGAATAATGTCATTATACAATATAGCGCTGCCTATAGTCAGACAGGAAGCAGTAAGCCAGCAGTGAATAATGTCATGATACATTATAGTGCTGCCTATAGTCACACAGGGAGCGGTAAGCCAGCAGTGAATAATGTCATGATACATTATAGTGCTGCCTATAGTCACACAGGGAGCGGTAAGCCAGCAGTGAATAATGTCATGATACATTATAGTGCTGCCTATAGTCACACAGAGTGTGGTAAGCCAACAGTGAATAATGTCATGATACATTATACTGCTGTGTATAGTCACACAGGGAGCGGTAAGCCAGCAGTGAATAATGTCATGATACATTATAGTGCTGCCTATAGTCACACAGGGAGCAGTAAGCCAGCAGTGAATAATGTCATGATACATTATAGTGCTGCCTATAGTCACACAGGGAATGGTAAGCCAGCAGTGAATAATGTCATGATACAGTACAGTGCTGCCTATACTCAGACAGGGAGTGGTAAGCCAGTAGTGAATAATGTCATGATACATTATAGTGCTGCCTATAGTCACACAGGGAGCAGTAAGCCAGCAGTGAATAATGTCATGATACATTATAGTGCTGCCTATAGTTACACAGGGAGCGGTAAGCCAGCAGTGAATAATGTCATGATACATTATAGTGCTGCCTTTAGTCAGCCAGGGAGCAGTAAGCCAGTAGTGAATAATGTCAGGATACATTATAGTGCCACCTATAGTCATCCAGGGAATGGTAAGCCAGCAGCAAATAATGTCATGATACATTATAATGCTGCCTATAGTCACAAAGGAAGCGGTTAGCCAGCAGTGAATAATGTCATGATACATTATAGTGCTGCCTATAGTCACGCAGGGAGCAGAAAGCCAGCAGTGAATAATGTCATGATACATTATAGTGCCACCTATAGTCACACAGGCAGCAGTAAGCCAGCAGTGAATAGTGTCATGATACACTATATTGCTGCCTATAGTCACACAGGGAACGGTAAGCCAGTAGTGAATAATGTCATGATACATTATAGTGCTGCCTATAGTCACACAGGGAGCGGTAAGCCAGCAGTGAATAATGTCATGCTACATTATAGTGCCGCCTATAGTCACACAGGGAGCGGTAAGCCAACAGTGAATAATGTCATGATACATTATAGTGCTGCCTATAGTCACACAGGGAGCGGTAAGCCAATAGTGAATAATGTCATGATACATTATACTGCAGCCTAAACTCACTCAAGGATCGGTAAGCCAGCAGTAAATAATAACAAGAAACATTATAGTTCTGCCTATAGTCAGACAGGCAGCGGTAAGCCAACAGTGAATAATGTCATGATGCATTATAGTTCTGCCTATAGTCATACAGGGAGCAGTAAGCCAGCAGTAAATAATGTCATGATACATTATAGTGCCACCTATACTCACAGAGAGAGCGGTAACCCAACAGTGAATAATGTCATTCCACTTTATAGTGCTGCCTATAGTCACACACAGAGCGGTAAGCCAGCAGTGAATGTCATGATACATTATAGTCCTGCCTATAGTCACCGAGAGTGCGGTAAGCCAGAAGTGAATAATGTCATGATACATTATAGTGCTGTCTATAGTCACACAGGGAGCAGTAAGACAGTGGTGAATAATGTCATGATACATTATACTTCTGCCTATAATCACACAGGGAGTGGTAAGCCAGAAGTGAATAATGTCATGATACATTATAGTGCTGTCTATAGTCACACAGCAATGGGTAAGCCAGCAGTGACTAATGTCATGATACATTATACTGCTGCCTATGTTCACAAAGGGAGTGGTTAGCCAGCAGTGAATAATGTCATGATACATTATAGTGCTGTCTATAGTCACACAAGGAGCGGTAAGCCAGCAGTGAATAATGTCATACTACATTATAGTGCCACCTATAGTCAAACTGGGAGCGATAAGCCAGCAGTGAATAATGTCATGATACATTATAGTGCTGCCTATAGTCACACAGGGAGCGGTAAGCCAGCAGTGGATAATGTCATTATACAATATAGTGCTGCCTATAGTCAGACAGGAAGCGGTAAGCTAGCAGTGAATAATGTCATGATACATTATTTTGCTGCCTATAGTCACACAGGGAACGGTAAGCCTGTAGTGAATAATGTCATGATACATTATAGTGCCACCTATAGTCACCCAGGGAGCAGTAGACCAGTAGTGAATAATGTCATGATGCATTATAATGATACCTATACTCACACAGGGAGCGGTAATCCAGCAGTGAATACTGTCATGAAACATTATACTTCTGCGTATAGTCAGACAGGAAGCAGTAAGCCAGCAGTGAATAATGCCATGATACATTATAGTGCTGCCTATAGTCACACCGGGAGTGGTCAGCCAGCAGTGAATAATGTCATGATATAATATAGTACTGCCTTTAGTCAGACAGGGAGCAGTAAGCCAATAGTGAATGATGTCAGGATACATTATAGTGCCACCTATAGTCAACAAGGGAGCAGTAAGCCAGCAGTGAATAATGTCATGATACATTATAGTGCATTATATTGTCACACAGGGAGCAGTAAGCCAGCAGTGAATAATGTAATGCTACATTATAGTGCTGCCTATAGTCACACAGGTAGTGGTAAGCCAGCAGTGAGTAATGTCATGATACATTATAGTCCTGCCTATACTCACCCAGGGAGCGGTAAGCCAGTAGTGAATAATGTCATGATTCATAATACTGCTGCCTATAGTCACACAGTAGGGGTAAGCCAGTAGTGAATAATGTCATGATGCATTATAGTGCCACCTATAGTCACCCAGGGAGCGGAAAGTCAGCAGCGAATAATGTCATAATACATTATATTGCTTTCTATAGTCACACAGGGAGCAGTTAGCCAGCAGTGGTTAATGTCATGATACATTATATTGCCGCCTCGAGTTACACAGGGAGCAGTAAGCCAGCAGTGAATAATGTCATGACACATTATAGCGCCACATCTAGTCACACAGGGGGGCGGTAACCCAGCAGTGAATAATGTCATTATACATTATAGTGCTGCCTATATTCACGCAGGGAGCGGAAATCCAGCAGTGAATAATGTCATGATACACTATATTGCTGCCTATAGTCACAGAGGGAATGGTAAGCCAGCAGTGAATAATGTCATGATACAGTACAGTGCTGCCTATACTCAGACAGGGAGTGGTAAGCCAGCAGTGAATAATGTCATGATACATTATAGTGCTGCCTATAGTCACCAAGGGAGCGGTAAGCCATTAGTGAATAATGTCATGATACATTAAAGTGCTGGCTATAGTCACACAGGGAGTGGTAAGCCAGCAGTGAATAATGTCATTATACAACATAGTGATGCCTATAGTCAGACAGGAAGCGGTAAGCCAGCAGTGAATAATGACATGATACATTATACTGCCAGCTATAGTCACCAAGGGAGCGGGAAGCCAGTAGTAAATGATTTCATGATACATTATAGTGTCCCCTATAGTCACCCAGGGAGCGGTAAGCCAGCAGTGAATAATGTCATGATACATTATATTGCTGCCTATAGTCACACAGGGAGCGGTAAGCCAGCAGTGAATAATGTCATGATACATTATAGTGCTGCCTATTGTCACACAGGGAGCGGTAAGCCAGCAGTGAATAATGCCATGATACATTATAGTGCTGCCTATAGTCACACAGGGAGTGGTAAGCCAGCAGTGAATAATGTCATGCTACATTATAGTGCTGCATATAGTCACACAGGGAGCGGTAAGCCAGCAGTGAATAATGTCATGCTACATTATACTGCCACCTATAGTCACACAGGGAGCGGTAAGCCAGCATTAAATAATGTCATGACACATTATAGTGCTGTGTATAGTCACAAAGGGAGCAGTAAGCCAGCCGTGAATAATGTCAGGATACATTACAGTGCTGCCTATACTCAGACAGGGAGCAGTAAGCCAACAGTGAATAATGTCATGATGCATTATAGTTCTGCCTATAGTCATACAGGGAGCGGTAAGCCAGCAATAAATAATGTCATGATACATTATAGTGCCACCTATACTCACAAAGAGAGCGGTAACCCAACAGTGAATAATGTCATTCTACTTTATAGTGCTGCCTATACTCACACAGGGAGCGGTAAGCCAGCAGTAAATAATGTCATGGTACATTATAGTGCCACCTATACTCACAAAGAGAGCGGTAATCCAACAGTGAATAATGTCATTCTACTTGATAGTGCTGCCTATAGTCACACAGGGAGCTGTAATCCAGCAGTGAATAATGTCATGAATCTGATACATTATAGTCCTGCCTACAGTCACTGAGGGAGCAGTAAGCCAGTAGTGAATAATGTCATGATACGTTATAGTGCTGCCTATAGTCACACAGGGAGCTGTAAGACAGCAGTGAATAATGTCATGATACATTATAGTTTCCCCTATAGTCACCCAGGGAGTGGTATGCCAGCAGTGAATAATGTCATGATACATTATAGTGCTGTGTATAGTCACACAAGGAGCGGTAAGCCAGCAGTGAATAATGTCATGATACATTATAGTGCTGCCTATAGTCACACAGGGAGCGGTAAGCCAGCAGTGAATAATGTCATTATACAATATAGTGCTGCCTTTAGTCAGACAGGTAGCAGTAAGGCAATAGTGAATAATGTCATGATACATTATAGTGCCACCTATAGTCACCCAGGGACCAGTAGACCAGTAGTGAATAATGTCATGATACATTATAATGATGCCTATACTAACACAGGGAGCGGTAGTCCAGCAGTGAATACTGTCATGAAACATTATACTTCTGCCTATAGTCAGACAGGAAGCGGTAAGCCAGCAGTGAATAATGTCATGATACATTATAGTGCTGCCTATAGTCACACCGGGAGCGGTAAGCCAGCAGTGAATAATGTCATGATACATTATACTTCTGCCTTTAGTCAGACAGGGAGCAGTAAGCCGGTAGTGAATAATGTCATGATACATTATAGTGCCGCCTATAGTCAATAAGGGAGCAGCAAGCCAGTAGTGAATAATGTCATGATGCATTATAGTGCAGCCTATAGTCACACAGGGAGCAGTAAGCCAGCAGTGAATAATGTAATGCTACATTATAGGGCTGCCTATAGTCACACAGGGAGCGGTAAGCCAGCAGTGAATAATGTCATGATACATTATAGTCCTGCCTGTACTCACCCAGGGAGTGGTAAGCCAGTAGTGAATAATGTCATGATTCATTACAGTGCTGCCTATAGTCACACAGGAGGGGTAAGCCATTAGTGAATAATGTCAGGATACATTATAGTGCCACCTATAGTCACCCAGGGAGCGGAAAGCCAGCAGCGAATAATGTCACAATACATTATATTGCTGCCTATAGTCACACAGGGAGCGGTTAGCCAGCAGTGAATAATGTCATGAAACATTATATTGCCACCTCGAGTTACATAGAGAACAGTAAGCCAGCAGTGAATAAAGTCATGACACATTATAGCACCGCTAGTCACACAGGGGGTGGTAAGCCAGCAGAGCATAATGTCATGATACATTATAGTGCTGCCTATAATCACGCAGGGAGTGGAAAGCCAGCAGTGAATAATGACATGATACATTATACTGCCAGCTATAGTCACCAAGGGAGTGGAAAGCCAGTAGTAAATGATATCATGATACATTATAGTGTCCCCTATAGTAACCCAGGGAGCGGTAAGCCAGCAGTGAATAATGTCATGATACATTATATTGCTGCCTATAGTCACACAGGGAGCGGTAAGCCAGCAGTGAATAATGTCATGATACATTATAGTTCTGCCTATAGTCACAAAGGGAGCGGTAAGCCAGCAGTGAATAATGCCATGATACATTATAGTGCTGCCTAGAGTCACACAGGGAGTGGTAAGCCAGCAGTGAATAATGTCATGCTACATTATAGTGCTGCATATAGTTACACAGGGAGCGGTAAGCCAGCAGTGAATAATGTCATGCTACATTATACTGCCACCTATAGTCACACAGGGAGCGGTAAGCCAGCATTAAATAATGTCATGACACATTATAGTGCTGTGTATAGTCACACAGGGAGCAGTAAGCCAGCCATGAATAATGTCATTATACAATATAGCGCTGCCTATAGTCAGACAGGAAGCAGTAAGCCAGCAGTGAATAATGTCATGATACATTATAGTGCTGCCTATAGTCACCCAGGGAGCGGTAAGCAAATAGTGAATAATGTCATGATACATTATAGTGCCGCCTATAGTCACCCAGGGAGCAGTAAGCCAGTAGTGAATAATGTCATGATACATTATAGTGCTGCCTATACTCACACAGGGAGCGGTAAGCCAACAGTGAATAATGTCATGATGCATTATAGTGCTGCCTATAGTCACACAGGTAGTGGTAAGCCAGCAGTGAGTAATGTCATGATACATTATAGTGCCACCTATACTCACAAAGAGAGCGGTAACCCAACAGTGAATTATGTCATTCTACTTTATAGTGCTGCCTATAGTCACACAGGGAGCGGTAAGCCAGCAGTAAATAATGTCATGATACATTATAGTGCCACCTATACTCACAAAGAGAGCGTTAACCCAACAGTGAATAATGTCATTCTACTTGATAGTGCTTCCTATAGTCACACAGGGAGCTGTAATCCAGCAGTGAATAATGTCATGATACATTATAGTCCTGCCTATAGTCACTGAGGGAGCGGCAAGCCAGTAGTGAATAATGTCATGATACGTTATAGTGCTGCCTATAGTCTCACAGGGAGCTGTAAGACAGCAGTGAATAATGTCATGATACATTATAGTTTCCCCTATAGTCACCCAGGGAGTGGTATGCCAGCAGTGAATAATGTCATGATACATTATAGTGCTGTGTATAGTCACACAAAGAGCGGTAAGCCAGCAGTGAATAATGTCATGTTACATTATAGTGCCACCTATAGTCACACTGGGAGCGGTAAACCAGCAGTGAATAATGTCATGATACATTATAGTGCTGCCTATAGTCACACAGGGAGCGGTAAGCCAGCAGTGAATAATGTCATTATACAATATAGTGCTGCCTTTAGTCAGACAGGTAGCAGTAAGCCAATAGTGAATAATGTCATGATACATTATAGTGCCACCTATAGTCACCCAGGGACCAGTAGAACAGTAGTGAATAATGTCATGATACATTATAATGATGCCTATACTCACACAGGGAGCGATAAGCCAGCAGTGAATACTGTCATGAAACATTATACTTCTGCCTATAGTCAGACAGGAAGCGGTAAGCCAGCAGTGAATAATGTCATGATACATTATAGTGCTGCCTATAGTCACACCGGGAGCGGTAAGCCAGCAGTGAATAATGTCATGATACATTATACTTCTGCCTTTAGTCAGACAGGGAGCAGTAAACCAGTAGTGAATAATGTCAGGATACATTATAGTGCCGCCTATAGTCACCAAGGGAGCAGTAAGCCAGTAGTGAATAATGTCATGATACATTATAGTGCAGCCTATAGTCACACAGGGAGCAGTAAGCCAGCAGTGAATAATGTAATGCTACATTATAGTGCTGCCTATAGTCACACAGGTAGCGGTAAGCCAGCAGTGAGTAATGTCATGATACATTATAGTCTTGCCTATATTCACCCAGGGAGTGGTAAGCCAGTAGTGAATAATGTCATGATTCATTATACTGCTGCCTATAGTCACACAGGAGGGGTAAGCCAGTAGTGAATAATGTCATGATACATTACAGTGCCACCTATAGTCACCCAGGGAGCGGAAAGCCAGCAGCGAATAATGTCACAATACATTATATTGCTGCCTATAGTCACGCAGGGAGCAGTTAGCCAGCAGTGAATAATGTCATGAAACAATATATTGCCACCTCGAGTTACACAGGGAACAGTAAGCCAGCAGTGAATAAAGTCATGACACATTATAGCACCTCTAGTCACACAGGGGGCGGTAAGCCAGCAGAGCATAATGTCATGATACATTATAGTGCTGCCTATAGTCACGCAGGGAGTGGAAAGCCAGCAGTGAATAATGACATGATACATTATACTGCCAGCTATAGTCACCAAGGGAGTGGGAAGCCAGTAGTAAATGATATCATGATACATTATAGTGTCCCCTATAGTAACCCAGGGAGCGGTAAGCCAGCAGTGAATAATGTCATGATACATTATATTGCTGCCTATAGTCACACAGGGAGCGGTAAGCCAGCAGTGAATAATGTCATGATACATTATAGTTCTGCCTATAGTCACACAGGGAGCGGTAAGCCAGCAGTGAATAATGCCATGATACATTATAGTGCTGCCTAGAGTCATACAGGGAGTGGTAAGCCAGCAGTGAATAATGTCATGCTACATTATAGTGCTGCATATAGTCACACAGGGAGTGGTAAGCCAGCAGTGAATAATGTCATGCTACATTATAGTGCCACCTATAGTCACACAGGGAGCGGTAAGCCAGCATTAAATAATGTCATGACACATTATAGTGCTGTGCATAGTCACACAGGGAGCAGTAAGCCAGCCGTGAATAATGTCATTATACAACATAGCGCTGCCTATTGTCAGACAGGAAGCAGTAATCCAGCAGTTATTAATGTCATGATACATTATAGTGCTGCCTATAGTCACCCAGGGAGCAGTAAGCAAATAGTGAATAATGCCATGATACATTATAGTGTCGCCTATAGTCCCCCAGGGAGCAGTAAGCCAGTAGTGAATAATGTCAGGATACATTATAGTGCTGCCTATACTCACACAGGGAGCAGTAAGCCAACAGTGAATAATGTCATGATGCATTATAGTTCTGCCTATAGTCACACAGGTAGTGGTAAGCCAGCAGTGAGTAATGTCATGATACATTATAGTGCCACCTATACTCACAAAGAGAGCGGTAACCCAACAGTGAACAATGTCATTCTACTTTATAGTGCTGCCTATAGTCACACAGGGAGCGGTAAGCCAGCAGTAAATAATGTCATGATACATTATAGTGCCACCTATACTCACAATGAGAGCGTTAACCCAACAGTGAATAATGTCATTCTACTTGATAGTGCTTCCTATAGTCACACAGGGAGCTGTAATCCAGCAGTGAATAATGTCATGATACATTATAGTCCTGCCTATAGTCACTGAGGGAGCGGTAAGCCAGTAGTGAATAATGTCATGATACATTATAGTGCTGCCTATAGTCACACAGGGAGCGGTAAGCCAGCAGTGAATAATGTCATGATACATTATAGTTTCCCCTATAGACACCCAGGGAGTGGTATGCCAGCAGTAAATAATGTCATGATACATTATAGTGCTGTGTATAGTCACAAAAGGAGCGGTAAGCCAGCAGTGAATAATGCCATGCTACATTATAGTGCCACCTATAGTCACACTGGGAGTGGTAAGCCAGCAGTGAATAATGTCATGATACATTATAGTGCTGCCTATAGTTACACAGGGAGCGGTAAGCCAGCAGTGAATAATTTCATTATACAATATCGTGCTGCCTTTAGTCAGACAGGTAGCAGTAAGCCAATAGTGAATAATGTCATGATACATTATAGTGCCGCCTATAGTCACCCAGGGAGCAGTAGACCAGTAGTGAATAATGTCATGATACATTATAATGATGCCTATACTCACACAGGGAGCGGTAATCCAGCAGTGATTACTGTCATGAAACATTATACTTCTGCCTATAGTCAGACAGGAAGCGGTAAGCCAGCAGTGAATAATGTCATGATACATTATAGTGCTGCCTATAGTCACACCGGGAGCGGTAAGCCAGCAGTGAATAATGTCATGATACAATATAGTGCTGCCTTTAGTCAGACAGGGAGCAGTAAGCCAATAGTGAATAATGTCAGGAAACATTATAGTGCCACCTATAGTCACCAAGGGAGCAGTAAGCCAGTAGTGAATAATGTCATGATACATTATTGTGCAGCCTATAGTCACACAGGGAGCGGTAAGCCAGTAGTGAATAATGTCATGATTCATTATACTGCTGCCTATAGTCACACAGGTGGGGTAAGCCAGTAGTGAATAATGTCATGATACATTATAGTGCCACCTATAGTCACCCAGGGAGCAGAAAGCCAGCAGCGAATAATGTCATAATACATTATATTGCTGCCTATAGTCACACAGGGAGCAGTTAGCCAGCAGTGAATAATGTCATGAAACATTATATTGCCACCTCGAGTTACACAGGGAACAGTAAGCCAGCAGTGATTAAAGTCATGACACATTATAGCACCTCTAGTCACACAGGGGGCGGTAAGCCAGCAGTGCATAATGTCATGATACATTATAGTGCTGCCTATAGTCATGCAGGGAGTGGAAAGCCAGCAGTGAATAATGTCATGATACATTATACTGCCACCTATAGCCACACAGGGAGAAGTAAGCCAGCAGTGAATAATGTCATGATACATTATATTGCTGCCTATAGTCACACAGGGAATGGTAAGCCAGCAGTGAATAATGTCATGATATAGTATAGTGCTGCCTATAGTCAGACAGGGAGTGGTAAGTCAGTAGTGAATGATATCATGATACATTATAGTGTCCCCTATAGTCAGCCAGGGAGCGGTAAGCCAGCAGTGAATAATGTCATGATACATTACAGTGCTGCCTATAGTCACACAGGGAGCGGTAAGCCAGCAGTGAATAATGTCATGCTACATTATAGTGCCACCTATAGTCACACTGGGAGCGGTAAGCCAGCAGTGAATAATGTCATGATACATTATAGTGCTGCCTATAGTCACACAGGGAGCAGAAAGACAGCAGTGAATAATGTCATGATACATTATAGTTTCCCCTATAGTGACCCAGGGAGTGGTAAGCCAGCAGTGAATAATGTCATGATACATTATAGTGCTGTCTATAGTCACACAGGGATGGGTAAGCCAGCAGTGACTAATGTCATGATACATTATACTGCTGCCTATAATCACACAGGGAGTGGTAAGCCAGCAGTGAATAATGTCATGATACATTATAGTGCTGTGTATAGTCACACAACGAGCGGTAAGTCAGCAGTGAATAATGTCATGCTACATTATAGTGCCACCTATAGTCACACTGGGAGCGGTAAGCCAGCAGTGAATAATGTCATTATACAATATAGTCCTGCCTATAGTCAGACAGGAAGCGGTAAGCCAGCAGTGAATAATGTCATGATACATTATTTTGCTGCCTATAATCACCCAGGGAGCGATAAGCCAGTAGTGAATAATATCATGATACATTATAGTGCCACTTATAGTCACCCAGGGAGCAGAAGACCAGTAGGGAATAATGTCATGATACATTATAATGATGCCTATACTCACACAGGGAGCGGTAATCCAGCAGTGAACACTGTCATGAAACATTATACTTCTGCCTATAGTCAGACAGGAAGCGGTAAGCCAGCAGTGAATAATGTCATGATATATTATTGTGCTGCCTGTAGTCACACCGGGAGTGGTAAGCCAGCAGTGAATAATGTCATGATACAATATAGTGCTGCCTTTAGTCAGACAGGGGGCAGTAAGCCAATAGTGAATAATGTCAGGATACGTTATAGTGCCGCCTATAGTCACCAAGGGAGCAGTAAGCCAGTAGTGAATAATGTCATGATACATTATAGTGCAGCCTATAGTTACACAGGGAGCAGTAAGCGAGCAGTGAATAATGTAATGCTACATTATAGTGCTGCCTATAGTCACACAGGTAGCGGTAAGCCAGCAGTGAGTAATGTCATGATACATTATAGTCTTGCCTATACTCACCCAAGGAGCGGTAAGCCAGTAGTGAATAATGTCATGATTCATTATACTGCTGCCTATAGTCACACAGGAGGGGTAAGCCAGTAGTGAATAATGCCAAGATACATTATAGTGCCACCTATAGTCACCCAGGGAGCGGAAAGCCAGCAGCGAATAATGTCATAATACATTATATTGCTGCCTATAGTCACACAGGGAGCAGTTAGCCAGCAGTGAATAATGTCATGATACATTATATTGCCGCCTCGAGTTACACAGGGAACAGTAAGCCAGCAGTGAATAATGTCATGACACATTATAGCACCGCCTCTAGTTACACATCGGGCGGTAAGCCAGCAGTGAATAATGTCATGATACATTATAGTGCTGCCTATAGTCACACAGGGAGTGGAAAGCCAGCAGTGAATAATGTCATGATACATTACACTGCCACCTATAGTCACACAGGGAGAAGTAAGCCAGCAGTGAATAATGTCATGATACACTATATTGCTGCCTATAGTCACACAGGGAATGGTAAGCCAGCAGTGAATAATGTCATGATACATTATACTGCCAGCTATAGTCACCAAGGGAGCGGTAAGCCAGTAGTGAATGATATCATGATACATTATAGTGTCCCCTATAGTCAGCCAGGGAGCGGTAAGCCAGCAGTGAATAATGTCATGATGCATTATAGTGCTGCCTATAGTCAAGCAGGAAGCAGTAAGCCAGCAGTGAATAATGTCATGATACATTATAGTTCAGCCTATAGTCACACAGGGAGCAGTAAGCCAGCAGTGAATAATGCCATGATACATTATACTTCCACATATAGTCACCAAGGGAGTGGTAAGCCAGTAGTGAATAATGTCATGATACATTATAGTGCTCCTTTAGTCACACAGAGAGCAGTAAGCCAGCAGTGAATAACGTCATGATACATTATAGTGCTGCCTATAGTCACCAAGGGAGCGGTAAGCCAGTAGTGAATAATGTCATGATACATTATAATGCCACCTATAGTCACACACAGAGTGGTAAGCCAGTAGTGAATAAAGTCATGCCAAATTATAGTGCTGCCTACAGTCACACAGGGAGCGGTAAGCCAGCAGTGAATAATGTCATGATACGTTATAGTACTGCCTATAGTCACCAAGGGAGCAGCAACCTAGCAGTGAATAATGTCATGATACATTATAGTGTCCCCTATAGTCACCCAGGGAGCGGTAAGACAGCAGTGAATAATGTCATTATACATTATACTGCCACCTATAGTCAGACAGGGAGTGGTAAGCCAGCAGTGAATAATGTCATGATACATTATAGTGCTCCTTTAGTCACACTGGGAGGGGTAAGCCAGCAGTGAATAATGTCATAATACACTATAGTGTTGACTATAGTTAGACAGGGAGCAGTAAGCCAGCTTTGATTAATGTCATGATACATTATAGCGATGCCTATAGTCACACAAGGAGCGGTAAGCCAGCAGTGAATAATGTCAAGATACACTACAGTGCTACCTATAATCGGACAGGGACCGGTAAGCCAGCAGTGAATAATGTCATGATACATTATAGTGCTGCCTATAGTCACTCAGGGAGCGGTAAGCCATTAGTGAATAATGTCATGATACATTATAGTGCCGCATATAGTCACCCAGGATGTGGTAAGCCAGTAGTGAATAATGTCATGAAACACAGGGAGCGGCAAGCCAGCAGTGAATAATGTCATGATACATTATAGTGCCACACATAGTCACACAGGGAGCAGTAAGCCAGCAGTGAATAATGTCATGATACATTATAGTGCTGCCTATAGTTACACAGGAAGCAGTAAGCCAGCAGTGAATAATGTCATGATACATTATAGTCACACAGGGAGCTGAAACCCAGCAGTGAATAATGTCATGATACATTATAGTGCTGCCTATAGTCACACAGGGAGTGGTAAGCCAACAGTGAATAATGTCATGATACATTATAGTGCTGCCTATAGTCAAGCAGGAAGCAGTAAGCCAGCAGTGAATAATGTCATGATACATTATAGTTCAGCCTATAGTCACACAGGGAGCAGTAAGCCAGCAGTGAATAATGCCATGATACATTATACTTCCACATATAGTCACCAAGGGAGTGGTAAGCCAGTAGTGAATAATGTCATGATACATTATAGTGCTCCTTTAGTCACACAGAGAGCAGTAAGCCAGCAGTGAATAACGTCATGATACATTATAGTGCTGCCTATAGTCACCAAGGGAGCGGTAAGCCAGTAGTGAATAATGTCATGATACATTATAGTGCCACCTATAGTCACACACAGAGTGGTAAGCCAGTAGTGAATAAAGTCATGCCAAATTATAGTGCTGCCTACAGTCACACAGGGAGCGGTAAGCCAGCAGTGAATAATGGCATGATACGTTATAGTACTGCCTATAGTCACCAAGGGAGCAGCAACCTAGCAGTGAATAATGTCATGATACATTATAGTGTCCCCTATAGTCACCCAGGGAGCGGTAAGACAGCAGTGAATAATGTCATGATACATTATACTGCCACCTATAGTCAGACAGGGAGCGGTAAGCCAGCAGTGAATAATGTCATGATACATTATAGTGCTCCTTTAGTCACACTGGGAGGGGTAAGCCAGCAGTGAATAATGTCATAATACACTATAGTGTTGACTATAGTTAGACAGGGAGCAGTAAGCCAGCATTGATTAATGTCATGATACATTATAGCGATGCCTATAGTCACACAAGGAGCGGTAAGCCAGCAGTGAATAATGTCAAGATACACTACAGTGCTACCTATAATCGGACAGGGACGGTAAGACAGCAGTGAATAATGTCATGATACATTATAGTGCTGCCTATAGTCACTCAGGGAGCGGTAAGCCATTAGTGAATAATGTCATGATACATTATAGTGCCGCATATAGTCACCCAGGATGTGGTAAGCCAGTAGTGAATAATGTCATGAAACACAGGGAGCGGCAAGCCAGCAGTGAATAATGTCATGATACATTATAGTGCCACACATAGTCACACAGGGAGCAGTAAGCCAGCAGTGAATAATGTCATGATACATTATAGTGCTGCCTATAGTTACACAGGAAGCAGTAAGCCAGCAGTGAATAATGTCATGATACATTATAGTCACACAGGGAGCTGAAACCCAGCAGTGAATAATGTCATGATGCATTATAGTGCTGCCTATAGTCACACAGGGAGTGGTAAGCCAACAGTGAATAATGTCATGATACATTATAGTGCTGCCTATAGTCACACAGGGAGTGGTAAGACAGCAGTGAATAATGTCATGATACATTATAGTTCTGCTTATAGTCACACAGGGAGCGGTAAGCCAGCAGTGAATAATGTCATGATACATTATACTTCCACCTATAGTCACCAAAGGAGTGGTAAGCCAGTAGTGAATAATGTTATGGTACATTGTAGTGCCACCTATAGTCACACAGAGAGCAGTAAGCCAGCAGTGAATAATGTCATTCTACATTATAGTGCTGCCTATAGTCACACAGGGAGCGGTAAGTCAGCTGTGAATAATGTCATGATACATTATAGTGCTGCCCAAAGTCACACAGGGAGCGGTAAGCCAGCAGTGAATAACGTCATGATACATTAAAGTGTCTCCTATAGTCATCCAAGAAACCGTAAGCCATCAGTGAATAATGTCATGATACATTATAGTGCTGCCTATAGTCACACATGGAGCGGTAAGCCAGCAGTGAATAATGTCAGGATACATTATCCAACTGCCTATAGTCATTTAGGGAGTGGTAAGCCAGCAGTAAATAATGTCATGATACATTATAGTGCCACCTATAGTCACACAGGGAGTGAAAAGCCAGTAGTGAATAATGTCATGATACATTATAGTTCCGCCTATAGTCACTCAGGGAGCAGTAAGCCAGAGTGAATAATGTCATGATACATTATAGTCCTGCCTATAGTCACCCAGGGAACGGTAAGCCAGTAGTGAATAATGTCATGATACATTATAGTGCTGCCTATAGTGACACAGGGAGCGGTAAGCCAGCAGTCAGTAAAGTCATGATGCATTATAGTGTCTCCTTTAGTCACCCAGGGAGGGGTACGACAGCAGTGAATAATGTCATGATACATTATAGCGCTGCCTATAGTCCCACAGGGAGCGGTAAGCCAGCAGTGAATAATGTCATGATACATTATAGTGCTGCCTATAGTCACACAGGGAGTGGTAAGCCAGCAGCCAATAATATCATGATACCTTATAGTGCTGCATATAGTCACACAGGGAGCGGTAAGCCAGCAGTGAAAAATGTCATGCTAAATTATAGTGCCGCCTATAGTCACACAAGGAGAGGTAAGCCAGCATTGAATAATGTCATGATACATTATAGTGCTGCCTAGAGTCACACAGGGAATGGTAAGCCAACAGCCAATAATGTCATGATACATTATAGTGCTGCATATAGTCACACAGGGAGCGGTAAGCCAGCAGTGAATAATGTCATGCTAAATTATAGTGCCGCCTATAGTCACACAAGGCGAGGTAAGCCAGCAGTGAATCATGTCAATATACAATATAGTGCTGCCTTTAGTAAGACAGGGAGCGGTAAGCCAGCAGTGAATAATGTCATGATACATTATAGTCCTGCCTATAGTCACCAAGGGAGCGGTAATCCCGTAGTGAATAATGTCATGATACATTATAGTGCCACCTATAATCACCCAGGGAGCAATAAGCTAGTAATGACTAATGTCATGATACATTATAGTGGTGCCTATAACCACACAGGGAGCGGTATGCCAGCACTGAAAAATTTCATGATACATTATAGTGCTGCCTATAGTCACAAAGGGAGTGGTAAGCCAGCAGTGAATAATGTCATGATACATTAAAGTGCTGCCTATAGTCACACAGTGAGCTGTAAGTCAGCAGTGAATAATGTTTTGATATACTATAGTCCTGCCTTTGGTCAGACAGGGAGCAGTAACCAGTAGTGAATAATGTTATGATACATTATACTTCCACCTATAGTCACCAAGGAAGCGGTAAGCCAGAACAGAATAATGTCATGGTACATTATAGTGCAACCTATTGTCACACAGAGAGCAGTAAACCAGCAGTGAATAATGTCATTCTACATTATAGTGCTGCCTATAGTCACACAGGGAGTAAGCCAGTAGTGAATAATGTCATGATACATTATACTAATGCCTATAGTCACCCAGGGAGAGGTAAGCCAGTAGTGAATAATGTCATGATACATTATAGTGCTGCCCATAGTCACACAGGGAGATGTAAGCCAGCAGTGAGTAATGTCATGATACATTATAGTGCTCCCTATAGTCATCCAGGGAATGGTAAGCCAGCAGTGAATAATGTCATGATACTTTACATTGCCGCCTATAGTCAGACAGTGAACGGTAAGCCAGCAGTGAATAATGTCATGATACACTATAGTGTTGCCTGTAATTACACAGGGAGCGGTGAGCCAGCTTTGAATAATCTCATGATGCATTATAGTGATGCCTATAGTCACACAGGGAGGGGTAAGCCAGTAGTAACTAATGTCATGATACATTATAGTGCCACCTATAGTCACACAGGGAGCGGTAAGCCAGCAGTGAATAATGTCAAGATACATTATATTTCTGCCTATACTCACACAGGGAGCAGTAAGCCAGCAGTGAATAATGTCATGATACATTATAGTGCTGCCTATCGTCAGACAGGGAGCGGTAAGCCAGCAGTGAATAATGTCATGATACATTATAGTGTTGCATATAGTCACCCAGTGAGTGGAAAGCCAGTAGTGAATAATGCCATGATACATTATACTGCCACTATAGTCACCAAGGGAGGGTAAGCCACTAATGAATAATGTCATGATACAGTAAAGTGCCACTTATAGTCACTCAGAGAGATCTAAGCCAGCAGTGAATAATTTCATTGTACATTATAGTACTGCCTATAGTCACACAGGGAGCAGTAAGTCAGCAGTGAATAATGTCATGATACATTATAGTCATGCCTATAGTCACCCAGGGAGCAGTAAGCCAGTACTGAATAATGTCATGATGCATTATAGTGCTGCCTATAGTCACCCTGGGGGCGGTATGCCAGCAGTGAATAATGTCATTATACTTTATAGTGCAGCCTATAGTCAGACAGGGAGGGTAAGCCAGCAGTGAATAATGTCATGATACATTATAGTCATGCCTATAGCCACCCAGGGAGCAGTAAGCCAGTACTGAATAATGTCAATGCATTATAGTGCTGCATATAGTCACCGAGGGAGCGGTATGCCAACAGTGAATAATGTCAAGATACTTTATAGTGCCACCTATAGTCAGACAGGGAGTGGTAAGCCAGCAGTGAATAATGTCATGATACATTATAGTGCTGCCTATAGTCTCCCAGGGAGTGGTAAGCCAGTACTGAATAACGTCAGGATACATTATACTGCCACCTATAGTGACCAAGGGAGCGGTAAGTCAGTAGTGAATAATGTCATGATACATTAAAGTGCCACCTATAGTCACACAGAGAGCAGCAAGCCAGCAGTGAATAATGTCATGATACATTATAGTGCTGCCTATAGTCACCCACGGAGCGGTAAGCCAGTAGTGGATAATGCCATGATACATTATAGTGCTGCCTATAGTCACCAAGGGAGCGGTATGCCAGTAGTGAATAATGTCCTGATATATTTCAGTGCTGTCTATAAACACTCAGGGAGAAGTATCCCAGCAGTGAATAATGTCATGAAACATTATAGTGCTGCCTATAGTCACACAGGGAGGGGTAAGCCAGCAGTGACTAATGTCATGATACATTATAGTGCCAAATTTAGTCACACATGGAGCGGTAAGCCGGCAGTGAATAATGTGATGATACAATTTAGTTCTGCCTATAGTCACACAGGGGGTGGTAAGCCAGCAGTGAATAATGTCATGATACATTAAACTTCCACCTATAGTCACCAAGGGAGCGATAAGCCAGTAGTGAATAATGCCATGATACATTATAGTGCCACCTATATTCACACAGAGAGCAGTAAGCCAGCAGTGAGTAATGTCATTCAACATTATAGTGCTGCCTATAGTCACACAGGGAGTGGTAAGCCAGCAGTGAATAATGTCATGATACATTATAGTCCTGCCTATAGTCACCCATAGAGCGATAAGCCACTAGTGAATAATGTCATGATACATTACAGTGCAGCCTATACTCACACAGGGAGCGGTATCCCAGCAGTGAATAATGTCATGATACATTATAATACCGCCTATAGTCACACAGGGAGTGGTAAGCCAGCAGTGAATAATGTCTTGATACAATTTAGTTCTGCCTATAGTCACACAGGGAGTGGTAAGCCAGCAGTGAATAATGTCATGATACACTATAGTCCTGCCTATAGTCACACAAGGAGCGGTAAGCCAGCAGTGAATCATGTCATGATACATTATAGTGCCACCTAGAGTCACATAGGGAGTGGTAAGCCAGCAGTGAATAATGTCATTATACATTATACTTCTGCCTATAGTCACACAGGGAGCAGTAAGCCAGCAGTGAATAATGTCATTATACATTATAGTGTTGCCTGTAGTCACCCAGGTAGCGGTAAGGCAGTAGTGAATAATGACATGATACATTATACTGCCACCTATAGTTATCAAGGGAGTGGTAAGCCAGTAGTGAATAATGTAATGATACATTATAGTGCCACCTATAGTCACACAGACAGCGGTAAGCCAGCAGTGAATAATGTCATTCTATATTATAGTGTTGCCTATAGTCACACAGTGAGTGGTAACCCAGTAGTGAATAATGTCATGATACATTATAGTGCTGCCTATACTCACAAAGACAGCGGTAAGCCGGCAGTGAATAATGTCATGATACTTTACAGTGCCACCTATAGTCAGACATAGAGCGATAAGTCAGCAGTGAATAATGTCATGATACATTATAGTGCTGCCTATAGTCACCCAGGGAGCAATAAGCCAGTAGTGAATAAAGTCATGATACATTATACTGCCACCTATAGTCACCAAGGGAGCAGTAAGCCAGTAGTGAATGATGTCATGATACATTATAGTGCCACCTATACTCACACACAGAGCGGTAAGCCAGCAGTGGATAATCTCCATCTACATTACAGTGCTGCCTTTAGTCACACAAGGAGCGGTAATCCAGTAGTGAATAATGTTATGATACATTATAGTGCTGCCTACAGTCAAATAGGGAGTGGTAAGCCAGTAGTCAATAATGTCATCCTACACTATAGTGCTGCCTTTTGTCACACAAGGAGCGGTAAGCTAGTTGTGAATAATGTTGTGATACATTTTAGTGCTGCTTATAGTCACACAGGGAGTGAAATGCCAGCAGTGAATAATGTCAAGATACATTATAGTGTCTCCTATAGTCACCCAGGGAGTGGTTAGCCAGCAGTGAATAACGTCATGATGCTTTATATTGCCGCCTACAGTCAAACAAGTAGCGGAAAACCAGCAGTCAGTAATGTCATGATACATTATAGTGCTGCCTATAGTCACACAGGGAGCGGTAAGCCAGTAGTGAATAATGTCATGATACATTATAGTGCTACCTATAGTCACACTGGGAGTGGTAAGCCAGCAGTGAATAATTTCCTGATACATTACAGTGCTGCCTCTAGTCACACAGGGAGCGGTAAGCCAGCAGTGAATAATGTCATGATACATTATAGTACTACCTATAGTTACAAAGGGAGCGGTAATCCAGCAGTGAATAATGTCTTGATACATTATATTGCTGCCTATAGTCACCCAGGGAGCAGTTAGCCAGTAGTGAATAATGCCATGATACATTATAGTGCCGCCTATAGACACGCAGGGAGAGGTAAGCCAGTAGTGACTAATGTCATGATACATTATAGTGCTGCCTATACTCACACAGGGAGAGGTATCCCAGCAGTGAATAATGTCATGATACAATATAATGCTACCTATAGTGACACAGGGAGCGGTAAGCCAGCAGTGAATAATGTCATGATACATTATAGTGCTGCCTATAGTCACACAGGGAGAGTGAAGCCAGCAGTGAATAATGTCATGATACATTATAATTCTGCCTACAGTCACACAGGGAGTGGTAAGCCAGAAGTGAATAATGTCATGATACATTATACATCCACCTATAGTCACCCAGGGAGCGGTAAGCCAGTAGTGAATAATGTCATGATACATTATAGTGCTGCCTATAGTCAGACAGGGATGGTAAGCCAGCAGTGAATAATGTCATGATACATTATAGTGTCCCCTACTGTCACCCAGGCAGTGGTAATCCAGTAGTGAATAATGTTGTGATACCTTATAGTGCCGCCTATAGTCAGACCGAGAGTGGTATGACAGCAGTGGATAATGTCATGATACATTATAGTGCTGCCTATAGTCACACAGAAGGGTTAGCCAGCGACGAATAATGCCAAGATACATTTTAGTGTCTCCAATAGTCACCCAGGGAGCGGTTAGCCAGCAGTGAATAACGTCATGATACTTTATAGGGCTGCCTACAATCAAATAGGGAGCGGTAAGCCAGCAGTCAATAATGTCATCCTACATTATAGTGCTGCCTTTTGTTACACAAGGAGCGGTAAGCTAGTTGCGAATAATGTTATGATACATAATAGTGCTGCTTATAGTCACACAGAGAGCGATAAGACAGCAGTGAATAATGTCATGATACTTTATATTGCCACCTACAGTCAAACAGGGAGCGGTAAGCCAGCAGTCAATAATGTCATGATACATTATAGTGCTGCCTATAGTCACACAGGGAGCGGTAAGCCAGCAGTGAATAATGTCATGATACATTATAGTGCTACCTATAGTCACACTGGGAGTGGTAAGCCAGCAGTGAATAATTTCCTGATAAATTACAGTGCTGCCTATAGTCACACAGGAAGCGGTAAGCCAGCAGTGAATAATGTCATGATACATTATAGTACTACCTATAGTTACACAGGGAGCAGTAAGCCAGCAGTGAATAATGTCTTGATACATTATATAGCTGCCTATAGTCACCCAGGGAGTGGTTAGCCAGTAGTGAATAATGTCATGATACATTATAGTGCCGCCTATAGTCACCCAGGGAGAGGTAAGCCAGTAGTGATTAATATCATGATACATTATAGTGCTGCCTATACTCACACAGGGAGAGGTATCCCAGCAGTGAATAATGTCATGATACATTATAGTGCTGCCTATAGTGACACAGGGAACGGTAAGCCAGCAGTGAATAATGTCATGATACATTATAGTCGTGCCTATAGTCAAACAGGGAGAGGTAAGCCAGCAGTGAATAATGTCATGATACATTATAGTTCTGCCTACAGTCACACAGGGAGTGGTAAGCCAGCAGTGAATAATGTCATGATACATTATACATCCACCTATAGTCACCAAGGGAGCGGTAAGCCAGTATTGAATAATGTCATGATACATTATAATGCCACCTATAGTCACACAGAGAGCAGTAAGCCAACAGTGAATAATGTCATTCTACATTATAGTGCTGCCTATAGTCACCCAGGGAGCGGTAAGCCAGTAGTGAATAATGCCATGATACATTATAGTGCTGCCTATAGTGACACAGGGAGCGGTAAGCCAGCAGTCAGTAAAGTCATGATACATTATAGTGTCTCCTTTAGTCACCCAGGGAGCGGTACGCCAGCAGTGAATAATGTCATGATACATTATAGTGCTGCCTATAGTCACACAGGGAGTGGTAAGCCAGCAGCCTAGTCACACAGGGAGTGGTAAGCCAGCAGCCAATAATGTCATGATACCTTATAGTGCTGCATATAGTCACACAGGGAGCGGTAAGCCAGCAGTGAATAATGTCATGCTAAATTATAGTGCCGCCTATAGTCACACAAGGAGAGGTAAGCCAGCATTGAATAATGTCATGATACATTATAGTGCTGCCTAGAGTCACACAGGGAGTGGTAAGCCAGCAGCCAATAATGTCATGATACATTATAGTGCTGCATATAGTCACACAGGGAGCGGTAAGCCAGCAGTGAATAATGTCATGCTAAATTATAGTGCCGCCTATAGTCACACAAGGAGAGGTAAGCCAGCAGTGAATCATGTCAATATACAATATAGTGCTGCCTTTAGTAAGACAGGGAGCGGTAAGCCAGCAGTGAATAATGTCATGATACATTATAGTCCTGCCTATAGTCACCAAGGGAGCGGTAATCCCATAGTGAATAATGTCATGATACATTATAGTGCCACCTATAATCACCCAGGGAGCAATAAGCCAGTAGTGACTAATGTCATGATACATTATAGTGGTGCCTATAACCACACAGGGAGTGGTAAGCCAGCACTGAAAAATTTCATGATACATTATAGTGCTGCCTATAGTCACAAAGGGAGTGGTAAGCCAGCAGTGAATAATGTCATGATACATTAAAGTGCTGCCTTTAGTCACACAGTGAGCTGTAAGTCAGCAGTGAATAATGTCTTGATATACTATAGTCCTGCCTTTAGTCAGACAGGGAGCAGTAACCAGTAGTGAATAATGTTATGATACATTATACTTCCACCTATAGTCACCAAGGAAGCGGTAAGCCAGAAAAGAATAATGTCATGGTACATTATAGTGCAACCTGTTGTCACACAGAGAGCAGTAAACCAGCAGTGAATAATGTCATTCTACATTATAGTGCTGCCTATAGTCACACAGGGAGTAAGCCAGTAGTGAATAATGTCATGATACATTATACTAATGCCTATAGTCACCCAGGGAGAGGTAAGCCAGTAGTGAATAATGTCATGATACATTATAGTGCTGCCCATAGTCACACAGGGAGATGTAAGCCAGCAGTGAGTAATGTCATGATACATTATAGTGCTCCCTATAGTCATCCAGGGAATGGTAAGCCAGCAGTGAATAATGTCATGATACTTTACATTGCCGCCTATAGTCAGACAGGGAACGGTAAGCCAGCAGTGAATAATGTCATGATACACTATAATGTTGCCTGTAATTACACAGGGAGCCGTGAGCCAGCTTTGAATAATCTCATGATGCATTATAGTGATGCCTATAGTCACACAGGGAGGGGTAAGCCAGTAGTAACTAATGTCATGATACATTATAGTGCCACCTATAGTCACACAGGGAGCGGTAAGCCAGCAGTGAATACTGTCAAGATACATTATAGTTCTGCCTATAGTCACACAGGGAGCAGTAAGCCAGTAGTGAATAATGTCATGATACATTATAGTGCTGCCTATCGTCAGACAGGGAGCAGTAAGCCAGCAGTGAATAATGTCATGATACATTATAGTGTTGCATATAATCACCCAGTGAGCGGAAAGCCAGTAGTGAATAATGCCATGATACATTATAGTCCTGCCTATAGTCACCCATAGAGTGATAAGCCACTAGTGAATAATGTCATGATACATTACAGTGCAGCCTATACTCACATAGGGAGCGGTATCCCAGCAGTGAATAATGTCATGATACATTATAATACCGCCTATAGTCACACAGGGAGTGGTAAGCCAGCAGTGAATAATGTCTTGATACAATTTAGTTCTGCCTATAGTCACACAGGGAGTGGTAAGCCAGCAGTGAATAATGTCATGATACACTATAGTCCTGCC
This sequence comes from Protopterus annectens, assembly GCF_019279795.1. Classification (NCBI taxonomy): domain Eukaryota; kingdom Metazoa; phylum Chordata; order Ceratodontiformes; family Protopteridae; genus Protopterus; species Protopterus annectens. The sequence continues at coordinate 1,291,308,059 of NC_056741.1, read as the reverse complement.
TATAGTCACACAAGGAGCGGTAAGCCAGCAGTGAATCATGTCATGATACATTATAGTGCCACCTAGAGTCACACAGGGAGTGGTAAGCCAGCAGTGAATAATGTCATTATACATTATACTTCTGCCTATAGTCACACAGGGAGCAGTAAGCCAGCAGTGAATAATGTCATTATACATTATAGTGTTGCCTGTAGTCACCCAGGTAGCGGTAAGGCAGTAGTGAATAATGACATGATACATTATACTGCTACCTATAGTTATCAAGGGAGTGGTAAGCCAGTAGTGAATAATGTAATGATACATTATAGTGCCACCTATAGTCACACAGACAGCGGTAAGCCAGCAGTGAATAATGTCATTCTATATTATAGTGTTGCCTATAGTCACACAGTGAGTGGTAACCCAGTAGTGAATAATGTCATGATACATTATAGTGCTGCCTATACTCACAAAGAGAGCGGTAAGCCGGCAGTGAATAATGTTATGATACTTTACAGTGCCACCTATAGTCAGACATGGAGCGATAAGTCAGCAGTGAATAATGTCATGATACATTATAGTGCTGCCTATAGTCACCCAGGGAGCAATAAGCCAGTAGTGAATAAAGTCATGATACATTATACTGCCACCTATAGTCACCAAGGGAGCAGTAAGCCAGTAGTGAATGATGTCATGATACATTATAGTGCCACCTATACTCACACACAGAGCGGTAAGCCAGCATTGGATAATCTCCATCTACATTACAGTGCTGCCTTTAGTCACACAAGGAGCGGTAATCCAGTAGTGAATAATGTTATGATACATTATAGTGCTGCCTACAGTCAAATAGGGAGTGGTAAGCCAGTAGTCAATAATGTCATCCTACACTATAGTGCTGCCTTTTGTCACACAAGGAGCGGTAAGCTAGTTGTGAATAATGTTGTGATACATTTTAGTGCTGCTTATAGTCACACAGGGAGTGAAATGCCAGCAGTGAATAATGTCAAGATACATTATAGTGTCTCCTATAGTCACCCAGGGAGCGGTTAGCCAGCAGTGAATAATGTCATGATGCTTTATATTGCCGCCTACAGTCAAACAAGTAGCGGAAAACCAGCAGTCAGTAATGTCATGATACATTATAGTGCTGCCTATAGTCACACAGGGAGCGGTAAGCCAGTAGTGAATAATGTCATGATACATTATAGTGCTACCTATAGTCACACTGGGAGTGGTAAGCCAGCAGTGAATAATTTCCTGATACATTACAGTGCTGCCTATAGTCACACAGGGAGCGGTAAGCCAGCAGTGAATAATGTCATGATACATTATAGTACTACCTATAGTTACAAAGGGAGCGGTAATCCAGCAGTGAATAATGTCTTGATACATTATATTGCTGCCTATAGTCACCCAGGGAGCAGTTAGCCAGTAGTGAATAATGCCATGATACATTATAGTGCCGCCTATAGTCACGCAGGGAGAGGTAAGCCAGTAGTGACTAATGTCATGATACATTATAGTGCTGCCTATACTCACACAGGGAGAGGTATCCCAGCAGTGAATAATGTCATGATACAATATAGTGCTACCTATAGTGACACAGAGAGCGGTAAGCCAGCAGTGAATAATGTCATGATACATTATAGTGCTGCCTATAGTCACACAGGGAGAGTGAAGCCAGCAGTGAATAATGTCATGATACATTATAATTCTGCCTACAGTCACACAGGGAGTGGTAAGCCAGAAGTGAATAATGTCATGATACATTATACATCCACCTATAGTCACCCAGGGAGCGGTAAGCCAGTAGTGAATAATGTCATGATGCATTATAGTGCTGCCTATAGTCACACAGGGATGGTAAGCCAGCAGTGAATAATGTCATGATACATTATAGTGTCTCCTACTGTCACCCAGGCAGTGGTAATCCAGTAGTGAATAATGTTGTGATACCTTATAGTGCCGCCTATAGTCAGACAGAGAGCGGTATGACAGCAGTGAATAATGTCATGATACATTATAGTGCTGCCTATAGTCACACAGAAGGGTTAGCCAGCAACGAATAATGTCAAGATACATTTTAGTGTCTCCAATAGTCACCCAGGGAGCGGTTAGCCAGCAGTGAATAACGTCATGATACTTTATAGGGCTGCCTACAGTCAAATAGGGAGCGGTAAGCCAGCAGTCAATAATGTCATCCTACATTATAGCGCTGCCTTTTGTCACACAAGGAGCGGTAAGCTAGTTGCGAATAATGTTATGATACATAATAGTGCTGCTTATAGTCACACAGAGAGCGATAAGCCAGCAGTGAACAATGTCAAGATACATTATAGTGTCTCCTGTAGTCACTCAGGGAGCGGTTATCCAGCAGTGAATAATGTCATGATACTTTATATTGCCACCTACAGTCAAACAGGGAGCGGTAAGCCAGCAGTCAATAATGTCATGATACATTACAGTGTCCCCTATAGTCACCCAGGGTGTGGTAAGCCAGCAGTGAATAATGTTGTGATACTTTATAGTGCCGCTTATAGTCAGACAGGGAGCAGTATGCCCGCAGTGAATAATGTCCTGATACATTATAGTGCTACCTATAATCACACAGGGAGCAGTAAGCCAGCATTGAATAATGTCATGATACATTATAGTGCTGCCTATACTCACACAGGGAGCGGTAAGCCAGCAGTGAATAATGTCATGATACATTATAGGGCCGCCTATAGTCACACAGGGAGCAGTATGCCAGCAGTGAATAATGTCATGATACATTATAGTTCTGCCTATAGTCATACAGGGAGCAGTAAGCCAGCAGTGAAGAATGTCATGATACATTATAGTGCTGCCTATAGCCACACAGGGAGCGGTAAGCCAGTAGTGAATAATGTTATGATACTTTATACTGCCACCTATAGTCACCAAGGAAGCGGTCAGCAAGTAGTGAATAATGTCATGATATATTATAGTGCCATCTATAGTCACACAGAGAGCGGTAAGCCAGCAGTGAATAATGTCATTCTACATTATAGTGTTGTCTATAGTCACACAGGGAGCGGTAAGCCAGCAGTGAATAATGTCAAGATACATTATAGTGTCTCCTATAGTCACCCAGGGAGCGGTAACTCAGCAGTGAATAATGTCATGATACTTTATAGTGCCAACTATAGTCAGACAGGGAGCGGTAAGCCAGCAGTCAATAATATCATGATACATTATAGTGCTGCCTATAGTCACACAGGGAGTGGTAAGCCAGCAGTGAATAATGTCATGATACATTATAGTGCTACCTCTAGTCACACTGGGAGTGGTAAGCCAGCAGTGAATAATGTCATGATACATTATAGTGCTGCCTGTCGTCACACAGGGAGTGGTAAGCTAGCAGTGAATAATGTCATGATTCATTATAGTTCTGCCTGTAGTCACACCAGGAGCAGTAAGCCAGCAGTGAATAATGTCATGATACATTATAGTGCTACCTCTAGTCACACTGGGAGTGGTAAGCCAGCAGTGAATAATATCATGATACATTATAGTGCTGCCTATAGTCACACAGGTAGCGATAAGCCAGCAGTGAATAATGTCATGATACACTATAGTGCTGCCTATAGTCAAACAGAGAGGTAAGCCAGCAGTGAATAACGTCTTGATACATTATAGTGCAGCCTATAGTCACACAGGGAGCGGTAAGCCAGCAGTGAATAATGTAATGCTACATTATAGGGCTGCCTATAGTCACAAAGGGAGCGGTAAGCCAGCAGTGAAAAATGTCATGGTACATTATAGTCCTGCCTACAGTCACCCAGGTAGTGGTAAGCCAGTAGTTAATGATGTCATGATACATTATACTGCCACCTATTGTCACACAGAGAGCAGTAAGCCAGGAGTGAATAATGTCATTCTACATTATAGTGCCGCCTAGAGTCACACAGGGAGCGGTAAGCCTGCAGTGAATAATGTCATGTTACAGGGAGCGGTAAGCCAGCAGTGAATAATGTCTTGATACATTACAGTGCTGCCTATAGTCACCCAGGGAGCAGTAAGCCAGTAGTGAATAATGTCATGATACATTATATTGACACCTATAGTCAACCAGGGAGCGGTAAGCCAGTAGTGAATAATGTCATGATACATTATAGTGCTGCCTATACTCACACAGGGAGCGGTATCCCAGCAGTGAATAATGTCATGATACATTATAATGCTGCCTCTAGTTACACAAGGAGTGGTAAGACAGCAGTGAATAATGTCATGATACATTATAGTGCTGCCAATAGTCACACAGGGAGAGGTAAGCCAGCAGAGAATAATGTCATGCTACATTATAGTGCTACGTATAGTCAGACAGGGAGCGGTAAGCCAGTAGTGAATAATGTCATGAAACATTATAGTGCCTCCTATAGTCACCAAGGGAACGGTAAGCCAGTTGTGAATAATGTCATGATACATTATCGTGCCACCTATAGTCACACAGGGAGCAGTAAGCCAGCAGTGAATAATGTAATGCTACATTATAGTGCTGCCTATAGTCACACAGGGAGCGGTAAGCCAGCAGTGAATAATGTCATGATACATTTTAGTGCTGACTATAGTCACCCAGGGAGCGGTAAGCCAGTAGTGAATAATGTCATGATTCATTATAGTGCTGCCTATAGTCACACAGGAGCGGTAAGCCAGTAGTGAATAATGTCATGATATATCATCGTGCTGCCTATAGTCAGACAAGGAGCGGTAAGCCAGTAGTGAATAATGTCATGATTCATTATAATGTTGCCTATAGTCACACAGGAAGCAATAAGCCAGCAGTGAATAATGTCATGATACATTATAGTGCCACCTACAGTCACAGTGGTAAGCCAGCAGTGAATAATGTCATGATACATTATAGTGCCGCCTGTAGTCACCCAGCGAACGGTAAGTCAACATTGAATAATGTCATGATACATTATAGTGCCGCCTATACTCACACAGGGAGATGTAAGCAGCAGTGAATAATGTCATGATACATTATAGTGCTGCCTATAGTCACACAGGGAGCGGTAAGCCAGCAGTGAATAATGTCATGATACATTATAGTGCCGCCTATAGTCACACAGGGAGCGGTAAGCCAGCAGTGACTGATGCCATGATGCATTATAGTGCTGCCTATAGTCACGCAGGGAGCGGTAAGCAAATAGTGAATAATGTCATGATACATTATAGTGCCGCCTATAGTCACCCAGGGAGCAGTAAGCCAGTAGTGAATAATGTCAGGATACATTATAGTGCTGCCTATACTCACACAGGGAGCGGTAAGCCAACAGTGAATAATGTCATGATGCATTATAGTGCTGCCTATAGTCATACAGGGAGCAGTAAGCCAGCAGTGAATAATGTCATGATACATTATAGTGCTGCCTATAGTCACACAGGGAGCGGTAAGCCAGCAGTGAATAATGTCATGATACATTATAGTGCTGCCTTTAGTCAGCCAGGGAGCAGTAAGCCAGTAGTGAATAATGTCATGATACATTATAGTGCCACCTATAGTCACCAAGGGAGCGGTAAGCCAGTAGTGAATAATGTCATGATGCATTATAGTGCAGCCTATAGTCACACAGGGAGCAGTAAGCCAGCAGTGAATAATGTAATGCTACATTATAGGGCTGCCTATAGTCACACAGGGAGCGGTAAGCCAGCAGTGAATAATGTCATGATACATTATAGTGCTGCCTATAGTCACACAGGGAGCGGTAAGCCAGCAGTGAATAATGTCATGATACATTATAGTCCCGCCTATAGTCACACAGGGAGCGGTAAGCCAGCAGTAAATAATGTCATGATGCATTATAGTGCTGCCTATAGTCATACAGGGAGCAGTAAGCCAGCAGTGAATAATGTCATGATACATTATAGTGCTGCCTATAGTCACACAGGGAGCGGTAAGCCAGCAGTGAATAATGTCATGATACATTATAGTGCTGCCTTTAGTCAGCCAGGGAGCAGTAAGCCAGTAGTGAATAATGTCATGATACATTATAGTGCCACCTATAGTCACCAAGGGAGCGGTAAGCCAGTAGTGAATAATGTCACGTTGCATTATATTGCAGCCTATAGTCACACAGGGAGCGGTAAGCCAGCAGTGACTGATGTCATGATACATTATAGTGCTGCCTATAGTCACGCAGGGAGCGGTAAGCAAATACACACAAGTAGTGAATAATGTCATACCTCTTCTGAAGTACATGGTATACTTCAGGATATACAATTTACCCCTTAATAAATATTCCAGGTTTATTCCTAAGTCCATCTTCCCCACCTCATAATTGTAAGTGCTCATTTTATTATCCAGATGTTTTATGTGTGTTAAAGATATGTAAATCAGGGACAAAACAGTGAAAAATGGGACATATTTTTTGATTTTCAAAATCTGAAGTTTGTCATTTGGTCATGGTAAATTAAACCTTAATTAATGGCTTCATTTGTTGTTTGTATGTTTGTATGTATGTATGTATGTATGTATTTATTTTTATTTTTTACCTTTTAGCTTTGATATGCAGTGTGAAATTTCATAATGTCAACTATTGCAAATGTTTTTCGCATCAGTTTTCACTCTTTCCATCCTTTTCCCTTTTCTTCCTTTTTCTCAGGGTTTGCTTTCCCAGACTGGGCCTACAAGCCAGAGTCAAGTCCAGGGTCACGGCAGATTCAGCTATGGCATTTTATCTTGGAACTGCTACAGAAGGAAGAATATCAGAATGTTATTGCCTGGCAGGGGGATTATGGCGAGTTTGTCATTAAGGATCCAGATGAGGTGGCTCGCTTGTGGGGAATCCGAAAATGCAAACCACACATGAACTATGACAAACTCAGCAGGGCTCTCAGGTAGAGTATGTAACACCCTCTGTTAAGTACAGTATGTAACACACCATCAGGTGAAGCATATATCATATAGGTAGGTATAGTATACCGCACATAGTCAAGTATAGTAGATTCTGGATAGTCCCATAGTAAAGGACAGCACATACCACATACTCTCACAGTAATGCATAAGATATGCCACATACTCTGAGAGTAAAATATAATATACGACACATACTCTCACAGTAACATATAATATATGCCATACACTCTCATAATAAAGTAAGTGTACACCACACACTCTCACAGTAACATATAATATGTATATGCAACACACTGTCATGGTAATATATATATATATATATATATATATATATATATATATATATATATATATATATATATACACCACACACTCTCCACACTCTCACAGAATATGCCATATACTTTCATAGTAAAGTACCATAAGTACACACTCTCACAGTAACATATATTCTCCATATTCTGAGACTAAAATATATAGCACACCCTGTCAAAGTAATATATAATATATGCCACACATTCTCAAAGTAAGATATAGACTATGCCTTTAAATTGCAAGCGGATAGGAGTGTTGACATCACTTACTTTGCACGTAGACATAAGGTTAAGTGAATGGTCTAATTAATAATTATTTGAAAGCAAAGAGACGTTAAGTATATATAATATGTTTGCTTATATATTCATTTGTGTTTATGGCCTGAAGAAGCCACAGTACGTGGTGAAAGCATTAACCTGTAATTAAAAGTTTTACTAAAATATATGCTGATTGGAGCCGTGCTTCCTATCACCGTTTTTTCTATTATTGCCGTTTTTTGCTGGTTCCAATGGTGTTCGTTTGCCAGCTGGTTGTTTCTTTTCATTCTAATGTATAATATATACACAACACTCTCCCATATCTGTGACACTCCAGTAAAACAAGTACACATATTATAAGTGCAGATCTGTGAGAAAGTGAGAGAGAAGAGAGAGAGAGAGAGAGAGAATGAAAATGACAACATGGGCTTTAGAAGCTTACTGTACAAAGAACAGCAACATATTAGCAAAAAATCTGTTTTCTTTATTTTGCCATTTCTTTGGGATGTCTACCCTAATTTTCAACAATATATGTCCCCCAGTAGAAGTTTAAAGAAATGAAGGTGGAGTTATCACATATCAGCTGACATACTGCCTTCTTCTGTTCTGGTTACTTTTGTTTTGTGATAGTACAGCTTATATTGTTGTATTTGGAAGGGGGTTGAAGGAGGTGAAGAACTCCCAGTTGTGGGGCCCATATAATTTCTACAAGATGTCAGCCTGTTTCCCTACTAGTGAACAAAGATTGAACTCTAGAGCATCAGATGGAGGTTCAACCTGCCGATGAGCGGAGTTCTCCTATAGGAAATAATTTTTGGTGAGTTCTGCTGGCAACTGGGCCCTTTCTGGGGATTTTTCCCACTATCATTTGGTGCAACCATGGACTTGGTATACATAAGTTTGACGGGGAGCTTGCACACCACATCGGGGGATGCAGGGAGGCTTACCCTCCTACAAAAAAAAAAAATAAAGTGATTTTTTTTCAGTCAGCTTTTTTGGCAACTACCAATCCCTGGTGCAGTGAGTTTAATCCACTCATAGAGGAACTATGCCAGCCAACCCTTGTTACTGATGGAGTGATTGTCTAGCACTCTGACCCCGGGATTCATGAAGCTCGGCGCAAGGCCGGCATTAGGCTTGCATCGACCGTGTGCCGTGAATATAGTGCAGTAGCGCCAAATGCATATTAATGATGGCGCGCTGCCGCCACAGCCACGTGCATAGGAAAGGAGCGCGAGTGCATAGGGCATGTCGAAGTGCCGCACAGAGGCATTGAAATGTCAGCTGTCGACGTGCAGCCTAAAATGCTTGCATATAACAATTTGCAAACAATAGTAATCACATCTGTCAGTGTCCGTGGATACTGAAACGTATGCAAAGCATGCAAGACAGTTCCTGCGAACACAAAATGAAGAAGCAAACACAAATGCACGGTAGGGAATAACGGGTCCCCATCCCTCGGACAAATGACATTGAAAACCGTGTGCCCGTAGTCCAACGCAGTGTAGATAGTTATACCAAGTGGAAGTGAAACGCATCATATGTTAGTGCGCCACCAATAGGTATGTCCAGCCCAATGGTCAGGGTCACCAGCTGACCCATATTGTGAGGGAGGGTACACAACTGGGCAGATGTGTCCATAACAAAAAACATGATAAATGTCAATATCTAGCAACCGTATGACCGAATTATATCCCACAACGCATGTAATAGTCACATGCAATAGGTATGTCCGTATTTCACATACCATATGTGACAGGAAATAGAATAAGCATGTAAATGAAACAGAAGGAGCATATAAACTGCTACAACAATAAGGCAACATGTAGGCTGAAAGGAACAGTATTATCCATAGCGTTGGCTGTGGGTACGTGTTGTCCAGTACAATTGGATATGTGTCTGGAATATATCCCATCCTGGACATAGGAAAAGGTGGCATCCAACCAATGATTAGAACAGTCGGCCAAAAATCCGCACATCTGCAGTCCAAGCTGAACTTGTCAGGATGTGTCACAGATATACGGGTATTACCAGGGTATACCAACCATGTCATGAAAGTTAAGTATGGGCGTGTACCTATGTGCGTGAGGTATAGCATGTGGAAGGTCAAACATGGCAGGGTAGTCCACACAACCATACAGGTACCTGACATATCTAGGGTACGCAGTGTGTTACCTTGACCGTGTCATGGGCCATCAACCAAAGCAGTGATGGATGGAATATGTGTGTGTGGGGGATGGGTAATGGTATAATCCTCAAAGGCGAGACTGTGTCGTATGCAGAATAGGTGAACCGGAGGTGTATGAGGGAGCAGCAGGTGAAGCAGAAAGAAACACAAAAACATGTATACACATCTGCAATACAACCAGACAGGCCATATTGTAGAACACAATCCCACAAACATATGAATATTAAAATGTGTGATACAAATGTACAGAAATGTCACCGGCACATACCCACAGATTGGTCCTGATGGAACTGGCCATATCAATGCAACACACCTGGATGCATAATGGACCTCCATCCCCTCCACAGCACACAACCCGCCCCCATACCTGAACGTCCACCAAATCCAGCCATACTTGGCCTACTAGTTAGGCACAGCCACATCTACACATAGTGACCACTACACATATGTAGTAGGTAGTGTCACCCTAGGCAGTTTCAGGATTGCAAACTATGTATCCCTTGCATGTAACCCCCAGCACATTTTCATAACGCCAGAAGAATGGTCGGTATCGGTCTTGTTATTATCGGTCTTGTTAAATTTTTGGATATCCCTCATGGGATAAGTAATCTGTGTAAACATTAGAATGGGTATGAAGACACGATGTCCAGTCCTGTAGACATCTGGACACAAGTTGGAATGTGCAGTAGTGGTGCACGAGACTGTCCAGCCCTAGATGGTCATGCAGAACCTACTACCCAGGATCAAACACCTGCTCGTGACACACGTGTCCCGACACGAATAAGCGAGAGAATATATTGCACACATTCGCATAGTGGCACATGGTATAAGGGTGATGAAGGCACTGACATAAACAGGATACCCCCTGATCCACTGTGTGAGGAACAATTAATGTGTGTGTAGGTGTGACCTGACCAACAATGATACAATGCCAAATGTCCTGTGATTGTAGGAAATAACTGTACCATACTGCATGTAACAGTTGCCTAAAGCGGTCATGTCAGGATAGAATAAACATAATTCGTACAAGAAACAGGCAAACAACAAAAGTGCTAAAGGTATAGGCTCACAGCTAGGAAACTAATGAATGTTCTAAACCTGCACTGACTGTGGCTATGTGTTGGCCTAAACAATCTGGTGTCCCCAGTAGGGTTACCATCTGTCCCACTTTGCGAGGGACAGTCCCTTTTTGGGCAGTGTCCTGACAAAAAATATTAAAAATGGCAAATGTCCTGAGATTGTAGAACATAATTATGTCCCATATGTTATGTAATAGTTGCATAAAATAATTATTTCTGTATGTAAAATACCTAAATGTTACAAGAAACAGAATAAGCAGCTAAACCGCTACAAGAATAAGCTTTTATTTAGGCAAATAAGTAAAGTTCTATCCTTTGTACTGACTGTAGGTATGTGTCGGCCTGTAAAATCTGATGTGTGTTCCAAAAATGTCCTATCTTGGCCATTTGAAAAGGTGGCAACCCTAGTCCCCAGAATATATCCCAACCTGTACATATGACAATGTCAATGCTACCAATGGTCAGAGCATTCGCACAATAACTGGCCAGCCTCTTAACCACTCACAAAGCCAGTGACCTTTGGAGGAAAGGTGTTGAATGAGAATGACTACTTACAACAATGAAGAGTAATAGACGCATTTAACTCAGGAAAATTAATATTATTACAAATCTGTCAACATGTTCCAAGTTAATAGTACTAATATGGTAGAAGTGTCGGTGATTGTCCCTGAGTTGTCATAGCCTTGTCCGTGTCACTGTAGAAAGGAGTCCCCAAGTATCACAGAGGTCCGTACACATAAGTACACCAACCAAATGTCACATCTGTTGACAGGACTATTGCATACCTGTAGTGAATTTAGAACTGATGTCCAGAATAATATTCATTGTATCTATAAATGAATGAAATAGTCAAATGGGAAGGGAAACACATGGAAACCCCCCACCCTGCATTATGTAGTGGAACCACTCCCCACCCTAAATTATGTAGTGCCAACCTAATAATGTGGTCAGAGGTGCCCAAACACCTGCGTCTGTAAACACAGGCAGAATGTTAAAATCTGGACTAACTCCATCCATGTGCTACTTCTGATATTTGAACAGTGCCAGATCAGTTTTAGTCACCAGTCGGGCGAGCCTAAACCCTGACCAGCACATGAACACCCTGACGATAAAACATGTGTATGTGCGAGGACTATAAGCGTAGGAGTTCTGAATATCCTTGGAGTGAGTAGACATGCAGCACGGGCCCAGAGGAGTAGGAAACAGGGAATGTCCTAAGTGTAGTACTGCGGTTTTCCCAGCAGGAGAATGGATGCCTACTGTGTAAGGGAAGTGGTGAGGCATATGTCAGAGTAGCTATGAACCATGGGTATACATATAAATGAGCCAGAACAACAATAGTATAGTGGTTAGAGCATCCACCTAACGTAAAGGAATTCCCAGTTCAAGTACGACTATAGCACATATTAATTGTGTAATGAATGCCTCTGTGCTGTAAAGCCAACATTTATACATGTAAAGGTGACCGCGTTCGCATGGGTCCGTTAACTGGATTCCATCAATCAAAGTGGTACTTCCATAAGGAATAAGGCACATGTAATCCCAAAGAAGTGCCAGTAAACATATGTAACTCAGAATAAGTAGATGCAAGTGCGCCTGCGCGAGTGTAAGCAGCTATTAGCATAGCAAATGTATGTTGTCTTGTACAGCTGTAACTTTTATATATATAGCTAGATAGATGTGTGTATAGATAAATATCCACAGACATAACAGAAATATGCAATTATATATCTACGTATATATCTATATATACATATATATATATATATATATATATACGTATATACATATATATGTATATATATATATATATATATATATATATATATATATATATATATATATATATATATAGATATGTAAGGAATGCCGAAAGACGAAAGCAAACATGAGGGTTGTGAAGGGAATCTAGAGCAAGTAAGGAATTATAAATTGCTTGCAGCATATGTTAGATAAAGCTGCACAAGTGTGAGTAGAGCACCGCTCTTCACACCAGAGGCAGGGTTATACCAGTGGCCATAACATCGTTGAAGTGCTACATCAACATTGTAAACAGACGGAATGTAGTACATGTTACAACCACCTACACTTGTAACCCGCAAATCGTTCGTAATCCATAACACCAGGAAAGACACGTATGTGCAAATATGAATGGATGGTGAGCCTGTGAATACATGAGGTGGTACAAAATGTGTGTAGGGCCCCAACGCTCTGGAGAGGGCAATGTGTAAAGGTGTGCCATGGCTGCGATATCAGGTGTATAATGGCTGTTATGCGTGGAAACTCAACACGGGTGTGCTGGAGAAACTATGGATATGTGATTATGGACACAGGAGTGCTAGGGTATGTTGCGCCAGGTGCAATGGAACGGCCCGTGGAGGTCAGCTAGTACCTAGGTGCGATTCCCAGATAGAGCGTCGTTTATGTGGAGACATGCGTGAATGGGCGTATCGTTGTTGGACATTGTGCGTCAGGGCTGGCAGCCCGGCACGTAAAACCTATACGCCACCCATGAGCGGACCGGAGTTCTGCTGTGACAACCCCAAACCGGGAAAAGCAGAAAGATACAACTACATGAAGACATCAATATGTTGACGTACAATCACAGTAACACAAACACTTATTCTATCAACAGTAATAATATGAATGTGCACAGAAACAAACACAGTAGCAGGAATAATAGGCTGCGCATACGAGTAATAGGTCGAATGACACTGTATCACATCCCAGTTAGCAGCGGCACCCCAGACATGAAAAACATGCGACATCTGTCCGCTGTATAACGTGCAATATACTGATCATAAGTTCACCGGAGTGAAGTGTCGGTGTCATAATGACTAAGGCAATAGTATGCTGTTGAAGCAGAGATAAAACCCAATACGCATGTGTAAGTGTCCATGTCCAGGAAATGTATAGGTTAACGGACACACAGATGTATATATAGATAAAAACGTATATATATATATATATATATATATATATATATATATATATATATTAATTTATATACACACATATATATTTATACAGATATATATATACACACAAGGATATACTACGGATATATATAGATAGATATATATACACAAACAACAGGTATTGATATATATACACATACGCACAAAACAAAATATATATATATATCATTGTAGATATACACATGTACATAAATAGGTTACTTCACAGCAATTAGGGGTAACATATTTACAGCCCGGGCATATGTGACTGGGAGGTCCAATAAATAAACATTGTACCCCCCCACACCACCCAGCTAGGCCGGTCAGACATACAGACAGGCAATACAGATCAATACACTGCCACTGTCCAAAACACCGGTAGGAAAGTACCAGTGGGAGAGATCTGAAAGGTCTACACTTTAAACATGGATAATGGTGTCCCTTGCGGGACTCCAAAAATTCAGAGTATGTTTGAACCTGCTGACACTGATATGAGCAGGATGTAGGTGTACATGGAACAGTAGGTTGTGCAAGTGTGATAATACATGGGTTGACAAAATGTACGACATGTGTCCCGAGACGGGGAGAGTGGGCAATGTGTAGGGGTATGCTCATACCCCAGCTGCGCTCGCAGTAAGTATTTGTCATGACTGCTGTAGAGGAGTGCCAGGTAGGTGGACCATGGGTATGCAATAATAGGCTTAAGTGTGCAGGTGCTGGTTGGCAGAGATGTAGTAGGCCCACCCAGTGGAAGTCATTAATATCCCTATGTGGGCATAACATACGCCTACACCTCCCAAACCTGAAGAGCACATCTACTGGATAGTCTGTAAACCATCGGGGGAATACATAGAGACCAAATCAGTGCCGTGTACCCGATTAGCATGGACGTCCATAGTTATGTATCAGAATGTAACAAAGTCCAACTAAACACTTCCAGAACTAGTGATATTAGGTGAACAGGTGGCGGAATACAGGTAATGACAGATGACAACATGTATGAGTCATAAACAGCATGTACCTCGACAAACGTGAATGAATACATATGCTCTGTGATTGTAAATGTGTCTGGTTAATAGAACCAATCATCTAAATGTGTCCCACACGGTGTTATGCATTGTTCCTGATACAGTGTTCATTCACACCCAATGGTATGTGAGTTCTGCTAGTGACGGAAAGTGCATAATTTGCTGACCACCTTAGGTAGATGATAGCATAACAGATGAGGTTCAACACCCATACGCCTTCGAGGGACACACCCGTCTGGGTAGTTGTGTCCTGCAAAATGACAGTTATGGCACATGGCCTGTGAGTTTGGGAAAGGAGGCTATATAGTGTGTGTAGTGGTGTCAGAAATTAATTTGTTGTATCAGAAACAGCTACATGTAATAGGAAACAGTATTATCAATTATAATGCTACATGAATAACCTTAACGTATGCAAACCGTGGAAGTCGTCAGTTTACTACTGGCTGTGGGTATGTGTTGCCTTGACACATGTGATAGCTCTACATATAGGATCTATAGGGCCGCCACCATTCTGAATGGCCAAAGTGGAACCTGCTCCGTAGAAATGTCAGACGTACCAGGGCAGAACATACCTACAGCCATGCATAGTACAGAAATATACATATCGGCACAAATCAAAGCGTAGTCTAGCAGCAGTGAAGTTGCTTATGCTACTACATATAACATATCGACATGTCAGGTATACAAGACCTGTAACAAGCAACGAGTACAGACATGTACAACATGAGAATGTCCCCTAATCAGGACAGTTGCAATGGCTAGAGTATTGTCCATACCTCTCAACTGTCCCTGGATTTCAGGTACGTCCCTGAGTTTGACTGAAAGTTTAACTCTGTCCCTCTTAATCCCTCCTAAAATGAGTGACTTTTGAAGGAAAGGTGATGAATTACACTTAATGACTAATGACAATAAGTAAGAGTTATAAACTTCTTTTACTTCAGAAAATGTGTATTAAGTCATATTCTCTGATTCTGTCAATGTTTCAAGTTAATAGCACTACTTTTGTAAAAGTGTCCCTGATTGTCCCTGATTTTTTTCTTGACCTGTCCCTGATTCTGTAGAAATGTGTCCCCGATTGGTGGAGAGGTCTGGTATTGTCACATGAGATATGCCTAATGAGGGACTGTCCCATGCAAAGTGGGAAAGGTGTCACTCCTACAGTTTCCCGTCGTGCAATCTGAAAGGTGGAAAACGTACAGTAGGTATGCGGTAGCATGACTCGGTGGACAGCTGCGTTAACAAAATCATATTCACATGTCAGCATTGCAGAGTATCTGTTCCCATGTATCAGGCAGATGGGAGCAGATCGTATGAGGAACACGCATATAATATGATTACGTCACAGGACAGGCCACCGAGTCCGTACAGTCGAACGCCTGCCGTCGCCAAATGGTTACACATACCCAATACTGTAGTCATGTAGTCCGATGTAATACGCATCACAAGGGATCGCACACTCCCAGCGTGAGTGACAAATGTAAGCAGAAATGTCGGTGAGCGAGCGGCTGTAAGCATGTTTGTCTACCAGTATGCCAGTAGTGCACTGTCAAAGAAATGTGGAGTCTAAACAGGTATAAGGTGCTGTGACCAGGGGTCAGCAGTGCTTAACACTGTGCAAACCTACGCACAACTGCTCCCACCTGCTGGAATGTGCCTTACCCAGTCCGTATCCAAAGGCATTGGTCTGTCCGCAAACAAAGAACCGCCCTATTCACGTGTTGGTAGCAGCACCCTGCGCACATAGCTCATGTGAATTAACAATAGACCATGGCATATGTACAGACAATAGACCACAGACACACCATACAGCGCAGTCATCCAACAGTATAGCAATGTACTGGCAGATATGTCCAGACCACTGGTGCATGCATGCCTGGCTATCCTGTGTTTCAGTGTGTGAGCATGCCCAGTATGACTGTTATGCATGTTGTCGACCGACATTACCGTCATACCGTCATGTGGGTGAGCATGCCAAGTATGGTCAACTGTATCGCATGTGTCACATGCCCAGATAGTTAGTACTGTGCTGCTGACCCCTCCATTCTACACAGACAGGTGTCATGCTGTGTCTGCAGGGTAGATAATGGTCATGTGGCATTGACAGTTGCTACATGTCTGCATAGCATGGGGGGACATTCAACCACAACCACAGTCCTACACAGCACCGTGGGTGGTGCACATGACTCTCACATGTGTAGGTTTGATGGGGGGGGGCACAGCTGACAGTTGTACACATCTGCTGCTACTGTACTGGTATGCCAGGTACTCCATGACAGTGTGTGGATCTACCTAAATTGCTGGTTGGAGGGATACCAGTGTACGTCAGTTCCCAGCTTTAAATACCAGCACAGTGGTGTTGGACGTCCTAGCTTACACAACCTACATCAAACTGCCTGGCCTGCTGTAGTCTGTGTGTGTCTTAGGGGGTTGGGGTCATTCATTGGGCATATCCATAGGCCATTGTATATCATTTGACTGTATTGGTCCACATCTGTCCAGCTGCATGGAACGTGTGTGGGCTGTATGGACACACATGATGGTCAGCCCATAATCTGCAGTGGGTTAGGACACCCTGTGTACTACTGGCTACCACTGTGACCCCCGTATGTGCTACAGAGGTCATGGTGCCACTATGGATGTGTACTGTCTGCTGCCCTAACATTCGGCCACCACAGTCACTTGTATGCTCACATACATTCCATAGCAATGGGTAAATACACATTCTAATACAACTGCCAATTGTTAGGTCAATAGACATACCCTGGGTGTGTTCTGGACCTGAGGACAGTGCTGGAGGGCTGCCTATGTTGGATGCACACAGTGCACATCCTATACATGGCCAATCATAGGTAGTGTCATGTTTGGCATCCATTGTACTGTGTGCGGGTCAGAGAGGGGAAATCTGTGGATACCTACTGTGTCAGTGCATATGCCTTGTGTTGCCTCTTTTCCAAGGGCAGGTCATACTGTGCACGGGCTTTCACCGACTGTGCCCTGCTCAGGTAGTTCCTTCACCAAGTCACACTGTGCCTGTACAGGCCTTGGCAGTGGTGTTGGGCTGTGTGGCCCTGCCACATGCTGTTCCTGCTACAACTGTTACTGCAGGATAAGATTGTGCAGCATAGCAAATACCATAACAACTTGTATGCATGTAGGTAGTGAATACTGCAGGGTTCCACCGGATGTGTCCGGATACCAGAACCATGAACTCAGCTTCCCAAACACATGCACACTTATATGTCTGCCTGTGCATTGGCCTCATTATGGTGTGAGTGTTCAGGTGTGTGTGCATTGCTGATGGGTGTCATCAGCCACGACACCAGTGTTTACCCAGCATCCCCCACTAGAAGACTGTAGGGGATGTCCATATTGGCATTGGTGTGGTACAGCTGTGTCAGAAGCCATATATCGGAATCATCATAGCTTCCAGGGCAGACAGCACACACATTCAATCTCATGCCCTGGCCATCGCATATGGCCTAGCTGTTGGAGGGTATGCCCCTGTAGTGACTATAGGCCCTACCCCGCTCACCAGGTGGTGCTTTGATGTGTATGTGTGTGCAAGCTATAGCACCCAGTACCCCAGGGTAGTCATCCATGTGGTTGAACTGATGCATATTCCTGGTCTACTAATCACGTGTGTTGAGAACATGTATGTGCTCACTAGCATGTGTTGACATGGTGTCTGTGAACTGGTGCAATACTCTGGATGCAGATGCCTGTGAGATACCCATGATATCCCCAGTTGTGCTGGGTGAGGTACCTGTGGCTAGTACACCTAGGCCAACACATACCATGGTATCCACTGTGATGGGTTTCCCTCGGCCTGTTTGATGTGTCAGGTGTGGCAGGCACAGGTCAACAAACCGCTGTAGGAGGTCTCTGTCCACCCCATAGTGCTCCACCATCCCCAGCCCATGTAGCCCCTGGTAAGACTTTATAGTCTTATGTCACCCCAGTAAGGGTTGTTCAGCAGCATACACATCCTCACTGCCCCAGCCTCCTGCACATGTTGGTATATGTTGCCTGCTGCAGCTCTTCTCATTTGGTTGGACTGTGTCATAAAATGTCCCCGCAGGTATACACCGGTGGTGTAGAGTGCGGAAGAAACCTGTGTGTATGCTGCTTGCTCACATTAATGTACTGTTCAGGTGTGGGCTGGCCATGTCATCTGCTGATTGTGCTGATCAACACCTGTTTGTGCAGCCTGTACACCCTGACTACCCCACCACTGCTGTCATCCCTCCGATTGTCACCAGGCAGGTATAGACACACCCCTAGCTTAGGCGTGCTAAGGCAGGAGCACTCCCGAGGCACAGTTCTGCAATGTACGTACAGTATGCCTAACCCCCCTCCCATGCTGTCAACTATATTCGAGCCCTGCACCTGGCTGATTACACACATACACTTCCGGGACCTGCATCACACCCTGGTGATAAATGGGACACATTATTGTCAACCTCATCTGCATAGTATAGCCTTCTAATGAATACTTATATGACCCATACCGAACCTCCAAATTAATAACCACTGCTCAGTGTCACTCAGATCCGTACACAACTGGCAACAGGTGCCTTACTATCACCATATTCGATGTCCCATGGTCTTCCCAGCAACAAAATAACTGGTGTCTACATGACTACAACCCGTGACCCTGCACACTACAGATGATGTGAATTACCACTACGCCATGGCAGATATACATAGATCCCAGGTTATCACGTACAGATCATCCGGCACAAACATTCAATAGTGCTGATGTCCCCA
Source organism: Protopterus annectens (assembly GCF_019279795.1). NCBI lineage: Eukaryota > Metazoa > Chordata > Ceratodontiformes > Protopteridae > Protopterus > Protopterus annectens. The sequence continues at coordinate 1,291,288,603 of NC_056741.1, read as the reverse complement.
GACATATATGTTCACATCTATGTCTACCTCTATATCTACATATATCATATATATTATTTGTATACATATATACATGGACATATTTATATATATATATATATATATATATATATATATATATATATATATATATACACACATATGTAAATATTGCATTTATATCACAACAGTGGACCACATGACAGCAAAGCATTAGACAGGAATGAAAAGGAAACTACATGTGCCACCTGCATCATGTAGTGTTGTTACTATCGAGACACATGTGTTTTGTTGTGTCACATGGGTCAGACCATATCAAGGGTAAGAGTAGGGCTGCTGACATTTACTCACCAGACCTATTGGCGAATATATGTGTTGACAACCCAGTGTCTTGGCAGAATATGTGGGCTGTGGACACTATATAGGTCAGCAACAAAACACATCCCGCAGCTAGCCACCCACAGATACCAACACATGCGGTATAACTGCCAAACACACACACCTGCCATGCCTTAGAATCGAGCACCTACCTGTCTAGTCTACCACACTACAGCATTATGCAGTAACAGAACGCGCTACCAAGTTTTAGCATCACCGCACTCCCACAGGCATACTTCTAGGTGGATGACATCAGCAAAGGCAAAGATGCCAATAGGGAATGTATGGGGAGTGAGCCATCTAAAAGCATTACTCTGCCCCCAGGCAGCTGGAAACACCCACACACACACACGCCTGGGAGGGCTGGGAGTCAAACATACACCTAACTACCTTATCACACTACAGCCTTACGCAGTTACAGAACACACTACTTAGATTACTGGAACACAGCTCTCCCAGAGGCATACTTCTAGGTGAATGACATCATCCGCAGAGGCAAAGACACCGATAGGGAATGTATGGGGAGTGAGCCATCTAAAAGCATTACTCTGTCCCCAGGCAGCTGGAAACCCACACTTGGCAGGTCTGGGAGTCGAACATACACCTAACTACCTTATCACACTACAGCATTACACAGTTACAGAACACGCAACCGAGATTACTGGAACACAGCACTCCCAGAGGCATACTTCTAGGTGGATGACATCATCCGCAAAGGCAAAGACGCCGATAGGGAATGTATGGGGAGTGAGCCGTCTAAAAGCATTACTCTGTTCCCCAGGCAGCTGGAAACACACACACACACACACACACACACACACACACACACACACTTGGCAGGGCTGGGAGTTGAACATATACCTAACTACCTTATCACACTACAGCATTATGCAGTTACAGAACGCACTACCAAGATTACTGGAACACAGCACTCCCAGAGGCATACTTCTAGGTGGATGACATCATCCGCAAAGGCAAAGACGCCGATAGGAAATGTATGGGGAGTGAGCCATCTAAAAGCATTACTCTGTCCCCAGGCAGCTGAAAACACACACACACACACACACACACACACACACACACACACACACACACACACACACACACACACACACACACACACACACACACACTTGACAGGGCTTGGAGTCGAACATACACCTAACCACCTTATCACACTACAGCATTACGCAGTTACAGAATGCGCTACCAAGATTACTGGAACACAGCACTCTCAGAGGCATACTTCTAGGTGGATGACATCATCCGCAAAGGCAAAGACGCCGATAGGGAATGTATGGGGGGTGAGCCATCTAAAAGCATTATTCTGTCCCCGGGCAGCTGGAAACACACACACACACACACACACACACACACACACACACAACACAGCACTCCCAGAGGCATACTCTAGCTGGGAACACACACACACACACACACACACACACACACACACACACACACACTTGGCAGGGCTGGGAGTCGAACATACACCTAACTACCTTATCACACTACAGCATTACGCAGTTACAGAACATGCTACTGAGATTACTGGAACACAGCACTCCCAGAGGCATACTTCTATGTGGATGACATCATCCGCAAAGGCAAAGACGCTGATAGGGAATGTACAGGGAAGAAACACACACACACAGACACAAACACACACACACACACACACACACACACACACACACACACACACACACACACAAACACACTTGGCAGGGCTGGGAGTCGAACATACACCTAACTACCTTATCACACTACAGCATTACGCAGTTACAGAACGCGCTACTGAGATTACTGGAACACAGCACTCCCAGAGGCATACTTCTATGTGGATGACATCATCCGCAAAGGCAAAGATGCCGATAGGGAATGTATAGAGAGTGAGCAGTCTAAAAGCATATTACTGTCCCAAGGTAGATGTAGACAAACACACGGCAGTGGTGTGAGTGGGACAACTGCCTATCTACGGAGCACTATTACAACACTACATAGATACAAGATGCGCCACAGACAGTACACCCTTCAAGACAGTCAACCGGTGTGTTCAATGTAAGACTCCATCCTGACGTGGGGTATGGATATCTGTTGCCTGGATGACCACCATCGCTATACAGGATTTCAATGGCCATGCCCATACACAGAGGCACATAACCGACACAAGGTGTCACTGGGCATGCTCACACACTTAGTATCACACGTCCGTTTGGAATGTACTGTGTGTCCATCTACACAATGGCGTACTGGGCATGCTCACACACTTAGTAGTAGCGAAGGGCTGTCTTGCATGCACACGGATTCTAAACACGGAAGGGCACAGTTTGGTGTTACTCACACACTTAGTAGTAGTGAAGGGCTGTCTTGCATGCACACGGATTATAAACACGGAAGGGCACAGTTTGGAATGTACTGTGTGTCCATCTACACAATGGCGTACTGGGCATGCTCACACAGTAGTAGTGAAGGGCTGTCTTGCATGCACACGGATTCTAAACACAGAAGGGCACAGTTTGGTGTTACTGTCCCCATGTACATGAAGGCCACTCACATGTACTGACCAGTACACACTCAAGAGCCATCACAGATGTCTCAGGTGCAGATCACAGTGGTAAATGCCACATTCTACTATGTTGCCCTCAGACATCACCATGTCCTTGGACCAGCAACACACATCCATACATTACTACAATTCATGACCAGTGGACTGTACATGGGTCTACAGTAACTTTGCAGACTACACATGTACTGACAGGGTTCCATCATGTGTTATGCAATGCAATACTGTTCATAACCAGGTCGGCTCTACACATAACAGGGGCCCTGGGTCTTACACAGTTGTAACAGATGACTGTCGCTGTACACCAAAGAACACTCATGTTTGGATATGACATACATGTAATCGCAGTGGATATGTACATGGCCCACACACACACAACACATATGTACATAGCATAGCTTTTGCTGTCCTCAGTGCAGACAAGTGGCTACAGCAATCACACACATGCACATGGAAGGTAGGTCCATGGCTGTTGAATGCTAACAGTACATAAGGTAGCAATGTTGACCGAGGTAATATTCCCTCTGTACTAGTTACCCATAACAACCATCATATCATACAACAGTCCATGTGTTATGTATGTCATCACACATGTCCACCAATTGCAATGCATACAAACATGGCTAAATGACAGGAATGTATGAGCAACACACATGTACATGTAGTGGTGTGCATGCAGCTACCATGCATGTGCAGTAGCTGATGTATGTAATTCATCTGTGCCTAACTACAACATGCAGTTGCAATGCAGCCCCATCATTGACACCTATATATGGTGAAATACTGACAGTACGGTAGGATGTACATCAGGTATGGATGGATGTGTGTACATAAAGTGGTGGTCCACCTTTGCAGATGGATGTTTGCTGAAGACGGCTGACAGGTATGTCACAAGCCATCCTACCATTACATGTGCAAACAGTACGCTATGTTACTGTTACTTGAAGATGAAGACATACAACCTACACAGCGGTCAGGGTGATACTGACTGTAAATCACTTGACACCTGTAACACCTACATCCTCCCATGTGCATATAGCAGCACAATTGCCAAAGGTAGCATTGCTACACATAATGCGGCCAATACTGCTGCATGTCTGTCAGACGTATCATCATATAGCAGGTGTATGATTCACAGTACTGCCATGTGTGTTTGCTTGTGTGACCATATATGCCACGTATGGTGGGGAATACATCCCAATTGTTACACACCCCTGTACACTGTTGTAGAGATCTGTACATACTGCAGTGTAGAAAGCATGACGTAGGCAGGGTGGTGTGTATCACACACATGTCAGCTATCTGTATGTGAATGACATTTGTGGACTCCACAGTGTGTGTGTGTGTGTGTGTGTGTGTGTGTGTGTGTGTGTGTGTGTGTGTGTGTGTGTGTGTGTGTGTGTGTGTGTATGTATGTCTGTCTGGTGCATGGAGTGAGGGTGTATGCTACCATACAGAACAGACAGGATCCCTAACCCCTCATGGTGATGCAGTCTACTACCCTGTTGATGCCATCGGTCTCAGCCTTACTGACTACCTGTACATGTTCATTCTCTGTGTCGCATCGTGTGGATGCACAGTATTGTGAGGATGATTACCACATAGGCAGGGGTCCTCACCTCAACACTATCGAGTGTGTGTTATAGTGTTGTTGACCCCATGAGTGTGGGCATGTTACTGTGTGTTTCTGTGTATGTCTGTGTGTGTTCTCATCCTGTAATGTGACAGGGTATTACTGCTACACAGTGAGGCCTCATGCTATCAAGTGGCCTCTAACTTTATCATCGGCCAGACCGCTGTGTAAACCCCCTGCACCATGTCACCATACCTGTGATGTGACCTGGTATGGATGTCATGTCTCTAGCCACTGTAGCCTATTAAACAGCCCACATGCTTCTGGATTAGTAGATGTGTGGACATCTGTGGAATGGTAGCCTTTCTAACAGTGAGGTTGAGGCTACATATACCATGCTGGTGTTGCCATACATGCCTGTGAGTACTCCACATTTACACATGTGAAACTGCAAACACTGCTACTTATTGGCACATGCAAGTAGAACTTAAGGAGGGAAGCAGGGCATCATTACCAACATGCTGTTACTGTTGTTACCAAGACACATACTGTGAACATACAACAATGCACTCCAACTGCAAATACTGTAACGTAATGGCACATGCAATCACACCTTAAGGAGGGAAGTAGGGCATAATTACCAACATGCTGTCACCGTTGTTACCAAGACACATACTGTGAACATATAACAATGCATTATAAACCTGTACTACATGGTATGTCTGGTGCATGTCAACAGTACACAACTAATGTAATATACACTTATCTCACTATTCTGTTCACCATGTGCATCAGACCATATGAGCATGTCCATGCGCCAATGGTGTGGATGACAGGGATGCGGCACAGGCATCATCATATGCACAGGGTGATAATGTTTGCCAGGGGTATAGGCTGCACCAGTGGATGACATCATGTGTGTGAGTAAGGTCCGGTGATCTGATTGGACATGTGTGGTCGTTATGCATGTGGGTGTTGCAGTGCCCTACAGATGTTTCTGCTGTGTGCGTGTATGTGCGCACACAGTTCTGCCTTTTGTCAGGCCTACACAGGGGTATTATTGCCAGCTCCAGATTATACAGACCAGGATGTACAGCTCACTGTGTCCAGCCACGGCCACGTGACCTGTGTCTGCCAGGGGTTGCACGAGGTGGAGGTACAGATTGGCTACTGTCCGATGACACATGTCCACTGGAACCGTGTCCCCGCTGGGAACGTCCAGAGCCAGGTCCATGTGGCCTGCTGTGTCCTGGTGTGGACAGCGCAGCACCAGCTGCACTGCTACCGGCACTATGGGAGTGGGTATGTGAGGAGGCTCATTCACGTTGACCTGCACTAGGTGGTGTAGCTGGCCTACGTCCACGTGGCCTATGCCTCACTCCTACCAGATGTTCCAGCACAGATAGCTCACGCTTGTGGATTGCCATGACATGGTCAAGGATTCCAACCATGTCACCCAATCGCCTGTCCAGAACATCAGCAATCTGCTGTTGAGCATTTGCCAATGCCTGGATGTTGTCATTTAGAGTACGGATAGCAGCCCTCTGAAGCCTCTGCCCTTCTCTGTTCTGCCATTCAGCACGTGCCTGTGCCACCATTACAGTCTGGAACATGCATCTGGTGACACCAGCTGCTGCGCTCTGTCCTGCAGGTGCATGTCTGCCAGAGGTCCTCCTACAAGCAGCACTGGCCACATGCCTGTGTGGCACCTCTGCAGTCATTACACTGACACCATGGTGTGGAGACACACCTTCTGTACCCACCACATGTTCCTGTTCCAAGCTAACACACGCTGACTCTCCTTCCTCTATGGCCACTGGTGATGGGTATGTGTTGGCATGAGAACTGTGTGCGGGGAAGAAGGGGACATAGCTGGGATGGCAACCACTGTCACAGATTCAGCCCCTGACAACCCTGCCTGTACCTCATGCATATGTTCATCACTGCCAGTATCTGCGGGGACACTAACGTCAGATGGACCGCAGGAGGGTAACGCACCTACATCACCTGTGAATGCAAAGAAAGACTCTACATTACAATAGACACAGACAGACATACAGACACACCATGCATGTGATTTGACAGATGGCATGCAGCATGCATGTGATACAGCAGACAGCATGCAGCTCAGACATTAATAGTGGTAGTTAGCATACCTCCATGGGTTGCACACAACAGCAAGCAGGTGTCATATCAGTAGCTATGCAGTTCACACAATCATGGTAGTAAGCATGCATCCATGTGATACACCATGTGGACCAGCACAGGTTAACAGTACACATGGCTGAAGTGACCTTGACATGTAATCTGCTGATGTGTGCATTGACATGCATACATGTCTGACACAATGGTGTCCTGACACATGTACAGCATTGTAATGGGTATCACATTACAGTGTTGTCTGTATGGCCTACAGATAGAATGCACTTTTAGCAAATGTGCATGAGCATTGAAGGGTAGTGTGAGGCATCTACGTTGCTATACAGTGCGAAGTACAGACACTGTGCCATTGCATGGCATCATGAGGCATCTATATTGCTATACAGTGTGTAATACGCACACAGTGCATAGCCATAACTGCATGCATACAAATTACATAACTGTGGATTGTGACCCACGTCGCTGAGATGTATACACACCAAACCATGCTGTGTCATGTGACAGGTCACTGGCATACCTATGGATGACACCCCTGTACAACTACTACAAAGTCTTAGCTGCCTGGCAACCATGTCCACACATGGCAGACTTGTCAATACACCATGTCCCACATGACATTAATGTACACACACACACACGAGGTGCATGGCTGACAGTGATGTCCTACAGCAGCAAGGGAAATGTACGGTATCTGTGGCCTGATGTGGTGCCAATGTCTGTGGAAGCTGTACAGGTGACTACTGTCATGCTATGACACAGTTGTGATGTTCAACACATCTTATATGGTCGAATTAAGTGACACCTACACTAGCTGTGCACAGGCTTTTAGGATGTCCAGTGTTCCACATCAACTATATAATCAGTCAACTAAGGCTATAGTTGGACCATGTGTGGACAATGTGCAACAGGGTGTATACACATCACAACTACTGTGTGGCTACATGTCTCTGGCCATCCTCCATGGCCATGTGTGAACATGCGTTGGCCAAATGTTTGTGATGGCCATCTATCTCACATGTCTGTGTTGTCCCATATGGCATACACCCATAGATGTCAGATATGTCACTGTCCACAGGGCTATGGAGACAATGGGTTGTATGTTTGGTATGTGGGGTTTGTGGGGTATGTATTATGGGATAGTGAGACAATATTGCAGCCGAAACACTACATGTCTGGGACATGTCAGATGGCACATCACAATGTGTGCACCCATTGCAGGGGCATATTACACAATGGTGACTCCTGTGGGCTGCCCATATCCCAGCTCACTGTGTGGCACTGTTTGCTAACCACACGTGTTGTTCCAATGCATAGTACATATGCCTACATTGAACACATCCACTGTTGTACGCACAGCTGTCCACTCATCTAGCAATGACAGATACTGTGGTTTCATGTCGGTGTTTCATTTAGTTTGTATATATTGCACATAGGTAGCCAGTGTGAATGATGACAGATGTGACCTGTATATAATGACTGGACCATACATTATGTGTACATGTATTAACTGGCCACATGGAGAATAGATATATGCATTAACATGCCTGATACTGATAACTGTCACACCTGCAATGGACTGATGTCTGTGCGGCACGCCAGAGGTACCTGTATAGGGGTGACACAGTTTGAACATTATCAATGACTGTATGACAGCCACAGGGTGCACTGTGCATGTTAACACATTCGCCTGTACAATAGCATATAGTATGCACATGTGTGCATACACAGGGTAGGATACTGTAGTATGTGGCATGTGTGTAAACATACCTTGCATATGATGTTACTAAATGGGATATAATAGTCATATGTGCAGTAGTGACTTACCAGGCAACTCCAGGCTCATTGTTTGGGAGACACCCACTTCCACGATGGCAGGTAGTGTTTGTGGATGCTGTTCTGGCCATTAGCTCCTTGGTGGGTGTGAGTGGGGGCTGGGTTGGTGGCCCACCACCTGTTCCACCTTGTTCCCTGGCAATTGCATTGGCACACTATTTCACATGTCGTATCAGGTCCGTGCAGTGTCTGTGCACCTGCTGGTAGGTGCAGTTATGGCCACCCACATCATTAACCCTCCTGCAAAGGTCCTGTCACAGGTCGTCACGCTGCTGGGCATGCTGTGGCACATGGCTAAACAACACCTCATAGTTCTCATGGAGGTACGGGATGAGGGCATCATCCTCCAGGCAGCTATATGCTGGCAGGCATGAACGAGGCATTATCTGGAAGACATAATGATGGAGGCAGGTCACAGTATCACAGAGATGTACAGAGATACAGCTGCACATACATTTGTATTAAATCTAGTACATCTGAACAGTTATCTTTGCAAATCGTCATGACACTGACACGACTGACATGTTTGTGTCACACACATGTAACACCCGTTATGCATTGGATATCATCACCATATATGCATGTCACCTCATTACATTGTTCATACTCCATGTGAATGCTGTCTTGATGTGGGCATGTCTGTTTGCTTGTACTGGTGTTCTTACCTATCAGCACATGCCTGGATGTGTCCACAGTAATGCTGTTGACCTTGATGCTGTGTATATGTCACATATCAACACATACACTGCCTTAATGGACATGAGCAGTGACAATGCACACATACGCACGGAAACCTTTACATGCATGTATTTTGACATATACATCTACACAGCACTGTACAGCAGTTCAACATCCTGCCACGTATTGCCTGTGTTGCACATGTGATAGACATGGGACAATGGCTAGCCGGACGTCATTCGCAGGGATGGTTATCAACTATAGCATGTACGGGCAAGGTTTTCTAGCTGTATTCGACAGCCATTTTGCCACCACGAGGTGCATCAGTGCCACATTACTGATCCAGACAGTTAATAATACATCTACCATGCGGTCATCGCACCATGTATGACAGAGATGACATGTGCAGCTTTGATGGACAGGGTTGCATGGTATGGAAGGAGTATGTAACATGTATGGCACAGGGATCTGTCCAGCATGTGGCGATCCTTGAAGTAGGATGGTGGCTGTCCATGACATATGTCTTTCAGATCAGGATATGTACGTGTAGCATGTCCAACATCACAGTGTAGCACATATCTTTATGCAAGGTAGCCAGCATGCTGCATAGTGGAGGTGAGGATTGTGAAGGCTGGTATCGCCCATCCACGCATGGCCAATACCCCTTAAAGGTGATATGTGATCCGATATTGGTCACCCGAGTGCTGAGTATGCCTGTCCAATGATCTCCATGCTCATGGATAGCACCCTGTCATGACATGGGTGCCTTGTATGACTACCTAATAGTGACAAAACGAAATCCAACTAAATAACAGCAGCCCAGAAATGAAGTCAGCAGCACGCATCCACCAGGGCTCGGACACCAAAAAATGTATATCTTCTTAAATTTATTGAACACGAAACACAACCAGTACACCAAGATATAATAACAGCAGTCAGAAGGTTAAGCGCTTTCGTCTGAAATAAATCAGACTTCCTCAGAACCATGTTTAGGACCACAACAGTCCTATTTAAAAAAGTTTTGGCGCCAATGTTCACAAAGCATCTAATTACATTTTAAAGAGCAATGCTCCTGGTCTAATAAACTGCTTTTGTACACACTTTTACATATTTCTATGCAACAAAGTTAACCATGCCTTTATACACACAACATCACAATATTTCCAATAAAAATCTACTAACCACCCGAAGGCTAAAAATTCTGAACACAAAGTATGAAACCAACAATGTACAAGAATGCCTGAAAATACACTCTTACGTCATCTACTAATAGACTACGAAATCTATGCCCTAATAAATGACATAAATATATATATATTAAATGAATACAAATGTATAGGTATATAAAAATATGTAAAAATTATATATGTATGTATACATATGTATAAATGTATGAATAATAAATATATATATATAAATATGTACAAATACATATAAATAATAAATATTAAATATATATATAAATATATAAAAATCTAAAAATGTTTGTCATTGTATACATGTAAATGTCTAAAATTACTTTCTACACAAATGTGTGGGTAAATTTCTACCATCAAATAAAATAAAATAAAAATATATACAACGTGAGAAAAAATATATAGTGGTAAAGACATACAAAAACCTACTAAGTATAAACTGGTGTGAAGATCTATGCTCATAAATGGAGGTAGTATAAGGTATGTAGAGAATGGTCAAATATAAAAAATAAAAAATATAAAAAAATAAATAAAAATGTGTATAAATATGCAACCCCAAAAGATTTTGTGTGCAAACAATCTAAAACATGTTAAATCACCATGCTAGTCAGGCTAACACTCAAGAATCCAACTGCAAAAAGGGTTTTATACTTATAAAGTCATTTAACCCAGGACTAGATGTTGCATCACATAGTATCTGCCATCTACTTTCTAATGCTGATAACCTTACTTTCCAATTACCTCCACTATTCCCCATTTCAATTTGGTCTATAATGGCAAACCGGAAGCTGTGAGTGGATCCTTTGTCATAAATATGTCTACTCAATGCGTTGTTTTTATCTTGCCTTTTAATCTTGTATAAGTGCTCGTATATCCTGGTTTTAAACTTTTACAAACATTTTTAGATTTTTATATATTTATATATATATTTAATATTTATTATTTATATGTATTTATACATATTTATATATATATATTTATTATTCATACATTTATACATATGTATACATACATATATAATTTTTACATATTTTTATATACCTATACATTTGTATTCATTTAATATATATATATTTATGTCATTTATTAGGGCATAGATTTCGTAGTCTATTAGTAGATGACGTAAGAGTGTATTTTCAGGCATTCTTGTACATTGTTGGTTTCATACTTTGTGTTCAGAATTTTTAGCCTTCGGGTGGTTAGTAGATTTTTATTGGAAATATTGTGATGTTGTGTGTATAAAGGCATGGTTAACTTTGTTGCATAGAAATATGTAAAAGTGTGTACAAAAGCAGTTTATTAGACCAGGAGCATTGCTCTTTAAAATGTAATTAGATGCTTTGTGAACATTGGCGCCAAAACTTTTTTAAATAGGACTGTTGTGGTCCTAAACATGGTTCTGAGGAAGTCTGATTTATTTCAGACGAAAGCGCTTAACCTTCTGACTGCTGTTATTATATCTTGGTGTACTGGTTGTGTTTCGTGTTCAATAAATTTAAGAAGATATACATTTTTTGGTGTCCGAGCCCTGGTGGATGCGTGCTGCTGACTTCATTTCTGGGCTGCTATTATTGACTACCTAATAGGCCTGGAGATGTCACCAACTCAGGGAGGTGAACTGCACAGCACCATCCATTACACAGTGTCCATAATGTTGACCACTGCCTAGGTGGTAGTTAATGGGTACAGGGTTATTCACCTAGTGGTGACAATGCTATTATCAGCTGTCAGATTGTGCACATATGTCACACACCTCACCAACAAAGCCCATTCTGTATGTTGTCCACAACACTGAGACAGCTATTGCTCCTAGGTCATGGCCATTCACATCCTTACATACACAGATGCCTCCCATTTGTCTGTGTGGTATGAGCCACAATGAAGGGGAGTACAAAACATTAACCCTGTTTTACTGTAGCTGCTACTGGTGTGATATGCACATGTCACTCAGACACCTTTTGTAGTGTTGCTTCTGTCAACAGGCCACTGGTAGAACACTCCTGTGACATACAAAGGTACATCTAGTATACTCAGTGTAGCTGGAACACGGTATGGGTGATGATGTCCTATGACCTGTCACAGGTATCATCCGTACTGTCATCTACTTCTGTACTGCTAACATCTACTTTGATAAAGGTTCATAGACCTGCAGACCATACTCAGCAGGGTAATAGTGCAGTGCCTCCAGTTATGACTGTCGTCTCCACTTGTGGGTTGCAGTGGGTTGATATTATCCAACACCCTATCTGTATTGCATATTCATGCTCAGCACTTGTTCAGAACATGCAAGCACTTCATGAGCTACTAATTACTATAGCACCCATTCCAACTCATTTCTTACAAGTACACTGTCTGTCCTTACATTTCCAGCGTGCTTACAGTACAACAGCTGTTGTACACACATAACTCACATATCTTGTGAGACATGGTTGAATATACAGGCATGTCCAAGTGTCACTTACCAGTGCTATTGCCTGTCTATATGATGAATATGGCAAACATGTGGCAATAGGCAATTGTCTCATGTACACAGTCAATGCTCACCTCCCAACATACAACACTACAGCCTGTGGGAGATGCATATATGTAGCCATGCTGGGGGTAATGCTCTCACCAACCCAGACTGAACCTGACATTCACATGGGGACATTTAACATTTGCAACACACCCCACTCATCACATAGTCTCACTAGATCTCCATCACCACAGGCCACACATAGTATGAGTACAACGTTTGCAGAACCTCTCCATAATCTGTGTAGGCACCAGAGGCAGCCCCCATCACCAAACACAGCAACAATTACTTATAGCCCACAGACTCATGTGTGCCCATCAACTACAGCCAATAGGGTGTTATAACATACCCAACACACCGGTCATAGGTGACTCTGTAGGCGGTCACACTGATACACCAGGGATCACTGCAGTGGCTGTACTGTTCAGAGGTGCAGGTAACACATGGCTCTGCTGTTCACAGATAGGACACTACCCTAGAGAGGTGCTGCTGGTGTAAACACTGTAATTGGGCTTACACATAGACTTGCCAGACAGCATAATACCTCACTATGAACCTGTGAAGCTATTACATGTCCTTTGTGCATGGTTAATTTAGTAGCTCTTCCATTTCGATTAGCTATCATGCTGTTACAGTGTCCTGTGACTACAAGCCATGTGTATCCTGTTATTGTGTATTGTACATGCCAATAGATGATACTTTTTGTTTGCATGATATAACAGTTATGCTGTGTAGAATATCTGACATATCTACCTACAGTACTGTACATTACACATATTTTACACATTATCCCATAATGCAAAGCATACTTGCACAGCAAGACCACTTTAGGCATGTTATTGTCGTTATATGCCCATACACATGCCTACTGTGACAGTATATCAACATATACTATCCCCTGCTATGGCACGTACATGTTGGACATACCCTACCACTGACAGTGGGTGGTGTGGAATTGTTCTGTTTAAAGCCCTCATGTAACATCCCTTGTGGTGTATGTGATGTTTACCTTGTGGCCCACAGCAGGACACACAATTTCTACAAGCGTTACTATGCTCAACAAGACATCACTACATAATACCTTTACCCACTTTATACATTGCATACACTTTTAATTAATACAAAACAGGCTCTACATACACTGACATACTGAGTGTTCTACATACCTTGTTTCTGAGTCTTTGTAAATATCTCTCTTACACCTTTACTGTTTAAACGGTTCTATGGTAAGAGCATACAGTTTGAATGTATGGCAAGGCATCCTTATATACGTCGATACCTGTAACATGTGGTTTCCTGTCGCCAATTGGTGTTCCTGACTAAATTATTACATGCACATCAGCTGTGCAGCTACTCCATTCGCCAATTACACTGCAACAGTGGGGTATAATTGAATTCTCCACTTGGGCGTTGCCCTTTTGCCCTACCTTCGGGGAGATGGCCTGTATGTGTTTTGTTGTGAGGAATAGCAACTGCTATTTGTAGAGACATGGATATTTTGAATTCATGTCCCCCGTGGATTGTGTGTGATGGCTAGAGTATGTGGTTCTACATGGGAGTGTACCTGTCATCTCAACTGTCTGATAAGGGACTATTGCAAACAAAACCTGTAACATCGCCGTCTGTTCCATTATACAACAGCTACGATTTCACATGGCACCTTTACAAATGTGTCTCTCATAAGGTATGTTAACACTTCTGCAGATGTAATTGAGTGAGTGGATGTTTGTGATGTTATTACAGTCTGTATTGCAATTGTTTCAGGTGTGGGGGAGATGTAGGTGGGTGTACATAGCATATACAGGTTTGTGGGGACTGCATTTTACATATTCCATATATGTGTGTGGGCTCCTTCCCTAATTGAAGACCTATCAGTTAGTAGACTGAACTATGGTTGTTACGGGCTTATACATTGAGCCATTGTTAATTGGTTTCTATATAGTATGCAGGTGAGGTTGATACTTCCATACCTCCAGAAATACAGTGATATGTAAAGGAATGTTACTAAATGTCAGCTGTCTCGTGTATTTCTGTCACAGATACTTGCACTCATTGCAGTTGTGTTGGTGACTTGAACCTCTTTGGCATGGGTTGCCACCTTTTCAAATGGCCATAGTGGGACATTTGCAGGACACACATCAGTGTTTACAGGCCGACACATACCCACGGTCAGTACACAGGATAGAACATACTTTTATCCTGAATACATACTTATTCTTGTAGCACTTTAGCTACTTATCATGTTTCATGTAACATTTACGTTTTGTAGATACAGGCATAACTATTTAATGCAACTATTACATAATATATGGGACATAATTATGTCCTACAATCTCGGACATCTGGCCTTTTTAATATTTTTTGTCAGGACACAACTGCCCAAGGAGGGGCTGTCCCTCTTAAAGTGGGACAGGTGGTAACTGTATGCCTATGGCCAGCTATAACCACACCTACCGTAATGATCTACCTCCGAGTTAGCACTAACAGACACATGATGTAAACACACACACACACACACACATTACAGTCCCACAGAAACGCACACGGCACCCTCAACACACACATACACAGACTACAGCAATCACAAACACAGTTGAACACAGTACCTACGTGGACCGCAACACAGGCAGCGATAACTAAATGTCCCTTAATATCATGATGATATTACACGTGGTTCCAGTGTTCCGGTACTGTGTTCTTTTGGTCTTTAAGCCTCGTGATTACACGTGTCGGTATGTGACACATTCCATAGTTGGCAGTATCCTATTTATTTCTACCTCCATGGTTGTGTACATGTCGTTGACCTATCTATATATTTGCAGATATAGGTGAATCCGTATATATCAACATATATCTCTCTATCACCCTTTCTATCTCTATTATGTGTATATATATATATATATATATATATATATATATATATATATATATAAGAGAGAGAGTGAGAGGGAGAATACACCTTTCATTGTGTACATGTCGGTGGATACTGTTTCCTGGACTCCGCACGTTTGTGTTTGAACCTGTCACATTACACACCTGCCGTTGGTACATCTTGGGTAGCTTAGTGTTAGGTGATTGTGTACGTGATTGCGTGTTCTACTCCTGGCAGTGGTCGTTTTACCCTTCAGAGCAGGCACTATTAGTACAGGGGTGAATAATGTTAGTTTCACCTGTTCTGGACATCACTGAATGTGATCTGTGTGATATTCAGAGAAGCTTAGCCCTGTTTCGCGCATATCCGTATAGTCATGTTTAAATGCGCTTACCAGCACTGGGCAATGCATATTCCCGCTAACATGTGCTAAACCTGATCTGATGACCTGCATCCAACATCCATTATTCGTACCTTCGGGATTACGTAACGTCCCTTGCAGGACGTGGTACTGGGAACATGCACGACAGTCAGTGCATTTACCACTTGGGCATCTGGGATTTGTACACGTGTTATGGCATTTTATATGTGGACTGTACTATGGCTGTTACTCCATACTGCAATCAAATGGGTAACTCAGTTAGTTTACATATGGATGAGACCTATTAATGGTATGTCCAAGTGACGTTTAATGGATGTACTCCAGCATTGGGAATGTATGTCACAGTGAGCCACACACTATAATGTGCTACACCTTCACACAACCATAGGTGGAGTATGCTGGGGTGACAGATACCTGTCATGGGTGCACCCCATGCTTTGCCACTACATCCATGATTACATTGTATGGAGCCCCTCATTAACACACACGGGAATCCATGCAGATTGTGTGGGGAACAGTGATTACACACATGGATCCCAGAATTGGCTCTGCTCCACTGAGGGACAGTTGGTTACTTGATGTGGTGGCAACAGCAGACACTGTTTGCCTCGATTGATGAATGGCCTCTGACAATCGAGCGTGTACCTACCGATGTACCTAGGAACCTATACATACAGTACCAACATATGCTGATAGGTGCGTGTACTGTTCAGGTGTTGACATTCCTTGTTCCAATAGCTGTGTGCAATGGTTGAGGGCTGCCTATGTAGGATTCACACAGTAGGCCACCTATACATTACAATCTACAGGTGGTCGTGTGTGTGTGCCATCCATTTTACTGTGTGCGCAGGTGGAGAGATGTGTCAGTCCGTAGGGGCCTACACTGTCAGAGTATGTGCTATACATTCCCTCTTTGCCAAGGCATAGGCATATTGGGCATGCCTCCGTCTGCCTACTGGGGCTGGCACAGGGTGTTCGTGGTCTGAATCCCTCTGTGCCTGTGAAGGCCTGGCAATTGTGGTGGGCTGTGAGGGCCTTCACCATTATGTCCCTGCTGCAGCTGTTTCCGCAGGATCATATTATGTAGCATGGCACATACTATGAAGATGTGGGCACACGTGCCTGGAGAGTACTGCAAGGCTCCACCAGATATGTCCAAGCAACGGAACTGTGATTTCAGCATCCCGAACACACGCTCTATGATGATTCTGGTTGTGCGTGTGCCTCATTATGGCGTTCTTGCATGGGTGTGTGTGCATTTCTGATGGGAGTCATCATCCACGGCTCCAGTGCATAGCCAGCATCCCCCACAAGGTGGCCATGTGGGATGTCCCCCCTGACAAATACTTGATACAGCTGTGAGGCATGCCAGATGTGGGAGTCATGGTAGCTTCCAGGGCTGCCAGCACACACATCCATGATAATGCCCTGGGCATTGCACACGACCTGACAGTTGATGGAGTGTTATCCCTTGCGGTTTATGTAGCACCTACCATGCTCACCGGGTGGTGACTTGATATGTGTGTGCGTGCAGTCTATCGCACCCAGTACGTCTGGGTAGAGTGCCACATGGTGGAAGAGATGCATATTGCTGGCCAACTCCTCCTGAGTTCGGGGGAAGTATATATGCTCATTGGCATGTGGTAACATGGCATCCAGGAACTGGTGTAGTACCCTGGATGCTGATGCCTGTGAGATCCCCATTATATCTCCAGTTGGCCTTTGAAAGGTACCTGTGGCTAGTATTCTCAAGCTTACACATACCTTCATGTCCACTGGGATGGGTTCCCCTCTTTTGTTTCTGGATCTCAGGTGTGGCGGGCACAGCTCAACTATTTGCTGTAAGATGTCCCTGTCCACTCTGTAACGCTCTACTATCTCCAGATCATGTAGCCCCTGGTAGGTTACCCTTGGTCTGAACACTCTTCTCCTCCTCCAGGGCCTGCAGTGGTTGTCAGCATCATCCTCCACAACACCTTCAATCTCCAACACATGGTGATGAATCACAGCTATGGCAGCTCCCAACATGTACATTGAAAAAGCTCCCTGTCTGTTTACACCGATGGTGCAGTGTTTGGGAATACAGAGGTGTGTGTGAGGTGCTTTCACACTTTATACTATTGTGCTGTGAACACTGATGATGTCATAGGGTGTGTATGTACAATCGTAGCTACAGGGTATGTTATGTGTTTTACGACAGGTACTACTATTGTGGTGCCTTTGGTGTTGAATTACATTTGGCTGCCGTGGATTACCTCTTGCCCTTCCCTTTACATTTCTTAACGTTTCACCTCCCATTTTCTGGCATGCATCCAGCAGCCTGCTTTCATTTGTACTTTCCTAAACCTGGCTTATCTTGAGTAATGTGTTCTATGGCCGGTCTACTGCAGGTTTGCTTTGCTCTGCTATGACAGTTCTCTTTTCTTTGCAATCTGACACCTCCCCTATCCTATTTTGCAGGTTTCTATGAGCAGACTTGTCAGCTGCCGTTGATTGCCTGCTGTGAGTTAATAGGTGTTAATTGCTCAGTTGTACTCCAATTATCCTACTGTGGCATTTCCTTATTTTCTTCCCCTGACCTTCCTGTTTGAGCTATGGTACGCGGTGCGTGCGTCCGCTTACCAGGTTTCGGGCACGTTTTCATCCCCGTACACATGTGCTTCCGGGCATCATATGTGCTCTCAGCTAAACTATGCTATACCTACCTCCCCACCCCTGTCCTGCAGCTTTGCTTAGCAATGGCCAGGCCAGATTTGCATTGCTCCAATGTGCTTACAGCTACGGTGGCACACCCCACTGCTGATGTCATGTATACCTCTAAACCACTCCTCGGTGTTGTAGCGCTGCGCCATATGGTACATCCTTAGTCTGGCGGGACGTTTGCGATTCACTATTACTTGCCTCATTTGCATGGCATTGACTACTAATTCCTAGTTACCGTGCCGAACACTGTCACAGACCCTTAGCAACCCTTGCAGCTTGGTTGTGGTGTACCATGCATACCACTGAGTATTATAGTGAAATCATGATTTGTATTACATTGCGATTTTATGACATTTGTATATATTTTCCTTGTGTTCCCATTTGCGCACACATGCCCTGTGGTTGTACTTTGCATTACTTTGGCCATGACATTAAATGTTGTTTTTTAGGTGTTGTGCATCTTTTCTTATGCCATTGGCTGTATATTTAGCCATTGGCATATGTCAACTTTGTAATACATGAGTCTGGTCCGCTTTCATAGCTCCGATGTTCTGTTTGGAAAAATGTAAACCGTGTTTTTTGGCTTACATTTCTGTGGGCTTACGCTATGCCTGCACCACTTCATGAATCACTGTGTACCTTCATTTGCATGGTGCGGCACTGCGCATGGAGTGATTAGCATACCTAAGCCGAGGGCTGCACAGATCTGGCGTACGCTGGTAGTGCACGTGGAATTGGATCGTACCTGAATCGCTCGGTCGGCCATATTTGGCGTTATACCGCCTACGCTATGCCTGCGCCTGGCGCAAGCTTCATGAATCCCGAGGTATATGTATCACTGAGTGGATGTCCTGCCTTATAATGATTACTGGTTAAAAGAAGAAAACTTCCTTTCACAGCTCTGGTGAAAGTGATGTACTCCTTGAGTCAAAGAACAGACAAAATCAACCAGATTAGGAAGGTATGTTTTAAAACCACTCTGTATGGGTTTAGAAAGTTATGCAGACCAACTGGAGGAATTGTAAGTACACCCCTACGCAGTTATTTTTCTATTAATTACATATTGAGAATCTAAAGAAAACAGAAATCCATTGTATTTGTCGCTTTTCCCTTTGTTGAAGGATGTTCCTTTTCATATTACTGTTCTGCTGAAAACAGTGTGGTGCAGCAGAAAACTGTAGCACTAAGGCTTATATATATAAATAATGACATTCAGTGAGCCAAAGTAAGGTAAGCGATAATCTGCAACAGCTATGGAATGGAAAACAGAAATGTCAAAACACAGATCATCATTTTACTGAAACACCATTTTGAAAATATGAAGTGTCAAAATTTCAAATAAGATACAAAATGCAAGAAAACTACGAACTATGTCAAACCAAATTAACTCTTTTATAGAGGGAGCTCTAAACCATCTGCAGTTAATAAAGCAGAGGTTTTCTCCCTACACCCCAAAAACAACAAATGCTAGCTAGCTCTTTGTTCATGTTAGCTTGGAGAAAGGGAAGTATTTGCTTTTGCAAAAAAAAAAAAATACTTGAGTTTGTTTCAATGAGTTACTTGAATTTTCTACAATATAAGTTTTCAGTGAAATGATATATTTTATTTGACAATTCAGTGTTTCAGTTTGAATAATGTGACATTCTGTAGTCTAACATTCTATGATTCATTAAGGCAGCCAAACTGCATCTGTATGACTCAATATCTCAGTATCAGTTGACCTGCACTATCATGTTCTTACACATATACTTCAAATTGTTGCAGGCCATTAGCATAATACAAAATGAAAGCTGAACTAATCACATAATTCAGAAACAAAATTTTAAATCACTTGTGTTCCAAATAAGACAAACCAGCACTGCACTAGACCAAAAAAGGAAAGAAAAAAAAAACAGAAAGTGAAAATTATTAGTTTATAGCCTAGTGAGTGGCTGCAGTTTAATAGTAAATGCACTGACCTATACACTGACAATTGTGTGTTCTGATTGTTTGACAGCAGAGAATATTTGTGTTAGCGAGCAATGAATCCTGGCAGGGGGTTAATCGTGCTGGCGTAACTGTACACCTTTTTAAAGGTTTCAGATGCACGCTGTGATATTTTTGCTGTACTGAAATGGTATTTAAGATTTTCCATGAACAAGATGACAATGCTTTGATTTAAAAGTGGAAACATTTCAGAATTATTTATTTAATTTATTAAAGTATGATTTTACTTTAACCAAAATGCTAACAACAATACATTTTCTGGAATGCTCTGGAATGCTCAACGGTCCTATAAAATATATACAGAATAATAAAGAAAAATGTGTGGCACACACACACACATATATATATATATATATATATATATATAAACAGCAGGTCATTTTGGAATATTGCTGCTTATATTGTTATGAACATTAATTTTAATGGTAATATATTCAAAATGTTAAATATTTTAGACTGATTTTGGTTAGTATATGATAACTTTCACCTGAATGCATCCATATTGCATACAAATGTATAGTCGTTTTAACATTCAAGCATGCATTTTAGCAATTTGGGTGTTCTTTCCATAAAAGTGTTTTAAAAGTCCTCTTTTTATTATTAAGGGTTAAGAATTATTTCTAGCTTTGTCTATTTTTTCTACACTGAAGCAGTGAAATGTTTACCATGAAATGTTTATCATAGAACAGAATGACCTGAAATTTCTGCAAGCTCAGTTACAACTGTGTAGTTGTCTGAAGATTCTATAAACACAATAGCAAAGGCCTTTGATCTTCACATTGAATTTTGTAACTGTCAGGTCTAGCAGGAAGGATTTGCTTGATTTACAGATAAACTACAGTGAGGTTAATCACTGTCAACAAAGAAAGTGTTGTACTAGAAGCTATGAGAGATACTAATCTGTTCTAATATGTTTATATGTGCAATGAGGATATAGTGCCTAAGAAAACAATGTTTAACTAGTGTAATTAATTTCCTTTTAAGCAAATCTTACGATTATTGCCATCTTGTGATGGATGATCAGGTTTGAGTTGGGCTGATTATAGAAAATAGTTGTGTTTGTGGGAAGATTAATTTGCTAATTCTGTGACGAACACAATGAATATTTGTTCCAACATAATGAATAGTCAACAACTGTTTGCATACAATTAAAGTAATTTGATTTTAGATTCTGTTTATAATAAATAATAATTTGTTTTCTATGCTAAGGCAGCAGTCATGTTTGTGTTCGATGAACAAGTCTGAACTGGGGGTAATTATACAAAATAAAGTTTGTGGAAGAATTGCCTTCATTAGCCTGTGATGAGTTTCGAAACACAATGAATGCTTATTATAATAAAGCAACCCAGTTCAAATTACTTAAGTTTCAGATTCTTTTCATAATAAAGTAACTTCCAATCAGATATGTGTTGGACTTTAGGAATATTACTGAATAAGTGATGGGTTGTGCTATATGCAGTCCCACATTAATTTATCTGCTTAATGAAGTGGAGTACACAGGATGTAAAATTAGGGTGTCTGAAACCTACAAAACACATTTATCTACTTCTGTGCTTTCAGTGTTCAGAAATGTTTTCCCCCATTCACATTGGGCAAGTGTCTGGTTGCGTGATATATCTTGTTGATGTGATTTAAATCAAGTCACAAACTGATGAAAAAAAATCAGAACTCATGTCAGCAATACTGAGAAACAAAAGCTAGCATTGGTCCTGCAAGTCTATTTCTCAGTACTTCTAGCTGTCTATAGACTCAGTGAAACAGGATTGATGCATTGGAGCTCAACAAAACAGCCATCCTCATGTCATTCGCATACACACACACACGCGCTCACACGCACGCACGCACACACGCACACACACACACACACACACGCACGCACACACACACACTCAAAAAAAAAATAAAAAAATATATATATATATATATATATATATATATATATATATATATATATATATATAAAACATATATATTAACATTTGTTTACTGGAAAGTCCAAGTGAGAACATATCTACTTTTAGAAAGCAGAGACCTGGGGAGAAACGCTTTTATAAACATAACTATACACAGTAACCAGCCATAAGGTAGAAGGCTTTAAGACATGCCACAACAATCTTTTGAATAGTATGAAGAATAT
>NC_056741.1:1291043145-1291260645 GCF_019279795.1 Protopterus annectens | reverse complement strand
TATGTTATTTTTCAAAATCATTTTTTGATAAGGGAGGCCTCATGAAAATGTTCTTGAAACTAAAAACTCCTGGCATGATATCATAAAAGACTGAATCCACAATGCCTCACTACATGCATTAGTATATAAGCCTCTGTTTTTCCATGCTAATTGCAGCAACATTTTTACAATTTTACAGGTGTAACACCTTACATTGAAAATTAATACATGTGCTGATTTATTAGAGCAGTATAATGTAAGTAAGCAGCTGTTTCCCTAAAGAAAGATGGTATCTTCTGTTACCCAGAATGCTTTGCTGGAATGTAAATCATTGCTAATATCTAAGTTGATATCATTTTGTGGATGTGGTCATAAGTAAAAACTGAGTCAACAGTGAAAGTAAAACACCAAAATACATGTCATGCTCTTTCATAATCTTTTTTTTTAAATGACTTGCAGTTTTACCATCAGGAATACACCCAGAAATAAAATTAACTGTAAAACACATCTGCATGAGAAGCATTACATTACACTTTAAAATCAAACGGGCTGCACCTTACATTTCCAGATCTAGAAAAAATACTGGAGAAACTCATTAATAAGACTGTCATAAACTGCCTCTGTCTCCAGCTAGCCAAAAGAAAATAAATAAATAATGCCACCTGCTTCACCTGTCTCTATTCACTAGATAGGAGTTGGGTGCTTTTTGAATCCATCACTGTCGCATGAGCAATAATGAATACATAATCAATACTCTGAATATCCAGTTCTGTAAAGCCTTAAAGGGGTGATTTCAAAGTTAAAGTTGGAGGGTGATAGAAATCTGCTTCCAGCATGTTAAAACAAATATTTTTGTCTTTGTATGGGCTGTATAACAGACTGTAAACAGGACCATAATGGTAACTTTCTCCGATACCCACCTACTTAAAGTTTGCTGAAGTCTGTTTTTTTCCTTTTCTTCTTCCTGCATGTTTTGTGAGAAAATGCAGATGGATGATGCCAGGTGTTGACTTTTTATCTGGTAGTACTGCATAGCTGTGACAGGAAACAAATTGATTGCTAGCAGTCGGGGATTACTAGAATGCCTTGCTATAACTAAGCATACGGTATCATAGCTTCCTCATCTTCTGTCAAGTGTTCTTAACTATTTTATTAGCCAACTACTTACCTGCACCTCACATTTCATCTCTTCTCTTTTACCCGTTCATTATTTCATTTTTGCAATATATAATGCACCTAAGAACACAGATAAACTGTAAAAATCTAATATATAGTGAAATGGAACCTGTTTACAATTGTGTTCTGCCAATCTGTGTATAAAAAAAAACAAATTTTTTCTTAAATATTGTCTTGTATCTAAATGTAAATCTGTGAATGAAATACTCCCCTTTAATGATGAAAAGTCAAGCATAACCCGATTCAGAAAAACACTCCTTTTTATTTTAGATCAAAAATGGGAATAAATTAGTGTCAAAAGGCAGGATAATTGCACCCCAGAGTAGAATGTTAGGGTAAATAACAAAATGCACAGCAGAAGCTACAGTACAGCTATAAAGAATTGGGAGACTGATTACCCAATGAATATTCATGAACCCCAAGTTACTGCATGGTAAAGTATGGGTGCCCTTCCTACTTAGATTGACAAATGCAGTTGTAGACAATAATGCACTCCTAATGAGTGGTGGGTACTTCCTCATCTTGGCCAGAGGGAGCAGATAATGGATTAATGGATATTTATGTACTACTGAGTACAGTCAGATGATTCCATTTACTTTGGAATTGATACACAGTGTGTAAGCAGCCTCAGTGCTTGCTTGGAAATTAATCTTGGGTTCTCTCCTGTGTTTAGGTAAAAATCAAACACAAATGATAACAAATGGTGAGACAGATTCTGACTGGAATTTTATATGTGTTCACACAGAGAACAATACCAGTGCTTAATTTCAAGACGTTGTTATGCAAACAAGCTACTTTTATAAAATGTATATTTGTGTCAACTACCAAACTTTATACAAACACATTACTTGTTTTATGCATAGAAGAATTGTTTCTTTCATAAATGTCCCCATATTTTGCAATTTTCAGAAAAAAAGCATGCAGCAACTCAGTGAAACCTTGACAAACACAACCTATATATTTCCTCTGCATTGTGAAGGCAAATAGAGCTGTTAGACTTTAAAGTTACCTAACTAAAAGTGGAACCTTTTTCTGCATCTCACAGGGGCAACATGTAGAAATAACTTAAAAGATCAACTACCCACTTAGAAGCAGAGAGCATGTTGCACAGCTACAGTGTTGCTACTATGCCTGCAATTTCTAGAAAGTGTAACTGAAATAAATTTAGTTGTAACAAAGTATGGTGAAGCCATCAAACAACCACAAGGGAGGGTAGCAAACATGATAAAGATATTAAGGAAAGTCTAGGCAAGCTTAAATGTATTTTATCCTGTGAACCAGTCAAATGGCAGTGTAGCCTTTCATTAAGAAGAGTTATTGAAGCCCAGTATAGTCTGGCACTTCAAGCATCATGGTGTAGTTCAGGGTTGGATTCTCTCATTCTCCATTAACCTAGAATATGACTTTGAGCAAGTATTTTAACTAGATAGTACTCCCAGTCACTCTGAAAAAGTTGGTGCCTAATCAGTTTACCTTTTTAATGAATTAAAAAAAAATAGAAAACACATGCTATCACTTAAGTCAGTAAATGACAGTATGAGTGATGATATGAACCAAATGTGTGTTATTGCCTCATTTTAAATCACTGTCTATTGCAGTGAAATAGTATTCCTAGGGCTGCAGCACAAAAGGCTCAAAGGATGAACAGGTTCAGTTTCTTATAATTAGTAATAAGAAAACTTATCTCTTGACTGGCACTAGTAGCATTGTGCATGTATTAAGGGCGTGACTTGTTCATCATTTATGTCTTTAATTATTGATTATATTGATTATATTGACCAGGAAACTCCAACTGGGTAGATCCCATTTTCATGAAAGACCAAAGGAGAAAATGTGCACAGTAAAACTATGTATTAGAGATTTAAGATGAGCACAGTCAGATTGTTGTTAGGGTTAGAAAAAGTATTAACTTGTAGAGGTCCTATTAAGTGCATTAGTGGTGCTCCTGAAGGAAGTTAAGTGTTGTTGCATGCTTGTCATGCTGTGTTGCAGAAATGCAAGTCAGCATAACAACTTTTATTATGTAGAGATTTGGTAAGGAATTTATTGCAGATAGGAAGGGAGTAAAGACGCGCAGCACAAATGTATGTGTAAGCTGACGGAGGGCAATTTTCAGGGTGATGTAGGAATGACTGGGAAATAGAGTTGTGTAAGAAAGTCTGTCTTTGAACTCTAACCAGTTGCTGCATTTTAAGGATATACAGTAGTAGGTGTAAGATGAATGTCCAGAGAACAGACAATAATAATTAGTGGTTATGAGTTTATCAGTTAGTGGGGAGCCAATGATAGTAAAGATGGATGTGTAATAGAATGGAGTGAACAGCTTACAATATCTGTTTTAAGGTGCTTGCTTGGGATTTTACAAACAAAGGAGGAACGATACAGTTGTGGAATTTACACATTTTTAATTATTACCTCTACAGTAAAGTGATGTGGTTGCAGTTTCATGGTGCAAGATTTTTTTGTTTGGTCATTTCCATCTAAAAGCAAGATTATTTGAGTAGCAGCTCAGATTCTGGAGGAACCTAGTAGGAGTGAGCAGGACTGAGTGGCTGATGCCAGCTCATTCATCATGTGGTGAGGTGGCACTCCAGTTACTGCTCTCCAATGCCATGTGTGTAAGCACCCTGTAAGCAGCAACAGATTAGGGAAATGTGCTTGGAATAATCACCAGGAAATTAACAGTTTCCTTTAGTGAGGATATGTAGATGCGTGCCTGTGCAGATTAAAGGCATTATAAGTCCTATCAGCAAGGCAGATGTGCACATCAGTCACCTAGGCTAAGGTTAAACAATTAAGAAATACTCCTATGTCTCATCTCAGAAGGTGATGAAGTTATGAGAGCAGAGGTGTCACATAATTCTCTGGCCTTTCAGCAATTAGGGTCCACCCTCAAATACAGGAAGCCCACATGTTGGAAGGGGTGAAGTTAGCTTCTTGAGCCACTGCAGCAAGGGAGATCCCAGTTCCTACTGTAAGGTAGAAGCATTGGCACAGAGTGGGACGCAAGCAACCTCACTGCTTGCCTGTATGATGACTTCTTCTGCTTGTCTGTCACTTCAGGGAGATTAAAGGTGTCCCACTTCCCGGAAAATGAATGGGCTAAAGATTGATTGGTGGATGGCTGATGGTCATCAGGTAATCAGGCAAAAAGAACTGGAAAACAAAAGATCTGGTCAAAGATACTTTGTTTTCCAGTAACCTTATCTACCTTTGTGGTTAGTTATACTGAGTCAAGGCAAATAACTGCATTGGTGGATTGGAGTATGACTAGGATGCTAGGTAAGTGTTGCAACAGAAATCATCTAAAAGTACTATTTTGTGGTGTGTTTTGCTCATGAGCCATGATAAGGTTTGTTTTGTAGTGATTTTAGAGGTGCGAGGAGGGAAACAGTATCAACTTATGGTGACTTGTTTGGGAGGGTTACATCTGAGAGAGAAAGAGAGAGTAAAACTGAATCAAATAAGGTTAGCTGTGCAGGGTGGAATGAGCAGGTGAACATGTTTTTAAAAACTATTACAACACCGCCAACACCTTTGTGCATTCTGCCTGATCTAAAAAATATTGTAAACTTTATGGATAATATGCTAATCAGGTAAATGGAGTTTTAGCTTTGTGTCTGATATTCTAATAAAGGCCATCTAGTATTAGGAGAGCTATGCAAGGAGCTATGGGGATTTATCATATGCACATCTAGAACTGATCTTAGTGACTTTAATGGTCTGGGTGCTGATCCACTTGGATCATAAGGAATGCTAATAAGAGGATTTGTTAGAAGTGGCCCACGGTTTGAGTAGATATCTCAGGACTACAAGATGTAAGGTTTATGGCTGGGTTTTAGTAAGCACATACAGGCATGATGGGATATTTTTATCTTACAAAACACAGGGTATCTGAACTATTAAACTGCAGTATCTGTATTATATAAGCTACTAACGTGCCCTGTCTGTTTAGACACTCTTGAAAGACAATGATGCCAGCAAAGTGCATGCAGTGCTGTCAGAGTATGCATGCATAAATCAGAAATGACTTTCCCATGAATTCAGTGGTAAAAGAAAATCGGTGTGTGGCTTAAAACTGTTTAAAGAATGTGTGGTCGGTGGGATGAGAGTTCATTTATCCACTCATAGGAGATGACATACTATAAAAAGTGAGGCTAGACAGTTTACAGCTGGGCATTAATCTTTCTTGCATTTTGCAGAAGCACATTTTAACCTCTTAAGCTTCACTCATAAGGGCTATAGTCGGCATTTAACAATAGGTGCAACAAATAATTACCATATAGCCACTATCCCTTCTATTAGGTACAGTTATAACTAGACATTGGTTATGGCTAGCTTGCATCAGGTGGTGCAGTTATAACTGGGCATTTGTAATGACAATTTAGAAAAAGTTACTATTTGCCATAGTTTTTCTGCATTTTTCAAGAAGTACACATTTCATTCCTTACTAAGAAGTCTCATTTCAGTGTTGAAGATAAAAGTGTTCTTTTAATTTATTTTTGTTTTAAACTTCTCTATCGCAGTCATATTTCCATTTTTTTAGTTTGCTTGTGGATTATTTATTTCCCTTTTTATTTGGGTACATAAACATAGGCAATTTATAAATGACTGAAAAACATAAACATCACAAAAGAATAACATGAGATTTAGTATGAAAATGTATTTTGTGCCTCTCCAACTCATCCCTCAAGCCCCTTCCTTGCCCTCCTAACTCATTTATTCCCAGGATTGGTTATATTCATTTTACTTAATGGAGTTATGAGTCAGATTGAGGCAGGTCAGCAAGGTCAAGCAGGTATGTACTTTTCTTATTGTTCACTACTGCATACACTGCATGAAATGAAATAAACATGGTAAATATATGCATTCATGTCACATGCTCCCCAACACACAAACACGTCTGCTGGTGCTTCTCATTCAACACTGTGGTAGGGCTAGAACCCCAGTCTTCACTGTGGCCTGCTGTAGCTCTGTCAAGAAAGGCCACTTGCCCCCAGGATGGATGAGGCAGCATTTATGCCACTCATTCCCATCCACTGCAGCCAACAACTCAGTAATCAGGTCCACTATTCAAACTCAAGGTCACAGTCAAGGATTTGTCCATCTTACCACCGACCCCACTGGAAAAAAAAAAAGAAACTGCTATAAATAGAAATAAATAATAAACTACAAACATATAAATGCATCTGTGCTCAGATTCAAATAGAATGAACAGAATAGGATTCATTAACTTTTTAATGATGGCTTTCTGATAGGGATGAGCTGTCCTTTCAATTGGATGAGTCATATATTACAGTACCTTAAACTAAATAGGACTATATTTAAAGAAAATGGATCTTTTTCATTCCCTTCTCTTGTGCTATAAAACTGTGGTGACATATTACATGAATTCATGTACACATAGGTACAATATGCCCTGTAAAACCTTTCCTCCTTTTATCCGTTTCACAATCTAAATCAGTGACTCAAGTGCTAATGTTATAGCCAGGCCTCCAGAATGATAACTACCAACTAACCTGAACCTCTGCCCTAGTCAGGTAGTGCAAAGCTTCTCAGAGACCTGCGGTGCATTTATAATCTTACAACTGCTTTTTTTGGGCTAGCCAAGCTTCACTGTAACAAGTGACAATGCATGAGTCTGTCCCACTTGTCTGCAGTGTCAGATAAGCAGTGCCTTCCTTTAGCAAATGAAATGTTTCCATAGTACAGCACAAACCAAGCGTCTTATGGAACCTTGCCTCTCAGCTGTTCTTGATTTTGCTGAATTCCCCTGATTTTGCCTCATATTTTTACCCTATCTCTTGTAAAATATTTATTTCTCCTGGAAAATCTCTGAGGATTACAGTCAGTCAATAAGGATAGACCATTAGAGTTTTAAAGTTAAAATTCAGAAAATGCATATTGATGCAAAATGTGCTAACTTTTTTAGGTGAGACGGAATAATATGATTTTGAGCCTTTGTTCCCCAACTATTTTTGGTTTTGTCCGGAATTCTTGAAGGAAGAGTTGATAGGTATGACTGTAGTGTATTAATGTCATGATTCACTT
Organism: Protopterus annectens; assembly: GCF_019279795.1. Classification (NCBI taxonomy): domain Eukaryota; kingdom Metazoa; phylum Chordata; order Ceratodontiformes; family Protopteridae; genus Protopterus; species Protopterus annectens. The sequence goes on along the minus strand of NC_056741.1, from coordinate 1,291,253,439 downwards.
TGAATCATATTGATTATAATATATAAACACAGTAACATTGATGTTAGCACTGCATATAATCATGACAAGAAACATTTGTTTCATCTGCTACAAATAAATATTCCCTCTCCTTGAAATTTACAGCAAGATTAATGTTTGCTCCTCCTAACTGCAGCACGCAACAGATTCAGTTTCCTGTATGAAAGCTGTATTAACTCATGCCAGTCAGTACCAGTGTTAGTCACCTGACCACAGTTAATGAGATTTGTTTATTCTGTGACAACAATTACAACTTCCTGCCTTATAGATGAGTACTCAAACAGCCCATATACAACACTAAGCAAAAAAGCCCGCTCAGCGTTGGTGCTAATAGCCACGAGTCAATTTGTTTCATTCATTTCCAGAGAGCTGAGAACTATTTGGCTGGGGCCCAGTCCAGTTAATCCTGTCTTGTGCTGTTAATTATTATAAATTATCTGAGCTCTAATTGCTTAATGAGAGCTCAAGCTGCCTTCTCTTGTGGTTGCAGCTCCGTAGCTTTGTTCAGTGCCCTAACAGGGTTCCCTGCAATGGTTTTATAGGACGACTGCAGCATTCTGCTATGACTCTGGTTAACACAATGCTGAACGAAGTGTGAACAGAAACCATAATACACACAGCATGCTGCACACATATTCATAAGCACACATCTAAATTCATATCTTTATCCTCCATATATGTACATGTACAGACAGCACTCACCCCTGAACCTACATATACATTCTCAGGGACAGAATGAGATCTGATGCTGTCCTCAAGAGCTTATCACTAGCCTATGTATTGCACTGCCATTGTTTCAGGGTTCAGCAATGCTCATGAAGGAAGGATACAGTTTAGTTTTCTTTTTACAGTGGCATGAACACAGATCAAATTGTCAGGCTGGCAGATCGAACTGGCAGCCATCCCGTGGCTCTACATGTTCTTTGAGAAGTAAGGTAGGATGGCAGCAACTACCTGGTGCTCTTTACCTTTCCTACAGAGGGTACCAGATAGGGTTCTGTTATGCAGAACCACCCATATATAGGTAAGGCTTTTCACAGCAGCTGCAGAGTCACTGTGTATAAGCTTAATGTGGGCACCACCAGTATTATAGAAACCAAAGAAGGATGTGGATATAATACCAAAGGTAATAGCTGTGGCACCACCCCTACCAAATAGGCAGGTGTTTGTCTCCATCACAAGTGTAACATGAAAAAATATATATCCATGAACAAAAATACATGAAAAAGATATATAGCCATGAGCGAAAAAATGCTAAGAATCAAATATGGATTAGAAAAGGTGAGCACTGATAACCTTAGCGGTGAGGAGTTAACACATTGCACTGTTCCATTGATAACCTTAGAGGTGAGGAGTTAACATTGCACTGTTCCATTGTTAGCATTAAGCTCACACACATATGAGGAATCCCACCACAGCAGGGACTTTATCCGTTTGCAGCAAACAGTCATCCAATAGCACAGCAGGGTCACACAGAAACTGATTGTATATGGCATCGACAGTCCACCACAAGGTTATAAATCACCTTATCTTATACCTGAGTGATCAGAAATCTACACACTTTTTGTGCAGCCTTATTTCAAGTCAGAAAACTGTAGGACCATTAGTTAAAAAACTTGAATCCTGTGAAGCAATAGATAGGGTATATTAATTCATATTCATTTACAAATGAAGTGTTGAGTCACCTGTAGCTGAACATGCTGCTAAGAACTGAGTAACTGAATGTTTAAGCATTAGAAATGGACTGCAGTCATTTTAAAATCACTGTGACACTATCAGGAAATAAACTTTGTCTAAGTGCATTGACATAGCAGCGCCAGCAATGTTTTAGTGGGTTTATGGCAGCTTGCTGAACGTTGCTTTGGCAAATCTCATTGCATCACAAAATTTGTTTACTGAATTTGAAATCTCCCAAAATGGCAAACTACATAAAAGTGCAACATAAGGTCATATTTTTGTAGGGGCAAGCTGCCCAGCAGGCCTCATCCCTCACAGATTCCTAACTTCCTATTTATATGCTGCTATGTTACTACTCCAAGATCACATAACATTAAGGAAGGGTAGTAACCTCAGAGAAGACATGTTTACATCTTCTTTCTTTATCTGTATGTGAGAAGCCTAGTCAGCACACACACACACGCACATACACACACACACACATGCGCGCATGCACACATGCACACGCAGGCACACACGCACACACGCACACACACACACACACACACACACACACACACACACACACACACACTGCATGTACACAACATTTCACAGACTGATATAGTTTTATTATAATTGATGTTTCAACAAAATGGCAGTTTGATCAATCAGCTTTGTGGTAATGGGATTTGCAAAAACAACATTCTTTGAAATATTGTAAATCTGAACTGGTTTCATTATGCATTTGTAACTGAAAATAATTAGTCAGAAGTGACTTTTAGCAAAGAACTAGTCATAAGGCATTTGAATACTGTAATGCAAGGCACAAGGTCATTTCCTACAAAAAACTATCTCTGCTTTATTAAGATGAAGGGGGATTAATGTTTTAATAAGCTAATCTGAGAAAATGAGCCTTTCATTTTCCATTTATAAATCTTGTACTTATTTTCTGAATATGCAAGTGTTTGGCATAACTTTTCAGTACTATAGGTACTTTTAAAAGGAGATTTACAAAATATAAAACAGCTAAATATCTTAATTTATTTAGAATAAAATATGATAAAGATTACAAAGCTATGCAAGTAGTGAATACTAAAGAAAGACTGTCAAAAGTTCCAGAACTGACACATATGCAGCTGGATTGTGATGTCGCTCTCACATATGCCCGTGTTTTGCTTTACAGGTACTACTACAACAAACGGATCCTGCACAAAACAAAGGGAAAGCGCTTCACCTACAAGTTCAACTTCAGCAAAGTGGTACTGGTGAATTACCCCCTCCTTGATATGGGCACATCACCCTTTTTATTAACGCAGGGACCCTTTAATAGTCACACACATGACTGTAATCCCCTCACGGCAGAGGTAAGCTTGTGCTAATTTTATTTTATTTTCCTTGTCTTTGGATTGTTCAGCTCCGATCTTCCAAGCATAGTTAACATGAAAGAATGATTTAGGATATAATTCTTGTGTGGGCTCAGTTTTTACTAATAACTATTTAACAGCAGCTGATTGATTAGATTACTGCTGTGTCTTTTCTGACTGTCAGTATTTAACAGCTGTTTGGTAGCCCGATGTAATGAAATAATTATTAGCACTTTAGTCCAGTGCATTATTTGTCGATCATTTCTGTTCTGTATTTAATACATTCTCAGTCATGGTAATGTCATTATAAAACAATGCATACATTTATATGTACTATATGTAAGTCATAGGTTCATAGATTAGTACTAGGCTAACTGCCCTTGCAAGCCATTTTTTAAGCCTAGCCAGTTATCCCTTGTGAGACTCAAACCCTGCACCTTGTGTTTGTAAGGCAAACATGGCTTGCGGGATGGTGTGATCCAGAAAGCCTCAAAATGATTGTTTGTGTTGTTTTTGCCGGAGACACTCACGATTAATATTCATCTGAGAGAAGCCTTTGGAGCTCTCTTCCAAGACTACCTTGTATTTTGTAGCTGAAAACCATGAACACTGCCTTAAACTCCTAAAATTATGTTCTGAGCAACATTATTTCAAACTTCAAAAAAATAAAAAAATGAAAAAGTAAAGCGGTATCTTTACTCAGAGATGCAAACAGTTAGTATCTAAGAGAAGACTATTGAAACCTTCTAACAGGACTAGTTTGTATTTTGTATCTGAAAGCCATAAGCACCCACTGCTTCCTCACTTTTTGATACAAACAGACAGAAACAGGTTGCTATGTCACGAGGCTGCTACCCGAGCTAAATGACCACCCTGCTGATAATGTTACAGTACGATTATGTGTATTATTACATTTTGGAGGCTGAAAAACTGGGTTATGATTTAAATGAAGAGATAAACATGTGAGTTCCAAGTTAAGGGTTGTTCTGAGTCTAGCAGTAGGAAAAACATTTCCTAATGTCTAGTTTTGTGGGTGTAAAATGAACCATAACTATTGCACTGTACCACTTTTTTTGCAGTAAAGGCCCCATTCCCACTCACCCCCCCCCCCTTTTTTTTGTAGAAAATGCAATGTTTCTGTATTTTTGTGGAGGAATGTGATCTTCAAGGCTCTGTACCTTATATTCTCCATGATGAAAGGAATATGTAATAATAATAATATTACACAATCATTCACACGCAAGTGAAAACACCGCACTTCTGTCCCAAAACAGAGATTCTGACTCCAGAACAGAACACTGAAAGTACATGCAACCTCAGACAACTCCTAAAATTCTGTTCTGAGTAACATTATTTCAAACTTAAACACATACAAAATCACAAAAAGATTTAAGATCTCGCATACAGTTCTAGTAAAATGCACATATTGCACTATTTCCTAAATGTTATTCTCTGGTATGAATCATTCAAACCCACATTGTCACTTCCTGAATTACAATCCTGAATGTTTCTTTTGTTTTATAAGAACAGTTTTATTCGATGCAACAAAATGAAAACAAAACAAAAGTGTGAGGACAGGGGACTGGAACACAGGAGAGAATTGAGTAAAAGTTGAAACATAGGAGGGAAGAGGGATTGAAAAGTTGAAACACTGAAAGGAATTAGTGGGAAAACTTAAAACACAGAAGAGAAGTGGGTGGGGAAAGTTGGATCACATGATGAAGAGGAGTCCCAGTCAGACATTGCATTGTCAGTTAACATTATGTTGAAGTCAAATAAGAGAACAACATGAAACACAAAGATATAAAAACCGCATATTTAACAACCATTAATCCTGAAGCAAGCTGGTTGTTTAAGAGGAGACACATTTTTAACTGAATGGAATTTGGCATCTTAAGCCATGAATGATCCTTGAAATTTCAAGTCAAAACTCTTTAATGGCCTTTGGTTAATAGTATTTAAAATTATTATACTGTCAGCTCATTTATACTGTGGTGGTGGTGCTGCGTTAGCATTGTCGCCTCACAGTTAGATGTTGCTCATTCGATTCTTAGTTAGAGCGTCTTCTGTGTGGCGACATGAGTGAATGGGCGTTCCTTCGTTGAAGGTTGTGCATTAGGCCCGGCAAGCCAGCACGTAAAAATCTACTGCCAATCATTAAGCGGACCGGAGTTCCGCTGTGGTGACCCCTAACCGGGAAAAGCCGAAAGACACAAACAATACTGTCAGCTCATTTCTGTGTCATCTAATCCTTAGCACTTAAAAGTATAATTAATACTTCATCTGCTGTAGCTCACAAGTTATTTGTCTGCAATTTTGGTGCAGTGGTTAGAATTGCTTGCTCATAACACAGTCATTGTACAATCTGCAAATCCTCTCCGTGTTTACATGGGTTTTCACTGAGTGTTTTGATTTCATCCCAAGGGGAAGTGCAATCTTATAAAAACACTGCGCCACGTCAACAGCAATCCATACAAGAAACACTTTAATAAACAAGATTAAGCACTTTCTTCTACAAAATTGTAATAGACTTCTTCAGAAATCTAGTTTATTGCTTAACATATCTTCCTTAAATACATGCAGAGTAGGTCACATGATTATAGATCAGGTGATACAGGTCATATATTAATGAATGTTAGACAGAATTTAAAAAGACAAGATCAAAATCAATATTGAAAAGGTTTCTCTGCATAAAAAGGCTGATATAACTAGGGCTTAATGAACGTTTATCAAAAGTTAGTATACAGCATCTAACAGCCCCAGTATTATTAAGGGTTTTTTATTATTTTTTTTTTTACAAGCTTTTACATGCTGCTACTTTTCTTATGTTTTTTATTTATTTATAATTATACAATTGTATATCAGTATGCACAAGGTTTTATGAATACTGCAAACAAAGTCAGCATTCACAAATAAATATAGATATTACAGTCATATATAGAATGGCACATTAATTAGAATGTGATTAATATTTATGATAATGCTAGGGTATAGTAATGTTTTTTTCTGTACTGCATCTGTTGGGTTTTTCAGTCTGACATAAAAAGTCTGATGATTACAGATGCAAAACAGTGTAAGAAACTTCTCCGTGTGGAAGATTTTCAGTCCATATATTTCTAGTTAATCATTGTATATTAATCAGATCAGACAATAGTAGTAGAAGTAGCGAACGTAAACTCGTCAAGTCAAAAAGTAATAATAGAAAATATATAATTCTACAGCATTACTAAGTATTCGAAAGTAATCCAAGCAAGGCAGGCAGTCTGTTTCCAGTCGAAAATCCTTTATTAAGTACACAGACAAGCGATCCAAGTAAAACAAAAATAGAGTAATAATTTCTTCACAAGCTTTCTAAATATATATATATATATATACTTTTTATCAGGCATGGGAGTGGTTTATTGTGCTGTAAAACAAAGTGTTATTGGTACACATGTTAAATTCACATCCCTTCCCCCATCAGTGTGACATTCGAGCTGGTCCTGCCCTACCTAGTAGCTGTCATAATAATATATAGCCCTAATGTACTTTAATGGTACATCTTATTTAACCAAATTATTAAGTAGATTATTAAGTCTGTGATTTTATACAAGGCAATATACTACATGGCTGGAAATATATCAACCTTAGTTCATTTTGCGATCAAAAATTATATATAAATATATACATATACATTTTGCATGTAAAAATCAGTTTCTATTTTCATAACCTATTGTTAACAAAGATCGCTTTCATCCTTCTAGACTTCTTCAGGTCTGTGTACAAGAACCCTAAAAACCTATATAATTGTATAATTAGTTAGTATTGTTATTACCATAATTTTGAATAAAGTAGAAAAAAAGAGAACCAGAAAAAAATAAAAATAAAAAAAATATATGTATGATGATGGAAACAAAATATACACTTACATTTCAAATGATTTAAAATGGTATTTAAAACCAATTTGTAGAAAAAAATAAAATAAAATACAATTAGTCATGTAAACAATGTGGCAATTTTCTAGGTTCCAGTGCACTTTTAATTGAACAGTAGTAGTTTAGTCCAGGCTTTCTAAAAGAGTTCAGCTTTAATTGCCACATGAGTTCATGTTTCTCCAGAATATTCAGGATGTTTCCTTCAAGATCCCCCATGTCTATGTGATCCAGGATCTGGAACTTAAAACCTGTGTGTCTTTTATGAAGAGAAAGGTGTTTGGCTAGTGCATTATTTTTACATCCAGAGCTGATTTCTGACAGATGACATGAAATCCTTCGCTTGAGTTTATTTACAGTCTTGCCCACATAGAATACATCACATTCATTGCACTGTGCCCTGTAAATTACTTTTTTAGTGTTACAGTCACCCCCTGACTGGTTTTAATGATCTTCTTTAAATAAGGGCAATAAAAACTATCACCTTGCTGTATAAATATACAAAATGTACAATTAGTTTCACATCTTTTAGTGCTTTTCTCACATGGTCTAGGTTTAAATTCAACACAACTTCTAATATTCCTGGCCTTCCTATAAACAAATGATGGGGCTTCACCTAAGATGTTAATCAGAAAAGGGTTTCCTGTGACAATGTCCCAGTTTTCTTCAATAATATTTTTGATACTGCGATAATCCAAAGTGTATGTCAGGATGCAGCTATTTTTGCATTTGTTATTCTCTGTGGGATTACTTAACATTTTTCTACTGGGGAGGTTGAGTACATTTTGTATATTTATACAGCAAGGTGATAGTTTTTATTGCCCTTATTTAAAGAAGATCATTAAAACCAGTGCAGGGGGTGACTGTAACACTAAAAAAGTAATTTACAGGGCACAGTGCAATGAATGTGATGCATTCTATGTGGGCAAGACTGTAAATAAACTCAAGCAAAGGATTTCATGTCATCTGTCAGAAATCCACTCTGGATGTAAAAATAATGCACTAGCCAAACACCTTTCTCTTCATAAAAGACACACCGGTTTTAAGTTCCAGATCCTGGATCGCATAGACATGGGTGATCTTGAATGAGACATCCCAAATATTCTGGAGAAACATGAACTCATGTGGCAATTAAAGCTGAACTCTTTTAGAAAGGTTGGACTAAACTACTACTGTTCAATTAAAAGTGCACTGGAACTTAGAAAATTGCCACATTGTTTACATGACTAATTGTATTTTATTTTTTTCTACAAATTGGTTTTAAATACTATTTTAAATCATTTGAAATTTAAGTGTATATTTTGTTTCCATCATCATATATATATTTTTTTATTTTTATTTTTTTCTTGTTCTCTTTTTTCCACTTTATTAAAAATTATGGTAATAACAATACTAACTAATTATACAATTATATAGGTTTTTAGGGTTCTTGTACACAGACCTGAAGAAGTCTAGAAGGATGAAAGCGATCTTTGTTAATAATAGGTTATGAAAATAGAAACTGATTTTTACATGCAAAATGTATATGTATATATTTATATATAATTTTTTATCGCAAAATGAACTAATGTTGATATATTTCCAGCCATGTAGTATATTGCCTTGTATAAAATCACAGACTTAATAATCTACTTAATAATTTGGTTAAATAAGATGTACCATTAAAGTACATTAGGGCTATATATTATTATGACAGCTACTAGGTAGGGCAGGACCAGCTCGAATGTCACACTGATGGGGGAAGGTATGTGAATTTAACATGTGTACCAATAACACTTTGTTTTACAGCACAATAAACCACTCCCATGCCTGATAAAAAGTATATATATATTTAGAAAGCTTGTGAGGAAATTATTACTCTAGTTTTGTTTTACTTGGATCGCTTGTCTGTGTACTTAATAAAGGATTTTCGACTGGAAACAGAATGCCTGCCTTGCTTGGATTACTTTCGAATACTTAGTAATGCTGTAGAATTATATATTTTCTATTATTACTTTTTGACTTGACGAGTTTACGTTCGCTACTTCTACTACTATTGTCTGATCTGATTAATATACAGTGATTAACTAGAAATATATGGACTGAAAATTTTCCACACAGAGAAGTTTCTTACACTGTTTTGTTTTTAGACCCACTACACTTTAGTGAGTTGTTTTTAGACTTCGGGGATACCACGGAGATTACTTGTTTTATGATTACAGATGCAAATACAGTGAGAATATACATAAAGAATAGTGTTCAGTTCTAGAGATAACACCTATGCAAAGACACTAACAGAATGGAGTCTGTGTAAACAGAGATATCACAGACAGTGTAGGGTCTACAAGAGAAAGCATATGAAGAAAAAATAATAGAACATATGTACAGGACAGAAAAATAGAATAAAGACAGCAGCCATAATCAAAATACTTCAAAAGACAAATAGAGGGTGTTTATATATATATATATATATATATATATATATATATATATATATATATATGTGTGTGTGTGTGTGTGTGTGTGTGTGTGTGTGTGTGTGTGTGTGTGTGTGTGTATCTATATATATATATATATATATATATATATATATATATACATATATATATATATATACATATATATATATATATATATATATATATATATATATATATATATATGGTTCCACTTCACAATATCAAATTACTGACAACTCGAACTTCATATGGTCGAGACCATATGATCGAGTTTTCAGTAACTTGAAATTACGAAGTGTAATTAAAAAAAAAAAACAAACACATTGTTTCTCCAGGGGGAGCAAGCCCCCATGCTCCGCCCACACTCCCCTACTTAAATATACCAACTTCGAGATCGCATTACAGTGGGGAAAAGGGAAATCTCACGTGCCACGCTGTATGCAGAAGCGCAGAACAGGAGATCTCCTTCTTCCTCACTATAGAGCTATCATGGAGATGGTATATTTAAGTAGGGAGGGTGTAGGGGGGCTTGCCCCCCTGCAGAAATAATGTGTTTGAGGTTTTTTTTTATTTCACTTCCTAATTTCGAGTTACTGAAAACTTGATCATATGGTCTCGACCATATGAAGTTCAAGTTTTCAGTAATTCGATATTGTGAAGTGGAACCATGTATATATAGGTTCATAGGTTGATACTAGGCTATCTGCCCTAGGGCACTTATAAGCCTAGCCAGAGTGTATTTGGCTTTTGCCACCCTTTTAGATTAGTTGACTGTGCCTCTGTTTAGTAGGTCACAGAAGGTAGCCATATTAAGGTTAGTTCACTGTACCTCTGTCTAGCAAGGACACAGAGGAGATCCCAGGGGTAAACTTACGGTCTCCCATCCACTCGTCAAGATTTCTCTTGAATAGGGTCAGTGAGGGACTCTGCCTAATATGGATTGGGATTTTGTTCCAGAGTGAGGGGAGCCTCTGGGATATGAATCTGTCCCTCCAGCATGTCCTATTTATTTTTGTGCTGAGGTTCAAGTCCCTGAAGTGTGTAGCTTCTTGAGGTGGAGCATGTCCATTAATTCTGGGTTGGACATGGCTTTATACATCAGACACAGATCGCCTCTGAGAAGGCGGTACGCCACTGAGTAGAGCTGGAGTTTCTTTAGCCGAAGTGCATAGGGCATCTGTTTGAGTCCCTTGATCCTCTTCGTGAGGTACTTTTGGGGTCTTTCCAGTTGCTGCAGGTGTCGGGTAAGGTACATCCCAAATGGGGCATTGTATTCAATTATGGGCCTGATAAGTGATGAGTAGACGGGCACAATGACCTCTCTTGATCTAGATGTGAACCCTTTTGTGATAAGGTGGGCTATATAGAAGGTCTTTCTAACTACTTTGGCAACGTGATTGTCAAAGGAGAGATTACTATCTACTTGGGTCCCCAAGTCCCTAATTACTTCTTCCGTACTTAATGGATTACCACCTATGTGGTAATTTGTGGGAACTTTGTTTTTCCCAAAGAGGATGACAATGCACTTTTTGGCATTTAGCTTTAGGCCATGGCTCTAGCACCAATTATCCATCTCTGTGAGACCCTTTTGGAGAATGCTCATGTCAGCCGGAGAGTCGATTATGGCACCCAGTTTACAGTCGTCTGTGAACTTTGTCAGCCATAGTGCACCCATGTTAGCCTTTACCTCAGAGAAATATATACCAAACAAGAGGGGTCCCAGGACTGAGCCTTGTGGGCCGCCACTTGTAAATGGTTTAGAGTCTGACATGGCACCTGCAATTCTGACCATGTGGGTTCTATCCCTGAGCCAGTTTGCAACCCATCTTGTGACATAAGGGTTGATATTTAAGCTGGTGAGCTTATTTATGATGCCTGAGTGGGGTATTGTGTCGAAGGCTTTTGTGAGGTCCAGGTAGGCAGTGTGGACTACCTTCCCTTCATCTATGGCTTTGGTAACAGTTTCAAAGAAGTCGACCAGGTTCAAGAGGCAAGATTTGCCATTAACAAAGCCGAATTGGGTAGGATCCAGTGTCTGGAGGTTCCCAATGTCCTTGTTTATGATTTCCATGATGATACGCTCCATAGCCTTGCAGACCAGGTTGATCAGGCTTATAGGGCGATAGTTTCCGGGGTCTGTTGTGGCACCACCTTTGTGGAGCAGGACCACTGTTGCTGTACGCCATTCCTTGGGTACATAGCCTGTAGTAAGGCTGAGATTGAACAGTGTCTTTAAGTGAGGGTTTAGTTCTTCTTGGAGCTCATGTAAGATGCAGCCCGGGACACCGTCCGGTCCCATTGATGCTGTGTTTTTTGCTTTAGAGAGGGCAGCTCTCACCTGTGCATCTGTGATCACAGGGAGGCTACATTCTGTTGGGATAGACATTTGCTCTTTTGGAGGGGAATGGGGGGGTGTTTGCACTGAACCTTTCTGCCAGGATGTTGGCAATGTCTGTGGGTTCAGTGTATTTTTTGTCATTTTGCACTAACTCAGAGCATATCTGGGAGTTACCTCCCAGGTTCCTGAAATAACTAAAGAAGGCCTTGTGATTATCCTTAGTGTCTTGTGCAATTTTTCTTTCGAAGCTTGCCTTAGATGATTTTATGAGGGATCGTAGTTTCTTGCTAGTACTGATCAGAGACGCCTTCCCTTTTTGGGATTTTGCTCTATCATGTAGTAGCTTCCTCCTTCTGTTATATAGCTTATTTATGGCCGGGGTCCACCAGACAGGTCTCCTGCCTTTGGAGGAGTGAGTCTTGGTTTTATTTGGGACAACATGCTCCATGCATTCCTGTAGGTGTCCATAGACTGCTTTTGTAAAGGATTCTGCGTTTTGGCTCGTAGTTTCCACTGGCCCAGGGCCTTTGAAAGATTTCACCTCAGTTTTGAGAAGTGTGAAGTTTGCTTTTGAGAAGTCCTTCACCGTGGTTTCCTTGGCTGGGGGTGGGGACGGAATATGGATGTCCAGTGAGATTAATTTATGGTCTGATCTTACCAATGAGGGGTATACCTCTGGTGTGGAACATAGAGACCCCATGTTGGTGATGACCAGGTCCAATATGTTTTCCATTCTTGTGGGAGTGGTGACCAGTTGTTCCATAGCATTTGAGTTTATAAATTCTAGGAACCATTGGGCGAGGGTGTTTGGGCTTGAGTAGTTTTCCCAATCAATGTTTGGGTAGTTGAAGTCACCCAATATAATGGTGTTTGGAGAGAACTTCATATTTTCCAGTGTTCTCAGGAAAGCCAAGTGGAGTTCCTGTGTTTGGGAGGGTGGTCTGTAGCAGGCTACAAACTGAAAGACAGTTTTGCCCACTGTTAGCTGCACATGGATGGTCTCTGATGCTTCGTGCAGTGCCACTAACCTGGAGGTGTGGGTATCTTTGATGTATATGGATATTCCCCCTCCATTTGTGGTTCGGTCTGAGTTTTGTGGATAAAAAGTATGGTATGAAGTATAACCTGGTAGTGCTGGGGTGCTTCCGGGAGCCTTGAACCAGGTTTCTGTTGCTGCACAGATATTGATATTCTCCATACTGAGGAGAGTCTCGAGTGCGTGCATCTTGAGGTTTAGACTTCTGGCATTGAGCAGCATTACCCTTAGTTTTTTCTTTGTGTTGTCTATGGAGGTGGGTTTGTCTTTTGAGCCTTGCCTAAATATATATATATATATATATATATATATATATATATATATATATATATATATACACATACACACACAAACACACACACACACACACACACACACACACACACACACATATATTAGTGTGTGTGTGTGTGTGTGTGTGTGTGTGTGTGTGTGTGTGTGTGTGTGTGTGTGTATCACCTGGGCAGTACCTGCAAATGATCAGTTGTGATCAGTGTACCTGCCCAATAAACAAATGTAAAATAAAATTAAATAATATTTTTTTACACATACTACCATTGCAAAAACATGGAAAGCCTTCCTCAGAAAGCTGTGGAATCACAAAAAAAATATGGTGGAATTCAAGAATATCACAAAACGTGTAGTTCTACAAATTAGTTCTGAGATAGTTTGTCCATTTCAAGAGTGAAAAATTCACAGGAAAGACAAGGAGGGTCATTTTATTAAAAGCAAGCACAAGCTTTCACACATTCAGGTAAATTTTCAGGTGAAAAAAAGAACACTTTCATCACACAAAAACTTTTCTTAAAGAGATGGAGACTAAAATCAGCTATAGAAGCTCTCTTCATTATGAGTTAAATTCTTTTAGGAACAGATTCCAAGTATAATACTTATTCACAATCAAGATTAAGAGCCAATAAAACTGTCAGGATAATGAAAGTTAGTGCAGCTTCTGTTATAAACTTCATTTGATTGTGAAGACAATTGCCTATTTGAACCTATGTCAGACTAACTCAGGGACATTGGCTGGGAATGATACATTCAGTCAGAAGCAACAGAACAGCATTTCTTACTGAAATTACTTTTTGAGACTGGGGCTGTTAAACCTTGCCATTGTCTCCTTGCTAAATCAATGTATTTTCCTTGCACATGCACAGCAAACAAACACAAAAACTGCTTAGCCTGCTCATTATAAGGCTGCTGTGACAGTAAAATAGGAGCAGAGAGAGAGAGAGATGTAACTGTCACGTACAGCTGCATGCCCCAGACTTATGTAGTAGTACAAGCAGGAGGATAACACAAGGAAGTATTGCCCTGTAGTGCCATGAATAAGCTCTGAAATGGGGAAAATATAAATTGAAGTGCTTCCCTATTGCAGAATAAGACCTGATCTTAACAGCACTTGGGGTGCTTAATAAAAGTTTGTTAAGGGCATACTAAGTGCTGTTAAGATTATGTCTCAAGTTAGGGTCTGACAACAGATAATGCTGACTGACAAAAAAAAAGCAGTGAACATTAAAACAGCTTTTAAAAGCTGTTAGAACTTCATTCTGCCTCATTTACAAACAGAAAGTGTGGCAGAACATTTCTGCCTGCCGTTTGACAGCAGTAAAGTTTTTATCAACTTTGAAAGTCAGCAAAGCACCAGCACATTTTATTTATTTATTTTTCTATAGCTGATAGTATATGAAGCAGGTAAAGCTCCATGGACTACAAAGAATTATGATTGGATCTCTGATAGTAACCCTCTATTATGTATTTTCAACAGGATGTCAAAATTCATTTCTCACACGTCACTGTTGAGGTGAATTTCTTGGCAATCATGTCTTGAACAGATAATAACCTGGTTATGATCAGTGACCCAATCATAATCCTCTATGAGATTCAGATGTCAGTTGTAACCACACCGCCTTGTCCTGCAATAATAATACATATCCCTCCAGTACAAAATCTTTATTAAACAAACCAGCAAGGGCTAACTTTGTGGCCAATATGTAAAGAATTATTTATGTGCATCTGACCTCTAACCTCTGTGCCACACCAGAGACCAGTTTCCTGATTCAAAGTCTCAGAACAGGAGGTATTTGAATATCCCCTCTGCTATTGAGTTCTGGCAATGCAAACATTAATGGCAGGTAATACGGCCATGTATCATCCAGAGAAAACTGTCCCAGTTCACACTTTTCTAAAATATTTTTTTTAAATGAGACTGTTTGGGATTCTATCCAGTCTTTTGGTAAGTTTCTGAATAAAGGAATAAATGAATGAATGAATTTGTGAAGGTCCTACTATATTACCTGCTGTTTCCTTTAGAAGGTTATTAGGTAGTTTGTCCGTGATGATTCAGATGTATTCAAACTGTTTAACATACCCAAAACCTAGCCAGCTAGAGAACCAGTCAACGTCATTATGATCAACCCCCTTTTCCTAATTTTGTTTTTCTACATGGGGTTGGGCTGTCAGCTGTCACCATCTATCGCAATTTAGTGCCACTCTCTTAGCTTCTTTGACAGCCATGTCTGACTGCTGCAGGTCTTCTCTCACACAATCCATTCATTCTCTTTGCTGGATGCCTTCATTTTCCCTTGCCTTCTTCCTGTTTGCTTCCAAATCTTCTTCATCAGATTGTCTTCTGCTTTCCTGTACAGACCCAAACCACCATAATCTGTTCTCTTTGACCTTCCCTGCAATTGGAGCTACTCTGGATTCTGCTCTTATGTCCTCATTTCTTTGTCTGTCCTACAGTGTGCATCCTACCACCCATCCCAGGCACTTCATTTCCATCACCTCTAACTTCCTGATTTGCTCTGTCTTCACGTTTCTGCCCCACACAGTAGTACTGGTAACACCACTGTTTTGTACACCTTACTTTCAGCTTCTTTGGCATGTACTACACCTGATACTGTGTGTCAGCTGCCTGCTGCCCCCATATTCTAGCTTTGACCTCCTCATCCAGACTTCCCTTCTCCTCAACCAGCCATCCCAGATACTTAAAGCTGTTAATCTGTTCCACTATTTTCCCCTCTATCTCAATCCTCAGCTTCTTCTGATTTCCCCCATTTGTTGCCATTATAACTGTCTTATCTGTGTTTAATTCCATGTGCCTTCTGTTTTGCTTTCCATTCCCCTACCCTTTGCTGAAGCTCTTGCTCAGAGTCTGCCTATAATGCCACATCATCTGCATACAGAAACTTTGTTGACCTGTCCCCTCTGACCTGTTTGCTAATGTAGTCCATCACCAGTATAAACAGCAATGGGCTCAGAGCTGAACCCTGGTGCAAACCCATTCCCACTGGGGAACCCCTCTGTGAGACCAAACACTGTTCATACTTGAGTCATCGGGTCTTTGTACATAGCCTGCACTCATTCTACAAATGTTTCTGGAACTTTGCACCATCACAGAACTGCCCACCTAAACAATAAGTCTGCTTAGACAAATGTTACTCACATTTTTATTGTTAGTGTAAAACATAGTCATAAATGTTCTGTTTATACATTTACTTTTCCTTCTTAGCCTGCTTGATATATACAGAGAGACTTTTAACAGTCATGTTTCCAGCCATAATATCTGACTTGTTTTATTAGACTCTGTATCGCTTCTGAATATTTTTTTCAGTTTAGGGGTACTCCTCTGGATTTACAGTGTATATCAAAATAATTACAGTAAACCTATTTTCATGCTAAGAACAGAAAAAGAATAATGTTTATATATATATATATATATATATATATATATATATATATATATATATATATATATATATATATATATATTATGATTATTTTAGAGGCTTACTTGACGACTTGTATTTAGTATAGTCTAATAAAACAATATGTTTTCTCAGACTGCCACCACATAGTTCACACATTAAGATTTGTAACTACATTTTGTGGAAGACTCTCCTGATGGTATTTGATTTCTGTCAGTCAGAGTAGTGCTGCCTTTAAAATTCTATAAACGAGCATCTCTCCCTAGACTTTATAATCCTCCAAAATATTTCACATCACAGCAAAAAGCTTCTGTTTATTGCTTTGAGGAATTTAGTATACCATGGATGACAAGCTGAGAAAAGATGCATTCTTCTGATGCATAAAAGGGAACCACAGGGTTACTGAAAACAGCCGTACATCAGTCTGATGATCCTGATAATGGAAGTAACTGTTAAAATGTGTGAAATGTAAGTCTTTAACAAGCTGCAGTGCATCCTTGAAATAGTTAGGTGCTGCTGGCTAGCATGACAGATACTAATTAGAAATATTTTGTTTTACTTCTGGCTCGCCCACTTTACAGAAAGTGCCGTTGTATCATGAAGGCACAGGTTGCTATCATCATCGGAAGATTTGTATGTAAAATAACATTTCACTGATTTTGTTTTCTTTTTTTTTCAAAATTTGGAAGGATCTAAAATGTAATTAAAATACCTATTCTGAGTTTTACTGCATTTTTATCTGCAGTCTATTCACTTTTGTTGCTCTTAATGTTTTCCTGATATCACATTAAATAAATCACATGTTAAACTATGCCTTTTTATGTTTAATTTTTGAAATTTTCTATAGTTACATGATAAATGTGCACAGGTTGAGTTATAGTGTCCCAAGTAACAAGATGATAAAGCAATGGATGGCATTCTCCAGCAAAATTTGGTGCGGGAGTCAGTATTGCAATATTATGGTATGACAATGTGGTTTATAATGTTACAGTGGCACCAAGATCTAGGTTCTGAGTTAGCATGCATGCAACTTAAACTACCCACTAATTGTGCCTCATATATGAGTTTCTATGGGTTGAGTTATATGCAATCCTCACTCTGTTCATGTCACACAAAAGTAAGTGGTGGGAGATAGGTGACTTTAATTTTTTAGCAGGATACCATCCAGTTCCTGCATAAAAAGGAAGCTTAAACAGCTAATTATAGGAGTGCTGGGGTATTGAATGGACTCTGTTTATCTGTGCATGGTCTGGGTAGAAGGCAAAGAGGCTTTGTCCTCAGGCTTTATACCACCTTTAACATTTAGTATACACATAGCAAAGGACCGACAAAATACAATAAATTATAATGTAAAATTATAGGGGTTCCTGAAATTTGTGGCATAAAATACATCCACACTACAGCATCATTAAACTACCAAAATCTGAGCAGGATCACACTGTGCTCTGACGACATGAATATTTTAGCTGATAGGGGTCCCCCCAAATATAAAAAAAATCACTTACCGTAATGGAGAAAGGATGAAAATTGTTTCTAAGAATACCTGAATTAAATGTCTGTGATAATGACTAGAAACTCTGAAGAAACTGATGAGCTTCATTGGGCTTATCTGGTTGGTTCAAATTATGTAATCATGCTGTACAGTGTTTAACGACATCTAGCTATAAAATTGTGCCCCCCACCCCATTTCTTACTCGTATACACTTAGATCATTTGTTGTCAATAAATTATTCAAATACAAGAGCAACTGGCATGAGTCGCTGAGATTTTTGGATGGAAATATGGTACTGCTCCCACAATCCCTAATGACGTGCTATATCCAAGACGCCAAATGCATAATGTTAATGCTATTAAGTTTTTGGGGCCAGCCCTGTTAGGCATAGTTACTCCTGCAATAACTAGGGGAATAGAGAACAAGATTAATTTGTCTGCTGAAGATAACAAAAATAATGTAGTAATAGGAATGGTATGGAAAAGCCATTAATGGGACCTGGTGTGACACCAGGGAAATACTGCCAGTCCAGCTAACTGTAATTTTGTAAATAATCATATGTCATTTGTGAATATTAATATGATTCATATGCTTGCCTTACAAATGTAAGAGAACTGTATGTTATGTACTGAGCTTCAAGAATGTAACCACAGTGTACCCTACTGGAAAAGAACAGAAATGTATATAAACTATATACCTGTGCAAATGTATGTTTTAATAGTAGAAGCTGGAACATACAAAATTAACTTGCAAAACTTCAAGAAAATAAGTGGAAATTGTTTTAAGATTCTGTTATTTCTTAATTTCAGCTCAGCACAGACACAATGTCTAGAGCTAGAGGTTTTTCTATTGCCTTGAAACAGAAATAATTACTAGGTTTGAAATGTAAAAGTGTTTTTATTGCTCCATGACTTCCTAGCAGCTCCACACTTCTGAGAGACATGTATTTTGGAGACAGAGGTGGTAAATTCTAAGTATCTGTTTAGTCTGGGAACTGACGTCAGGTGACAAAGAGTGATGTCATCTGAGCTAACCCAGCAGTAATGTTGAATATTAATTTAAGAACTCCCTCAGAGAGAAAGTCTGTGCATTTTGTATCTTATCTTGGACCTAGAAACATCCATTTCAGCACTTCTGCCTGTGTCTTGCTCTGTAAGTAAGTCTAGGGTACAGTAATTTATTTTAGATATAGATAGGAATATAGTAAAGATTAGTTTAGATGTTTTCTGTATTTATTTGAGACTGTCCTGCAATTTTGTTTTAAAATATTTCCTGTGATTCTGAACTCTGCAGTTATTGTGTTGTTTGTGTATTGGCTTGTTCTTTTATTATTTATCATTAGATATATTTAAACCTATCTTTGTGGCTGATATTTGTGAGACATATTTAAGGTCTTAGAGTACTTACATATGTATTTGGTGACAGCCACCTCTAAATAGCCTTACTCTTGGTCAGAGTACCATTTGGATTAATAGTAACATTACACAGTAAAATTGGGCACCCTTTGGTAAGGGCCTTAAAAGTAGTTGATAAGTAGTGGCTGGTGGCATCTGGTACTACCTTATAGTCTGTGCAGAAGGGGGCATAACTAGTAAACCTATACCAGCCTTTGCAGGTGTGTGTTTGTGTTTGTGTATAAATCAAATGTCAAAGTGTGTGCATATTTCAACTACCTGGACAGGGACACGAAGCACTGGTTGGACAGAGAGGGTGCTGGAGGTTTTGGCTTGGCCACACAGTTGAGATCTCAATACTATAGCTGTGCCAGTGAGGAGTCTTATTGGGGATCTGGAGAAAGAGGAAGAAACCAGCCCCAGATTGACTGCAATCTCTGTGTGCTCTTAAGGGAAATTGTACTTTACTGTGTCTGTACATGTAATCCTCCCAATGTGTATGTCCCTCACTGTTGCCAGTGGTGAGGATTGAGGCTCCTTGATTACTGGGACAGTGCAGGGGTGTCACACCTGGATTGTTAGCATAGTGGACAGAAGAAATGTAAAGGATTAACACACAGAAGTGTGAGGTTACATCCTTTGGGAGGGGGTAATGTAAAATACAGAGTAAAAGATTTAACAGTAACTCCCACACCTAAAGCAGTCATCCATCACAGTGCAAGCAGGTAGTTGAAAAGACCAGGATGTTGGGTTATATGAAAGGGCATGGATTCAACAGAAGCCAATGTTATTCATCCACTAGACAAGTGCTGGGAAGGCATACATTGAATACTGAATATAGTGCTGGGTGTCAAGCTTTAAATGACATGAGTCATGGCTACCTTACAGAGGCTGCTATCCCCCTATTAGTTGCATATCATGACATGAGTCATGGCTCGCTCTCACATATCTGTTGTCCCTCTATAACCTACATGCCATGAGTAATGTCTGTCTTACAGAGGTGCTGGTTCCCTATCTGTTACATGACAGAAGAGTCATGACTACCTTACAGAGCTGATGTCTCCCAGTCGGCTACATAACAGAGGAGTCATGGCTACATTACAGAGATGATGTCACCCTATCAACTATATGACATGGGTCATGGCTACCTTACAGAGCTGCCACTCCCCTATTAGCTACATGTCATGACATGAGTCATGGCTGCCTTATAGAGCTGATGTCTCCATATCAGCTACATGACATGAGTGATGCCTGTCTCACAGAGCTGTTGTCCCTCTATAGCCTACATGACAAGAGTAATGTCTACCTTACAGAGCTGCTGTTTTCCTATCTGCTACATGACAGAAGAGTCATGGCAACCTTACAGAGCTGATGTCCCTCTGTCAGCTACATGACATAGGAGTCATGGCTACCTTACAGTGATGATGTCCCCCTGTAAGCTGCAGGACATGAGTCATGGCTACCTTACAGACCTGCTGTCCCCCTATCAGCTACATGACAAAGGAGTCTTGGCAACCTTACAGAGCTGATGACCCCCTATCAGGTACATGAAATGAGTCATGGCTACATTACAGAGCTGCTGTCCCCTATCATCTATATGTCCAAAGCTGCATTTACTTCACAGAGTATTTGTCCCCCTTTCGGCTACATGACATGACATGAGTCATGTCTACCTCACAGAGCTGCAGTCCCATTGTAACCTATATGATATGAATAATGTCTGTCTTACAGAGCTGCTGTCCATTATGAGCTACATGACAGAGGATTTGTGGCTACCTTACAGAGATGATGTCCCCCTATAAGCTGCAGGACATGAGTCATGGCTGCCTTACAGACCTGCTGTCTCCCTTTCAGCTACATGATAGAGGAGTCATGGCTACCTTACAGAGATGATGTCCCCCTATAAGCTGCAGGACATGAGTCATGGCTACCTTACAGACCTGCTGTCCCCCTATCAGCTACATGACAGAGGAGTCATGGCTACCTTACAGAGATGATGTCCCCCTGTAAGCTGTAGGATATGAGTCATGGCTACCTTACAGACCTACTGTCCCCCTATCAGCTACACGATAGACGAGTCATGGCTACCTTACAGAGATGATGTCCCCCTATAAGCTGCCAGACATGATTCATGGCTACATTACAGAGCTGCTGTCTCTGATCAGCTACTTGACAGAGGAGTTGTGGATACCTTACAGAGATGATGTGCCCTTATAAGCTGCAGGACATGAGTCATGGCTACCTTACAGACCTGCTGTCCCTCTATCAGCTACATGATAGAGGAGTCATGGCTACCTTACAGAGATGATGTCCCCCTATAAGCTGCCAGACATGATTCATGGCTACATTACAGAGCTGCTGTCTCTGATCAGCTACTTGACAGAGGAGTTGTGGATACCTTACAGAGATGATGTCTCCCATCAGCTACAGGACATGAGTTGTGGCAAACTTACAAAGCTGCTTTCTCCTTACTAGCTACAGGACATTTGTTGTGGCTACCTTGCAAAGCTGATGTCCTCCTATTCACTGGCATGACCAATTTGTTCAGCTGATAATTGTCCCCAAGATGCTGTTAGCGATATCAGAACATTTTTCTTTTTCATCTAAGTCTCTGTATGGAACTCATTGTCTGCCTAGAGAGCTAACACAACAATCTTTCAGAGGTCTGTAAAAATATATTCCTCATAAGGATTACTTTCTGATAACTTGTGCCAATAAACACTCCTACTTCTTCTTCTTCTTTCGGCTTTTCCCGGTTAGGGGTCGCCACAGTGGATCATCTGTCCGCACATGATTGGCAGTGGAGTTTTTTGCGGTGTCAAGTTGCCAGTCTGGTGCCCAACCTTCCACAGAAGGCACACACATGCACACACTCACACCTAGGGCCAATTTAAAGTGTCCAATCCACCTACTGCATGTCTTTGGGATGTGGGAGGAAACCGGAGCACCCGGAGGAAACCCACGCAACCACAGGGAGGGCATGCAGACTCCGCACAGAAGGCACCCCAGCCGAGAATTGAGCCAGAGAACTTCTTGCTGTGAGGTGGCAATGTTAATTGTTGCACCACCATGGCCGCCCCTGTGCCAATAAACACTAATTGGAAGAATTTATTTCCATTTTTACTTTCTATTATTGTTGTTTTTACTTGGCACGTTGCTTAGTTAATAAATACTTTAATACATTTTCTTTCACTTGAGGCTGCACAGACATGCATGAGTCACTAATCTGTGCAGAGGAAGCAGGGTGTAGATAGGATAAAGATACAAGGAATATATAGTCAGGAAGAAGAAAGAATTGTGAGATGTGATAGTGACAACAGCATGACAAATAAACAGCAAGTGATCCAGCCAAACATGTATCACCAAATCTGATTTGTTGAATCAGCCCTACCATTAAACATCACCTTCTTCCATGGAAATACAACAGATCTGATGGTGGCCTTGGGCAAGCCATATTTATTTGGGAAGGGGGAGTGCATTCACTTTGGAATTTGTTAGATTTAGTTCAGAGTGTGGAGGGCTCTGTGAGGTATCTTAGTTAAATGCATTTTGGCAAGATAGATTTAATGAATCATGTTTCACTGACCTATCTTTCAGTCATCTGCAGGGGACCTGTTAGGAGACTCGCCATACTACTGGGGATCAAGAGGAAGAGTAAACCTGAAGAAGGAAAACAGAATGGAAAGAAGCGAGAACATGTGACTGCTAGGAGCTGAAAGATTCAAAATGGAACTTGAGAAAGTGCTGTGTCTTCAGATGAAGTGATGAACTGTAGATTAAGGAATATTTAAGGGACCTTGGAAGAGATTAAATATTTGGAGATGAGAGGAAGAAGAGGACTAGCCGTGTGGGGACTAATAATAATAATAATAATAATAATAATAACAATAATAATAATACTATAGACCTTCTTTAAGTTTGTTTCCATGTTCTTATATGTACTCACAACAATTTCTCTAAATTCTGCTGCAAGTGAGTAAGAAGAAAACAAACCATGTTTCAGTCAGTTTCGATGGGAGTCTGGCCCAATCCATGATTGATGTACAAGTCTGGCATACTTCCTAACTTCTAAGACTATAATTCAGCTTTCAAAAAAAACAGCATCCCTTAAAAGTTTCAAGTCAGAAGTCCAAATAGTCTTTGAGTTTACGTGTATTAAGAACCTGCCATAGGAATAGCTTTTTTACACTTCCTGAAAGTTAAGCAAACAGAGTTGATTTGAAAAATGCACATCATGGAGCAGCACAGTGGTGCAGAGGATAGCATTGCTGCATCACAGCAAGAGGTTCCCCAGTCTGATTATCAGCTGGGGTGCCTTCTGTGCGGAGTGTGAATGTCCTCACTGTGTTCGCTTGGGTTTCCTCTGGGTGTTCCAGTTTCTTTTCACATTTCAAAGACAAGCAATAGGTGGATTAGACACACTCAACTGGCCATTGATGTAAGCATGCATGCGAGTGTGTGGTGTGGAAGAACTGTGGCAGGGCTAGCCACCCAACGGTGT
Organism: Protopterus annectens; assembly: GCF_019279795.1. NCBI lineage: Eukaryota > Metazoa > Chordata > Ceratodontiformes > Protopteridae > Protopterus > Protopterus annectens. Next base: position 1,291,229,578 of record NC_056741.1, on the reverse strand, counting down.
AAACCTTGGCTGTAGGTGATTGTCACTGAAGAAGTGACACTCCAACCTCATGTGCAAAAATGAGAAAAAGGGGTTGTGGATGGATGCATGGATTGGGTGGCGCTGAAAAAAATAATTTTGGATGAACTGTCCGTTTGGTTGTTTAAACACAGACATTTTGTCATTTCTATTGTTTCCTATAGCACATGGTTTTCTCACAGCATTTTTTGGCATATATTTGCATCCCTTGGTGATATACACCACAGTGTGTGTGTATGTGTGTGTGTGTGTGTGTGTGTGTGTGTGTGTGTGTGCGTGTGTGTGTGTGTGTCTATGGATATTATGGAGCAAGAAAGTAGAAATGTAATTTTATCTTCTTGGAAACATACTGGTCAGTTAGGTTGCAAGAAGCACTGACATGCTTGCAATAGCAGGAGAACAGATGCTGAAAAACTGTATGAGCCAGATAAGTTCAACAATGGTTTCTTAAGTGGGGCTGGTATAAAATATCAGTGATCTTAAAGAGCAGTAAAACTTATTTTGTAGTAAGGTCCGCGACTGTGCAGTAGAAGTAATTTGTCTAACAGTAGCTGTTGCAGTGCACTGCACTATATTCTGCAGTGCTGTCATTATCACTTACATCCCTTATATTCGAAGATGATCCAAACTGTGTTTCCCAGATGGGGCCCAAGGGCCATGGATCTGTCATAACAATTTTGCATATTTCCTTGTACAAAATCTGCCTGTTGATAGGGGTTTCTTTCACTTTCCTTCCTATGTTGTTTATTTTCAGTTTGGAATGGAAGATGTTCTTGATGAAGGATGCATCACCACTGACACTGACTGCTCAGCAGTACTCTCTGGCACATGATTTCCAGGCCTGTGTTCACAGGGTACACTTTTAGTGCACCTTTGCAATGCATCTGATCACCATAGGTTCTTTGGTTATGGATGAGAGAGGACAGAACATGTTGGGGGTGCTGAGAGTCAGATACCCAACACAGAATCTGTTCTGAGGATCATTGGATCAGTGTTGGTGACTCTTGCTTTAACAAGGGCAGTGATATCAATGTGTGGGGAGGGTGGTAACCCACAATTTGTGGAATAATGGCTTCAATGTACTGGAATTCATTTGACAGGTGAAGGAAAATGTTGATTTTTGAATATGAACCTCAAACGATGAAAAGCCCCACCCCACCCATACATTCTGAATTCAATGCTAGTTTTCATGAGAAGATGGTCTTTGGTAAGGAATAAAGTAAATGCTATGAAAAAGAACAGTGTTGGGACATTAACACCCCCACACACACACACACACATACACACACCTTTAAATCATGAATGCTTTTCATGAGACCTCACGATGGGTGCACCTTAAAGCTTTTGCTAAATCAGAGAAAAGTCCTCAGCCCCTGATGTTATTTCTAGCACTTTCTTGGATATGAGCGCCAATGAATACCATGTCTACTGGTAGTAATGAAATTCAGAAGAGAAAATATTTTAAAGAAATGAGTGAGTATTTCTCTGTACTGGTGACTACAGGTGTCTTCCTAAACAAGCGATCTGCGCTGCTTTTGTTAGATGTATGGCATTACCTGACCTGTCCTTTGATTGAAAGTAGCATTCTACATAACATTTATCCCTCCCTTCACTTTCATCTTTGTCCACGTTTCCCACCCTCCTGAATGCCTCTGTGGATTCCTTCCTTAGTACCCCTCTCAAGTAGTCCATTCTGTCACTTAGTTAATACTTTTGCCCAGGAAAAGAGTAGTTGGTCCTTACAGTAGGTTGCATTAGCCCCCCCCCCCCAGCTCATCCTTTCTGTTCAAGGTGACACCTTCATAGCTCCCTGAACTGACCTTGAGCATTCATATCATGTTGCCATCCTGCTGTTTACAGTCTACAGAGAACAACTCCAGCTCCTATAGTCTATAATCTCACCCCTTCCCTTCCATTCCACACAACCTTATGATGGTTTTCCTTTGGACTCCTTCAGGCAACCTAATGTCCTTCTCCTCTGATGGCCAAAAAACTGCTCCCGGTCCAAAACATGTGGCTTTACCAGGGCCCCAAAGAGTAGCTGCATGATATTTGTACTTCTGGAGTCTACCCCCCCCCACCCCCCCCCAGGACACACTTCAGTACTCAACTGTTAGATTCTGACATTCCTAATCTGCTCTTCTCCTGACGGTGCAAACCAATTGTGATCAACAACTTCAGATGCCCTGAGTTCTATCCCCACCCCCAGCTAATACTTCACACCAAGGTTACCATGATCCAGGTGCAGAACTTTGTATTTATTTGTGCTGAACCTCAAGTGCTATCTTTCTGCCACTGTGGTCAGCCTTTTCAAGTCATTGCTTAGATTCTTACCCCCATCTTCTACTCCTGAATCAAAGTTTGTTGTCATCAGCGAAGAAACTGCTCCTGGTCTTGATTCTGTCCAATATGTCTGAAATGAGCAGCATGAAGAATATTAGACCTGATGCAGATCACTATACCACTAGTATTCCTGACTTTGTCTCTGGCACCACAACACATTCACCATTAATTATGCCATAGTCAAGCTCTTCTTTCTTTGTACTATTTCCATCCATTGCAATTTTCTTAGCAACCATGTGTCTGGGACTAAGCTGTCCACATCCCATATAAGCTTTTCATAAAACTAATCAGGTTCGTATGACACCATATTTTAGCCATGAAACCATGTTGAATGTAAGATAAAACAGAAACTGAAAAAGATCTATTGCAAACAAAAGAGCTGTCCTAAGGAATAATATTTACGATGACAGGAATTTATACAGACATAGCACAGGAAAAGTGAGACATCATCATACAAGCCTACTTTAGGAATCCACACAACTCTGAGTGCGAGTTAATAACAGGTTGCAAAAAGACTAGTTTGAAACAAAATGAAAGTATACTATGAGGTACATTTTAAGGACAGAATGCGAGCCAAAGAATGTGAAATGTGGAAAAATATAACATAATTGTGGAAGTTAGAAAACATCCCAGTTGTAGTGAGAATGCATATTGTGCAATATACAGTAACCGTGAGTAAATGAAGACATGAAGGTAGTATAAACTCTTGGCTCAAGATAAACATTTATATTGCATCGATAATGTGTGCACAATATACACATGTAACCCTTCCTCCTACCTACCCCAACCTTTCATTTCTCATCCTCCTCCACTGAATGACTGGTTAAACTGATACTCTGTACTACAGCCTCCCTCCCTTCTTGTTAATGGCAACAGAACTGGCAATTCTTAAATCTTCCGGAATGTTCTTAGTGCTCACAGTCACAGAATCAGTTATGGTGTTTCAGTAATGCTACACAGCCCCATTTCAGACTGTTCTGTCAGTATGTTATATGGTCATTGGATTTTGTTCTTGGCCTGCTTTACAGCACGTCTTATTTCTTAGCTATAGGAAGATCAATAACATATTCTCTTGCACTGTACTTGAGGGGCAGATTTGTTAGCAGCGTAAGTTCAGAATGATAGTGAAGAGTTTATTCCATTAAGTTTGAATTCATGTTAAGTTCCATTTAGTAGTGGTATGCCATCTTGAAATGAAGGACAGGAATAATATTAACGTAGGAGACAGCTTCAAATAATATTAACGTTGGAGAGAGCTTCACATATCCTGCCTGTAGCAGATATGAGTGCAAGAAACACACAGTTTCAAAGACTGTAGAAGAAAGTTTAAAAATAAATTAACATAAAACCCTACTTATTAAAACATAGTCTAGCAATTCTGATTAAAACTGCTGTTAGTACACTTCAGCAGGAAGCATTGAAACAAATACTTTGCAAAAGGCAAATTCTAAGATTTAAGACCTTTAAATTGCAATGTAGCATCCTCAGCACTGGCTGATACACCGTTCAGAAGCAGGTTTGTGCTTCCCCCAGCCAGCACGCATGCATGAATAGTACACAAGCTTCCACAAGCCAGGATTCATGCATGCATAGTACACAAGCTTCCATCAGCCAGCACTCACACAAACATAGTACACAAGCTTCCACCAACCAGCACTCACACATGCAGAGTACACAAGCTTCCATCAGTCAGCACTCACACATGCAGAGTACACAAGCTTCCATCAGCCAGCACTCATGCATGCATTGTACACAAGCTTCCACCAGCCAGCACTCGCGCATGCATAGTACACAAGCTTCCACCAGCAAGCACTCACGCATGCATTGTACACAAGCTTCCACCAGCCAGCACTCGCATATGCATAGTACACAGAGAAGCATCAGCAGTCCAATGCTCTGTTTTCTTCAGTGACACTAAGTGCTGCAGTCCATGATGGGGTGTAGCAGGGATGGGCAAGGGGCTTACTGTATATGTATGTGTTAAGCATATGAATCATACCCTGCAATGGTGGCACAGAGGAATAAAGCACTGACCACAGTCCATGGTGCTTAATGGCACAGGCAGGGAGGCTGGGCATGCCCATTCTGGGGGAAGGCATGAGTGGTCAAAACTCAGTCATGCAGCCTGCTTTCTCATGGTGCTTTATGGCACAGGCAGAGAAGATGGACATACCCATCCTGGGGGAGGGCATGCCTGCTCAAAACTCATTTGTGCAGCCTGCTTTCCCAATATGCTTTATGGCACAGGCAGGGAGGCTGGGCATGCCCATCCTGGTAGAAGGCATGCAAGCTCAAAACTCAGTCATGCAGTCTGCTTTCCCATGATGCTTTATGGCACAGGCAGGGAGAATGGGCATGCCCATCTTGGGGAAAAGCACGCCTGCTCAAAATTCATTCATGCAGTCTGCTTTCCCTAGTGGAGACTGTGGAAACAACTGTGCAGTGATGTCTGAGGGTGGGTGAGGCATTCTGCTGATGACACCCCCCCCCCGCAAAAGTGAGGGGTGGTCCATTGATGGCACCCATTTTACACTCCACCCTCACAGCATTACTGGGTGGACCTAGAGGTGAAACATAATAGGTAAAGACTCTCCCTCAGTAACAGAATGGTGATGCCCCAGGATGCCTCAATTTCCTCACTGGCCCTGAACATTGGCAGGGCAAGTCCAGTGGAGGTGGAAGGGTTCAGTATATCCAGCTGTCAAAGAGAGGCACTGGGAGCAGCTGATGATCATTTGCACGGAAGCCAAAAATAACACAAAAAAATGATGTGAACCACTATGTGCACAGCATAGTACAGGATATACAATAGGATATACCACAAAAAGGAAAAAAAAACTATGGCAAAAATCAGCAAGGGTAATTCACATAAAGATAAAAACTCTCTCATCAAACTAAATGGGCAACTAAGAGTTCTAATTAGGTGAAGCAAAGCCAACTTTGAGGTTAAGTTAGTCTCCCAGGTGAAAGATAACTATAAGGCCTTCTTTGGGCTATGTCCAAAACCTCAAGGGCAGCACACAACCAATGTGCTGAACTGATGGTTAATGGTGCCATATTCACTGAGCCTGGCAATGTAATAAACCTGTTAGTGGACAAATTCAATTCCAACTTTACCTCCCTCTCACCCGGAACCATCCCCCTAAAGACATCATCAAACATAACCCCTCCAACTATAACTAGGGAGCATGTACTGACTACACTCACTAAAGCCAGGAGCACAGCCTCAGTGGGCCTCAATAACATTCTAGGATGCTTCCTGAATAGTGTAAAATATGACTTACCAGGACCCCAGGACGCATTATTTAACTGTTGTTGTCTTTTGGCTTTTCCCGGTTAGGGGTCACCACAGGGGAACTCCGGTCCACTAATGATTGGCAGTAGATTTTCACAGTGCCGAGTTGCCAGCTCAATGCCCAACCTTCAACGAAGGCATGCCCATTCACGCATGTCTTTCGGAACGCCACTCGACCCGCGGGGAGGACATGCAGACTCCACACAGAAGGCACTCCCCACACACTAGTTGAGAATCAAACTGGAGAACCTCTTGCTGTGAGGCAACAATGCTACCGCTGCACCACCGTGGCAATAGTCTTAAAACAGGCTTTGTGCCACATGAATGGAGGGCTGCAATGGTCAACCTTTTTCATAAGTGAACACCTTCAACAGATCTTGGAAACCTCAGAACCATTAGTCTGACTATCAACAAAGACATCGAAGACCACCATACACTGGACCCACCCCAGTTTGGCTTTGTCAAAGGAAGGTCAAGCTTACTGAATCTGGTGGACTTCTTTGAAAAGGTCACTAAGGGAATGGATGAGGGGATGAGGGGAAAATGGTACATGCTGCCTACTTAGATCTAGCTAAAGCATTTGAAACAATACCCCAATCAGGCATTGTCAACAAACTTATGGAACTAGGTGTAAATTCCTTTACAACATGCTAGAGTCCCATTGGAGTCCCCCCACGGCTCTGTGGTAGGCCCACTCCTCTTTGGCATCTACTTCTCAGATGTCAAGGCCAGTATCAAAGGCCTCTGCTAACCATGTTCGCAGAAGACTGCAGACTGGGAGCAGTCATTGAATTCCCCCCAAGATGAGAACACCTTCAGGGAGCTCTAACACAGACAAGTGATTGGTGCCAAAGCCATAGCTTAAAACACAATACTAAGAAATGTATTATAGTACCTTTTAGGAAGTCAGCCATCCCAGGTAACTACATCATCAATAAAATATACCCCTGAAATTTGATTCACTAGTCAGAGATCTGGGAACACATGTAGATAGTAACCTAACCTTCAACCAATGTGTCCAAGGAAGTAAGAAAATCCTTCTATGTTGCTTAACTTATAAGCAAGAGCATGACATCTAGGTCCAGAAAGGTCATCATACCATTGTAATCGGCTCTCATCAGACCCATCATAGAGTATAATGCCTCCTTTGGAATGCACCTGACCAGAAACATGTAGAAACTGGCATATCCACAAAGGTTCCTTACATAAAGAATACAGAAAGTAAACACAATGTCCTATGCTTTTCACCTCAAAGCCCTGTCTCTTTAGTCAACATCATACAGACTTCTGAGAGGTGATCTTTGTCTGGCATACAAGGCATCCCTGAACCCCGTTTTAATGATCCCTTTGCACATCTGCAAAACAAACAGCATCAGAACTACTAGATTAAAATACCTAAATTTTGCTTGTAATATAAATAGGAAATGTTGGAGAGGCAAATATGATTCTCAGAGAATTCCCATTCTCTGGAACAGGCTCCCTATCTATGTGAAGCAAATTTCTACCTATCCTATTTAAGTGAAACTTCGATCAGTGGATGGGTAATCAAAAATTCACCCCCTGGTCTAGCATCTATGTTTCTGATGGAGAGAGGCAGTAAGTAAATCACCCCCTGTATAAATCAAATTTGTGGGTCACATTTTAGTTGCATAGTTAGGCTGATAAGGGCCTTAGTGGTCAATAGCCAAGTATACACCTATAAACCTACTGTGCATGTACTTCACTACAGGACAGTGATCCAGCACTGAATGAGCAATGTAAATATATTGCAGTGCATGGTATGTGTACATTGAACATTATTATATGCTAACACTTCAGAGCTTGGGAGACTGTAGTGTATTATAGTGCACAGTATGAGAAACTATGTGCCACATCTTTTAATAGTAAGCAAAGTGCTGGGAGAAGCTAAATAATACTGTTAGGAAACACAACAGTGTAGAGCTGTACAACCTCCATTTGCACTGCACAGTAGGTTCCTCAAGTATATGTAAGAAATAACACAACAATGCAGGACAGTGCAGCACTGCATCCAGACCTTTCAACACTCTTTGCACTTGACTCTGATAACATTTTGTCAGGAGCATGTCTGCAGTGCCATACTCTGTGCCACATTGTACAGTATTAAACTAAGTGTCTGCAGAGATATTGTACCACACTATAAAATAATGAGCTAGGTGCCTGGGGAGACATCATACCATACTGTTCAATACTGAACTAATTGCCTGGGCAGACCTAATACCACATTTTACAATAGTAAACTAGCTACCTGGGGAGACCTCACACAGCACTGCGCAGCAGTGAACTAGGTGCCTGGGGAAACATTGTACCACACTATAGAATAGTGAACTAGGTATCTGGAGAGATATCATGCCACACAGTACAATAGTGAACTAGGTTACTGAGGAGACCTCGTGCCACACTCTACAGTAGTCAACAAGGTGCCTGGGGAGACATCATACCATCATACCACACTATATAATAGTGAACTAGGTGCCTGGGAAGACATCATACCACACTATACAATAGTGAACTAGGTGCCTGGGGAGGCATCATACCACAATGTACAATAGTGAACTTGGTGTCTGGGGAGATATCATATCACACTGTACAATAGTGAATTAGGTGTCTGGGGAGACATTGTACCACACTCTACAACAGTGAATTTGGTGCTTGGGGAGACCTCATACCACACTGTGCAATAGTTAACTAGGTGCTTGAGGAGACATTGTACCACACTATACAACAGTGAACTGGGTGCTTGAGGAGACCTCATACTGCACTGTGCAGCAGTGGACTAGGTGCCTGGGGAAACATTGCACCACACTATAGTATAGTGAACTAGGTACCTGGGGAGATATCATGCCACACAGTACAATAATGAACTAGGTGCCTGGGGAGCTCTCGGGCCACACTCTACAATAGTCAACGAGGTGCTTGGGTAGACATCATACCACACTGTGCAATAGTAAGCTAGGTGTCTTGGGAGATATCATAGCACACTGTACAATAGTGAACTAGGTGCCTGGAGAGACATTGTACCACACTCTACAACAGTGAACTAGGTGCTTGAGGAGACATTGTACCACAGTATACAGCAATGAGCTAGGTACCCAGGGAGAAGTCATATCACATTGTAGACAACATAGCCGTACTTCTTGCTTTGTATCTAAATATTGCACAAGGCACTGAGGAGGTTTATGAAGTATGATCTCTGCAGTTCCCATATGGGTGCAGAGCTGTATTATCCAACATATAGAGAAACTGCTATACACAAAGTGGACCAATGTGGCTACTCAAATATGCAAGAATACAAATGTGCAGTTTAAAAACTGTAAACTTTGTTGTGCTCATTGCCCATCCTACCATACTAGTGGATATGTGCATGCATCTAATGAGTTTCTATCCTGTGACTGATGTGAGATAATGGAGTCATGCAATATTATTTGTCCTTAAGCTGTACTGAACTCAATACTGTGTGCTGTTGCATGCCAGGACAGTCATGTTACTGTGGTGAGGCTGTGTCTTTGGGAAAGCATTTGAGTGACTGTGTTTTTTATATTATTCCTCCAAGCTACAAATCAGCATTATTTTTGCAATCCTTATAAATAGGGGCGTCTAATGTTAGAAAATTACCACTAAAACAGGACTGTCAGCTGTGTTCCACAGGCCACAATGGTATCTCCTACTGCACCTCTGTAATGCAAAGTAATGCAGTTTCAGCAGACTGCTTTAGCATGTAGCAAATCTGTCTGAATCATGGCGTCACTCCTGCCTATGCAATGCAGCTTAGTTTTATTTATTTTGTTATCACAATGGCCACTATATTCAGGTCCCCAGCTCATCTCCATTACTCTATTCTCCTCCTTTCCTAATATATGACAGAGATACCCTAGCAGGACTCATTCCCAGGAAAGTGCGCCCTACAGACAGAGCATGTAGGCTCAGCAAAGATATGCATTGCCACTGCACCAGGAGAGAAATGGGAGAACTCGGCCACCATACTGAGGCTGGTTCAGGGTTTTATATACCCAAACCACTCCTCTTGCATGATGGAATGTACCTTCAAAGGAAGGTGCACAGGCTACTGAGAGGTGGTCTTTGCCTACTTGGTGACAGCAGCTCAAACTTCTTTCTGCCTTGAAGGTAAGCATCTTACAGCAGACTCAAACCTCCATCTGTGCTCCTTGACATGTATCCCATATTTCTCTCCCCTCAGAGATAGGCTAGCAAGAATAGCATCTACATTCTGCCCCCACTGGTTGGCTCCCCAGGTCATCAGTTTGGTAATCAGGGCTCCATCCCTGCATGGCACACAGTCAGCAGCTTATTTCTATATGTACTGCATATCAACTGCTTCTACTGCAGTAATACTTGCTTGTTTCTGAAATTGCTGTGCCTTATACTGTGTATAATGCTGTGCCTCTAAGTGTCAGGCATTATATAGTACTTCAAAACTAGAATACCATAATCAGTAGCTGATTCTGATGTGTAAAGATTTTAGATGAAGAAAAAATGAATACATCTTTATTGTACTGCAGAGTTTTCCACACAGGGCATTTCTGTGCCAAAATGTGTAAACAAAGAAGCAAATAAAACAATTTTAAATTAATTATACAAAATATTATTATGACATAAACCAGTTATACCAAAATCATACTGAATTTTTTTGAAATAGATAAATAATTATTATATCAGCTAAAAGAACCACATCGACTTTACATGGAAACACAGTTCTAGAACAAAGCTTATGCTGTGCAAAATTGGAAATATATTTAATACAGAATAATTGTTGCTTAATATAAGAGTTAAAGCTGATTGGTAATGTATGTTCTATGGATCTCATATTCTAACAGAGTTTTAGAATAGATCTTATACATTTGCCCAAGCATTGTGGTCGGATAATTTCAAATTGACCAAGCACTTAGTCGTGTTTAATGCTCCAATAATCCCCATTGTATCAGAAAAGATCAATATCTTTACCTTCAATGTCATCAACCTATTGCAAGGAAAAGTATTGCAAGGAAATGTGGAAAAATATTCACCTTTATCCTCTGATTGTTTTAAATGTAGTCATTATAGTTTATGAATTTGAAACTGATATTATCAAAATAAGAACTAAACACATCTCTATAAAGTACAATGTTTGGTTGAAACTTTTATTATTTTCAGAAAAATATAATTAAACTTCTGTGGGACGATGTTAACTGAAAACATGGTAACTGTTATTCTGAGACTCATCAGTGCAAGTCCAGAATATCAAACTGAATGACTGGAAATTTCGATTTACATATACCAAGTCTGTGATTTCCATTTCTCTGAATATTCACTTTTTTCTGAGTTATGTGGCAATCTCAGAGTTAGTATATATTTTTGGAGGGGTTGGGCAGTGGGGACTTGTCCATCATAACAGAGGGCAAAGTGGAGCTTGCCCTATGCTGAAAAAAAAAAAATTTAAAAGAAAACAGCAACGTTCGACATTCACTGTTCTCCTGTATTTTTGATTTTTTATAATTCTGAGGCTTGTACTTACAAGTTTCATAATTACAGTGGAAAGACTGAAAACACTTTAATTATATTAATATTCTAGAATACTTTTAGTAACAAATGCCACACCTTTTACATAGTTTAAAGTTAGAGTAGTTTAGATTTTGTAGGCATTTATTTGTTGATTATGTTAATTTAATAGCTAATGATAGCAAAACAATTCCTCACTTATTATTTCCATTTAATATTTGTTTAAAATGTTAGCATAATATTTTATTGCCTGTTTAAATTTTCAGTAAAAATATTTTGAGAACAGAATAATGCACAAAACTTTCTTATTTACACACTGCTTCCTAAGATAGGTATCACATGTCACAGTGCTGGGAATGCCTTGAAAACTGAAGTAATCAATCTGCAAATCTCTAACGGGTCATATCAACTTTGAAAAGACAAGTCAGAACAGCTGCTGATTTGATCAGAGATCAATAATCTGCTATTAAGCAAGACTCAAAGAGTGAACTGATGTTAGTCTGACACTTTTCAGACAATCTATGTTTGTGTTGCTACAGCGCCTGTGTTTCTGTGCTTACCTTTTCAGTGGCGAATATTACACGGACTCTTGTTTCATCATGTTTATCAAGATATGCTGCTACAGGTCATTAGTAATAAAGAGGTCATCAAGCTGTGACTGCTTATCTTCAAACTGGAGATGATATTAAAATAAAACAAATACCAAAGTGAATAACCTATATATTCATTTTGCTGATTTTGAGTAAACACTGACAAAATATGCCTGAACCTCATTCATTTTTGTCTTACTAAAAATGCAGTTCCCATTGTTGGCTCTGTTATCCCCACCAACACCTAACAATATACAGGCTTTCTAGCAGTGGTGGTGGAACATAAAATAGATTTTAAAATACAATGGCATTATTCCTACAAAATGTTCTAAAACCTAGGGTTAGGGAGAAAGATAGACTTAAATGGAAACATGGCTAAGAGTTAGCATACTGAAAAGGTGACTAATACGCAAAGCATTGTCCTAGCAGAAGCAGTATGAGCAATGAAGTTTAATGCAATTTAAAAGAACATGCAATATGTTTAATAGTCTATTATGGATGAGAAAAAGAGTGAGAAAGGATAACTGGAAATAGGTATTGTGGTGTCAGGTACAAAGGAGAAACAGGCAAACTGACTGCGACAAGTGGGAATAATCAACTGATAACTGGTATGTATTTAACTATTTTGCTCTTTTTAACAGTTCTGCTTTGAGAATAATCTCCCAGTATTCTTCTCTTCACTGGTACATGTGACACAGGGGTGTAACCGGATTATTCTATTTTGTTCTCACAATCTCTTATTGCTGCTCCCCCCAAACCACCTGACATTAAAGCAAAGTTCTCACAAAACCTTGCCCCCATACAGTTAATAAATGCATGCATCATTTGCAGCTGTTCCCTCTAAACTGTTAAAAATATTGCTTTTGAATTAGCAAACCTCTCTGTAAGCAAGACATGTACCTGTTGTTGGAGGTATTAAGACTGACAGTCACAAACCTAACGTGTCACAAAATAACTATAAATTCCTAAGTAATATTCATTAAAAAATACTCGGGTGAATGCAGAGTATGACTGACTACACCCTTGCAGTATGTCAAGTTCTGTCACTACAGACAGAATAGCTGAATACTATGGATCATTTTGTGTGTGTGTGTGTGTGTGTGTGTGTGTGTGTGTGTGTGTGTGTGTGTGTGTGTGTGTGTGGGGTGAGGATCAGTAGACAGGGCCCACAGTGAAGACTGAATTTTGATTAAGAGAAGAACCCTCTGTTTGAAATTCTTGTATATTTGAATTGTCCATGCATTTATAAAGTAGAACACCAAGTTGGCTGTTGATACATTTTCTATGCTTTATATATATATATATATATATATATATATATATATATATATATATCAGTCATTTGATCTCATATCTATACTCAGACTAGAAACTGCATGTTGCAATGCTATTCCTCCGTTTTGCTAAGCTCATATATTGATTATGATGTACTATAGGCCAAAGTACAATTGTCATTTTAAATACTATTTAAATTAAGTTCTTCATCTGTTTCTCAGTTATTGTTTCATTTGTCTACATATTCCTCATTGTTATACTACTTTCTGTATATTCCTAAGTATATACTCATTTCTGTAAATGCAGAAATCATATTTACATTGCAGACTTTTTCTTACTAAACCTTGTATGTCTTAAGATTTTCTTCCTGGTCTTCTTCTGTAAATGGACTCTGCCCAACTGACCTCACAGTCACCAAAAATAAATAAGCAAACAAAAAGTTGTACAGTGCCTCATTAATAAAAAAATGAAGATGACAACTTTGGAGGTTATATAACCCATGAGAGTCCACAAAAATTCTTAGAAAAGCTGCCTGCTTTACAGACAGATATAAATGGTCAGTAATTAGCAATACATAGAAAGAAGAACAGAAACATTAAAGTTCAAGAAGGGAAGTTTTAATAAAAGTGAGACAAACATGGTGCATCCTGAAAAGCAAGCAACCAACAATTCTATACAGCATCTCCAATGAAGTCTGGACAACTTGGAGAACTGTAGCCCATGGGAATGCTAGCAGCTAATAGGCACTGTACAAACTAGAAGGTACACTAAGATACTCATAATGGGTTCCCAATAGTACTTGGCCTCGTGAAGGTCACAATACTGAATAAAAAAAAACCACAGTGAAAGAATGCAGACTTTTGATATTTGTAATAATCTCCAAATGTGTGCTGTACAAAACAGTCTGGCAGTTAGCTCAGAGGATTAAGGCTAGCTGATCTTAATGTTAGCTCAGGGGATTTAGGCTAGCTGATCTTAATGTTAGCTCAGAGGATTAAGGTTAGCTGATCTTAATGTTAGCTCAGGGGATTTAGGCTAGCTGATCTTAATGTTAGCTCAGGGGGTTTAGGCTAGCTGATCTTAATGTTAGCTCAGGGGATTTAGGCTAGCTGATCTTAATGTTAGCTCAGAGGATTAAGGCTAGCTGATCTTAATGTTAGCTCAGAGGATTAAGGCTAGCTGATCTTAATGTTGGCTCAGGGGATTTAGGCTAGCTGATCTTAATGTTAGCTCAGAGGATTAAGGTTAGCTGATCTTAATGTTAGCTCAGGGGATTTAGGCTAGCTGATCTTAATGTTAGCTCAGGGGGTTTAGGCTAGCTGATCTTAATGTTAGCTCAGGGGATTTAGGCTAGCTGATCTTAATGTTAACTCAGAGGATTAAGGCTAGCTGATCTTAATGTTAGCTCAGGGGATTTAGGCTAGCTGATCTTAATGTTAGCTCAGGGGATTTAGGCTAGCTGATCTTAATGTTAGCTCAGGGGATTTAGGCTAGCTGCTCTTCATGAGCTCCTTCCTGTGGTACAGGGTTTGACTCTCTCAGTCTTCATTTGCCTACTGTGAACCCTTGAGCAAGTCACTTAACTGAACAGCACTACTAGTAAATTGGGCTAGGCTCCTCAATAGTATCCTGGACTGCATGCCTAGTAACTACCTATGAATCTATGAAAATGCTGCCATTCAGTATTATATGTGCTTACAAGTGTAAAACAAAAGTACTAGTGGTTTTACTCAATCCTATAAACATCTCCTTGTTGTGAAATTTGTATAAAGGGTATATTGACACAGAGAAAAGCATGACTCAGTAATGCACAGGTACGGGAAGGAAAACTCCCATAGCTGGATAATATTTCCCAACAGAACTGTGTTCTGGTCTGGTGGAAATATTGTAGGGCATGCTCTGCATTCCTCAGGCAATCTCTTTATCATACCTGTGGCTAAAGGAAAGGGCAGAAGAAGTGAGCAAAGGTGGTTGGTATGAGCACAGCTGCTCTGTCTGTAAATGTCCAGATAAAGGCATTGTTTATTACTCTAATGTGTGTTTTCATCTCTGTAGATACAGAGCCCAACCTACAACAATCTGGCAGCAGAAGGGAGGAAAAGCATCTTGCAGTGGTTTGCATACAGTTCCTACTAGTAAAGAAAAGAAAGGTATTGAAGCTGAAAGCAAAGGAAAAAAGTAGCAAGGTATTACAATAACTGCTGGGAGAAGGGAAAAGCAAAGTGAAAATTGTAAGCGAAACAGTGAAGTCAGGAAGATACAGTGGGTTTCCATGTCACCACAAAATTTGCTAAGGCAGACTGAGTGGAAAAAGAAGCTCAAATGGTACTGGGAGTAAAGGAAATAGAGCGTGTGGAATGGCTGATACACAAAATAGGCATCATTTTAAAAATTATTCTCAGTCTAGGAAAATATTAAAAATCATGCCAGAGTGGCCTGGAGTTAATGTTGAATAGTTATGTTAGGGTTAAAACTAGCAAATTAACCTGCATTTCACCTTTTTGAAAAATGCTCCTGCCTAAAATGATGATATGTACATTAATTAATACAAGTGGATTATTTTAAATATTTCTAACAACAGTGCGGTTCTAGTATTCACCATTTATCTTTCAGCCTAGTCAGATGTTTACAGTTTAAGGTATAACTGACATCTAGTGGCATGTAAATGGAACTGCTGCCTGTAGTCCAGTTGGAAAGTAAGAGGTGGCCAAAGATAAGTGCATCATAACTTATTTTCAACAGAAGGACATTATGGAAAGTCATGCAAAAAGTGCTCAGATTTTTCTCCTTTCCATCTCCCTGCGTTATACTCCTGTGGCATTACCTAGAATCCCTGCCACCACTATAAAGGAAAGAAGGTAAAATTAAGCACGAGTTATTATTATTTTGAGTATCTAAAGTGACATCAGTAATATATTTACTATAGTGGGGCTGGTTGTTTATATATATATATATATATATATATATATATATATATATATATATGTGTGTGTGTATATATGTATATATATATATATATATATATATATATATGTGTGTGTATGTATATATATATATATATATATATATATATATATATAGTAAAGTTCCTAAATAACACAGCTGATTTGCCCATTCATTTGTATATCCCAGCTGCACTGACTCTAGTCATAGCTTAATACAGCAGGGCTTCTCGTTGTTGTCCATCCACTAGGACAGTATGTCAAAGGGCTGTACTCTTGTGAGTGGTCTCAGTGGGCATCATATGTGTAAGAAGTGGCGGAATTGCCAGGTAAGAGGAGATGCTTCAGTTGATAAACTCTGATCAGGTGGCCAGATGTCCCCCCTCCCCTATTTTCTTTCTTCTTTTTTTCATCTCCCTGAAATGCTCCTCATCTTAGTGAGCTCTGCACCACCAGTATCAGTCGTTGTATGAAGATACAGCCCTAGTCTCTCCCACCTCTCATGAACGTCAATAATCCCTAATGCTCAGTTCTACCCTTCAAGCATGTCCTTTTGTGTCCATTCATGGCCAGACCTGAATCACCAACATCGGAACCAGACCCAAAGCCTCTATACTGACTTTGAAGGTTGTATAACCCATGAAGGTCCACAAAAACTCTTAGAAAAGCTGTCTGCTTTACAGACAGATATAAATGGTCAGTAGTTAACAATACATATACTGGTTGTCTTTATATAGTGTACATACAAAAACATTAATGGAAAAAGGTCTGTGGTCTGCTCGAGTGTTCACATTTTATTTTGAGTAGGAAAATAATGTATTTTTCATGAACATACATTAAGCAATATTTTGTTACTGCAAATTTTGAATGTGTTCCCTCATGCCCTCCAATGGAGCTCTGTCAGCTTGCATTGTAACTTCCAATAGGCAGAGCCTAAGCTTTTTGACAGAATCAGATTATATTCTTACATTTCAAACAAATGCTCCTTTCCCTGGTACCATAGGTGTTACTAAATCCTGCAACCCTGAAGTGTAAATGCAAAATCTTCAGCACAAACTATTTTTATAGTGGTAATATTCTTTAGGTTCTAGGTCTTAAATTGGATTTTATAAGTCACAGTAAACACAGTAACTATTGTTTGTAATATTTTGTCAATAACTTACAATATCTTAACAACCGCTCCTGTTACACACATACTGTCAGCAGTGTTTTGTTTATCCATATGCTTTCATATGACGCTAAGCAGTTCTATCTGTGTTTCTCAGTTGGTGAGATATTTAAAGAAATATGAAATTTATGGTAATATAAACAGATATTACAAGAGCAACAATTATTATTTCTTTATCTGCACAAGACAGATGTCAAATATCAATACAGTTGTTTTTGCCATTTGGTAAGCTTTAAGTAGAAATCGTATAATAACTTGTATATAGCATGTTTTGTGGAATTATTAATACAAATGAGAAGAGGCAGTATTTGATGTCTAGAGGCACCAGTAGGACGTAACTGCAGAAACACCTAGAGATATCACTCGCCAGTGGCATCCAAGACTAGAGGAAAAAGAAGATTTTACCTTTGCATAACTGAAGGGTGAATGTAAAACAGAAAGAAGACATGAGCTTTTAAAAGGAAAAAAAAAGATTCCAAAGTATCAAGTGAATTTTAACCATCTGGATAAGGCCAGATGAATTAATTTGGCAAGCACCAGGACAGGAGAGGTTAAGATAGTTGCCTGTGCAGCCATACTTGCAGAATGTTAGTGCTAGTAAAATTAAGTAGTAAAACACTCTTTCAAAAGAAGAAATTTCTAGGTAGTGAGACTGAAAGTGAAAGCAGAAGTGGGAAGCGTATGAAACATATAAGTATAAGCAATCTGGCAAAAAAATGTATCTATTTGGTAACCAAATTTATTCACAGATAGCTTAGATTTACTGAACAAAATAAACATGGGTGGGTATGGTACTATTCTTTGAAACTTCAAAGGATCAGGCACTAATGGGTAAGTTTTTACAGGCCAAGCATACCAAACTCCAGTTATGTGCAAACCTTTGAAAATGGTGTTAATTGTGTAAAGGTAGACAAAATAAATACTGGTCAGAGACTGGAGTGTAGCACAACAACCTGATAAGGACAGGAAATGATGCATGATCAAACTGCATGTAAAAAGTCAGAAAAATATTCTTTTTTAATCCCTTAGGAGGGCCAGTCTTGATTATTCCTCTATCTACACCAGTCTGTTCTTTTGTTCTACTGTAGAAGATCTGCAATCGTAGAACTGCATACATATCTGCTGACCTCACAAGACCCAAACATGGTGAAAGTTTTAAAACATGAGGAGAATAAGTAAACACAAAAAGACATATATTTTTCTACTTCATACATTTTTATTTTATATTAATTCAAGTCACTAATTTAGTGTCTAGGTATTTAGTAATGAAATACAAAGTAAATAGTTTTCCATAGGAGGAAAGGAATTGAGTTGTTTATTTAATTATTAAATTGTTTTTTTATATAATTGCTTTATTGTTTTATTTATTTATTAATTGTATAAGTATATAAGTCATTGACTGCTTGTGTAACATTGTCTGAGGAAGTTTGGATACTAGTCCTTACAAAAGCACTTACGGAATAAAGTTTTGGAAAAGGAGAACATCTGCAAGTTTCGCTGTCTTTTTGTGTTTCTGAGGAGAATAAGTCTAAGATGACTTCCCTACTTAATTTAGCAGAAACATATTGGTGTCAAGTGGGAATGGAAATCAAACCAGAAGTAAATAATAAAAATCAGGCAGCAACTGAATATGCCAAAAAACAAAAGAAAGGATATAAGGTGAAGGAGCAGATGAGAAGGCAAGAAATAGGAAAATGCATAAATATGGTTGCAAGTATAGAAAACTCTTGGAAAACCTCATGCTGATCAGGATCAAATGAGGGAACGGTTAAGGAGAGGTGAATTTAAACCAAAGGAAGAAAGGTTAATATTGGTGGCCCAGGGTAGTGGACTACATACACGTTCGTTTACAGAGTCCACTGAACGTGTGGGAGAAAGACAAATGTAGGTTTTGCAAATCAGAATTGGAAACAGTTGCACATCTTGTTGCTGGTTGTGATATACTAATGGCAGAAGGAGTGTATACTGAAAGGCATAATAATGTGGCAAGACTGTTGCACTGGGAATTGTGCAAACATTATGATAATGAAATAGCTGAAAAACATTGGAAACATGAGACACAAAGCATTACAGAAAATGATGAAGTTTATATCACATGGGATCAACCATTACCAACAGTTCAAAAAAACAGATGTGAGAAAACCAGATATAGTAGTCTATGAAGAAAGACAAAAGTAGCATTGATCATTGAAACTGTTACACCTAGGGATTACTGTGTCTTATGTACAGACTGATACAAAGTCATAAAATACCAGGATTTTCAGACAGAAATGAGGGCAATGTGGAAGAAGGATACTCAGACAGTTCCAATAGTAGTAGGAGTAATGGGTCTTATAAAAAGAATCTACAATCATACTTAGATATGTTGCCAATACATATAACTATATATGAATTGCCGGGCACATTGTGGCTGTTGCTAAGAGCACTTCTGGCTAACATAAAAGATTGAAACAATGCTAATTTCACAAACTTTAATCATACTTGGACTTAGGAATGGAGTCCATTTCTGTCATGGTATTAGAAACCCAAAAGACTTGGAGAAATTTAAAAAAGTGTGACCTCATTAGGCTTGAGCTCCATGGGGTGGATCACCCACATGACATGCCAAAGCTGCTGCCCTTCCCCCAGGATGGGTGAGCCATCAATGCATGTTCACTTCCGTCCTTCTCTGCCAGCATATATGTAGGCACCTGAACTGCTACTCAAACGCAAGTCACCTGCGATGTACTCAGGGCTTTATCTCTCTACATTACAGAATTGGCTCTAAAAAGTCAGAAAATATTCTTGACCTGTTAAATATGATATGAAACATGTATAGACTGACTTTCTTCACTGGAGATGCACTACCCATATGTTCAGGCTTGTTAGAAGCCCAGTAGTGGAGCTGATGACTTTATTATGGCACAGGAACTGCTGACTAGTGATGAGGAGTTAAGTATGGGGGGGGGTCTCTCAAACCATCAACAGAATTTAATAATTTAAAATCAGTCATGTCAGAGAACTGGTTAACAAGAAAATGCATAGAAGAAATGTGTAAAAGTTTCTTTTCTTAATGCATGGCAAACTAACTTAGCAGAAGAGTCTCTTCCCAGGGTTTTCTCATGAACACTGTCTGGTTAAATGATCTGCTCGGAGTTACTTATGATACTAGTGGAGATCAGAGGGAAACAAACTAAGGTCCACACAATCAAGCTCATTAGCAGCTCATTATAGCCTGAAATGGCTGCACTGAACTGTCAGATGACTTTAGGAATGTCATTATGCAGTTTATAAATGTTGGAACCTTCTAGAGGGAGTCCCAAAACACAGAGAATGAGTGACCAAAAAAGGGCTTATATATACTAACTCCAGTATGTCCATTTCTTGGAGTATTCCCTTTTCTACGAGATACGGCAATCTCAGAGTTGATATATACAAGTTTGGGGGGCTTGCCTCAACATTGATGAGGGCAGGGCAGCTTGCCCCCTGTAAAGAAGAAGAGCAATGCTTGAGACTCACTCTCCTGTTTTTCCGATCCTTTTTTTTTCAGTTTGTCGGCACTTGGCATTTCAAGCGCTGCCATTTCAACAGAGTGTGTAAAAATGGTTGATAAATTCCAACATAGCTTTTACCTGAGGGTCATGTAAGCAATGTAGCAATTAATCAAAGGTCAGTAGTATTGCTATAACATAAAATTCATAGGACTAGCTATCCAGCAGTGTAAACATTGACTTTAGGTGATGGTCACTGCTAATGTGACACTCCAACCCCATGTATAAAATGGGAAAAGGGGGTTGATGCTGATAACATTAACGCATGTACACCAACAGAAGAACAGTGTGAGTCTGTCTGGTCTGCCAGATCGTTCCTGCTAACCTAAGGTACTTGCTTCTCACTCTTCCATCCACTCTCTCCAGGAAACATAGACAGTTTTACAGGCATTAAATGTTCTGGCCTTTGCCACCTGTTCTAGCACCTGATTATACCTGCCCACCACCCTCTCTCTGTAAAATAAAATGCTTTCTCATATGTAGATTAAACTGCCTTGTTACAGATAAAGTGTTAAATTGCCACAATGACCTCATCCACTGAAACAGATCCTTTTCCACCATGTGCTTCTGACACTGCCTCCTTGGAATAGGACAAATTCTCCAAAGTGTAGCTTGCACCATTCCACAGTGTCTCCACTCTAGGTCAGTGTTTCATCACCCTAAGTGAGAACTGCAGAGGCAATAGCGCCATAACCCCACCAACACCAAGTTGTCATTTGGCTTGTCAAAATCTCTTTGAAGTCATCCATTATGGACTCGATCAACTTTTCCCTCTCCTAGGCATTTGCTTTGGTGACTGCAGAAGCTTCTCCTTACCTGGATTGTCAGTACTTATTACACATAGTTGTAGACTTAATTGCCTCATACAAAGAATTGTTAAGTGTGACACAGATTTTCTAAAGTACAGTGGGCCTTAGGTTACCAGTTGTGAGCAAAGAGTAGCGTATACTTAGAAAGAGTGGATTGTTGAGGCTATCTGACATGGTAGACATTTCTGTAGTGAGGGTACTGTGTATAACTCTTATATTTCTTTTTGATTGTAACAAAGGGTGAGAGTTCCTTGTGTTCCATCATTAGTGTCAGTATCAGGTTTCCATGTAAAGCATCTCTAAAGACAACTTATTTCATGGATTCAACCATTGAAAGGGCTTGAAAATTTAGAGCTACTTTTGCAGCATGGATTTTCTATAATGCCAAGTTCTAAGCTGGCTGCCAAACAGGAAGCATCAAAAGTTTCATCTGGTGTGCCTTGCCTGGTAACCCAGAGAATTTGTCCTATTTTCAGCCTAAGTAAGCTGTCCAGCTGAGGTAAGGAGGGGCGTGCTGCTGCACCGCCCTTTTATGGTTCCATGATGACAGAAGGAAGATTTTTTATGCAGCACTCTTAGTGTGTCACACACTGTTCCAACAGTAGTAGCCAAATTCTGTCCCACATAACAGAAGTGATCATGTTCTCCATGGTCAACCTAAAGGGTAGCATTGAAGTAGAAAAGAACTGAAGTGGCAAAGTCTTTGAAGTCCTTTCCATACAAAGTCTCCCATATGGCAGGCAATGTATCCAGTGATGTCATTGTTCACACTGGTCACTAGAGGACTGGGGTCAGCATGTCAGCGTCTCCCTCTTGACCTAACAGTGTTTCTTTCATTTTGTTATACCAGTAGAGTTATGTGTCTGCCAGACCATAAATATATTGTTTACTTCTCAGGTTTCCACAATTATCCCACACGTATTACCTCAGGAGGAAGACAGACATAAACATCATGAGAGAGTCTCATACTATGTAAAATGCATTTTTAATGTCCAAGTAATGAGCTTTCCACTGTTTTTGGCAAATTATGGACAAAAGGACACAAAGTACACATTTGGTAAATTTGTGGATGCTGTACCCTGAATAGTTCTTCAAATCCTTTAACCACAAGATATGCCTTGGCTGTTTCTATAGTTTTTTTTTTTTTTTTTTTTAGATTCTTTAAGGATATCCATCCACCTAATATTAACTTTTCAAAATATCATTATCTTTCCAGCTTTGTATCTCAACCAGTTTTTCTTGATTGAAATAATATGTCCTCAGTCAGAAGCAGATCGTGCTTCATATGTGGCAGGCACTATTTTTTAAAACTACAATCCACTCTCTCCAACCTAACATCACTCTTAAGTATTCAACTGCGGTACCACCTTTATCATTCTTATAAGAAAAGTGCAGTCGGGGTCTGAACTGTCTGCAAACAGCTAAAGTTAACTTTGAACCTAACACAACTCTTAAGTATTCAACTGCAGTACCACCTTTATCATTCTTATAAGAAAAGCTCAGTCCGGGTCTGAACTGTCTGCAAACAGCTAAAGTTAACTTTGAACCTAACACCACTCTTAAGTATTCAACTGTGGTACCACCTTTATCATTCTTATAAGAAAAGCGCAGTCCGGGTCTGAACTGTCTGCAAACAGCTAAAGTTAACTTTGAACCTAACACCACTCTTAAGTATTCAACTGTGTTACCACCTTTACCATTCTTATAAGAAAAGCGCAGTCCGGGTCTGAACTGTCTGCAAACAGCTAAAGTTAACTTTGAACCTAACACCACTCTTAAGTATTCAACTGCAGTACCACCTTTATCATTCTTATAAGAAAAGCGCAGTCCGGGTCTGAACTGTCTGCAAACAGCTAAAGTTAACTTTGAACCTAACACCACTCTTAAGTATTCAACTGCAGTACCACCTTTATCATTCTTATAAGAAAAGCGCAGTCCGGTCTGAACTGTCTGCAAACAGCTAAAGTTAACTTTGAACCTAACACCACTCTTAAGTATTCAACTGCAGTACCACCTTTATCATTCTTATAAGAAAAGCTCAGTCCGGGTCTGAACTGTCTGCAAACAGCTAAAGTTAACTTTGAACCTAACACCACTCTTAAGTATTCAACTGCGGAACCACCTTTATCATTCTTATAAGAAAAGCGCAGTCCGGGTCTGAACTGTCTGCAAACAGCTAAAGTTAACTTTGAACCTAACACCACTCTTAAGTATTCAACTGCGGTACCACCTTTATCATTCTTATAAGAAAAGCGCAGTCCGGGTCTGAACTGTCTGCAAACAGCTAAAGTTAACTTTGAACCTAACACCACTCTTAAGTATTCAACTGCAGTACCACCTTTATCATTCTTATAAGAAAAGCTCAGTCCGGGTCTGAACTGTCTGCAAACAGCTAAAGTTAACTTTGAGCATGTGTCTACCTGTTTGAGCCAATATTCATTTTCCCCTGGAGAGCACTCTGCTTTGGCTTGTAAGCAACCCCCCCACCCTACACACACACACACACACACACACACACACACACACACACACACACACACACGCGACGCATCACACACACACACACACACATGCCTTTACACACACACACACACACACACACACACTCATCTTCCACTTTCTCTCTTATTCCCTTCTGTTAGCAAATAGTATCCATAACTGATCAATACTGTGTATTTGTTAATTTAAACTGAGACCACAGTAGCCTACTGATACAAGGTTATCCTGTTTTTCCACCTGAGAAATGGTTAAGAAATGACTTACAGTTTCAGAGCAGTCCTTGGTCAATTGTGATTTTTTCTTAAACACAAACTTGTCTTTGCTTTGGCTCATTAGCAGCAGTACAAAGAACTGCCTGCTCACACCCTTGTTCTCCCCTCTTCCCTGTTTATTACCTTAAGACAATCCCAAAGTTAATAAATATTACCTGTGGCAGGCACCATTTTTAAAACTACAACCACCCTTGTCACTATCATATGTTCATTTATCAGTTAACTTTATTACCTGATTGTTTCCAGCCCCCTCATAAGAGCAACTAACAGGGTTCCTACCCGCTTCGCTCCCCACCCTGTCCCCTATTCCCTCCTGCCCCCAGTGGTTCCACCTTTATTTCACTCACAAACCCCTCCCATCTTTCCAATAGCCAACCACAGTGCTAACCCAACACTACCTCCTGCATCTTCTCACTACTATCACACCTCCTCAACTAACATGTACAAGCATACCTTACCTATGCTCACTGCATGCACTCTCCTTGCATATCTTACATCCTACTAAAGCTCCATTATTCCCCACTCAACCACTACAACTGTACTACTACTCACACCACCACTCATGTCTCACCCTCACTCAGCTCCCCTCCCACCAACTCAAGAACCATCCCTATGCACCCCCCACATATTCTACCAACTATATTACTCAAACATAAAGCATCCCTACAACTTAACATAGTAACCCTCCCACCATACTTATTACCCACAGAGCACAATCATAAAGTTTCCCTTATAAACAAACACATTCAAAAACTGAAAAAACTAATAACCTCATGCATATCAAAACTAGCCCTAAGTGGAGACATCCACCCCAACCCTGGCACTACCATCTCCAACCCCAATCCTCATAATCAGACTAGAAACCACAACTTCTCTCATATTACAGCCAATAGAAAGCCAAGTGACTTCCTTCTACTAAGCCTAAATATTAGAAGTATATCCAACAAAGTCCATGAACTTCATGCCACCATAGACTTGTACTCCCCAGATATAGTCATCCTGACAGAAACCTGGCTAAAATCTCACATTACCAGTGAACAAATACTCCCTACAGGTTCTGACATACTAAGAATAGACCAGCTAAACAAGAAAGGAGGCGTGTAGCTATAATATTTAAACAGCATCTAAACATCCAGATCTTAAAATCATCAGCTCCACAAATAGGCAATGAAGAAATAATATATACCAACCTCAAAATAAACCAAAACAAAACCATCAACATAATTGGATGCTACTTCCCACCTGGCCAAAACATCCCTCCACTAGAAAACCTCCTCAGCTGGTCTACCCACCATCTCCCCCAATAAACTATCATTTTAGGTGATTTCAATATTGACTGGTAATCCTGTTCTGGCAACCATCCAGCCCATCATGTAAACCTTCATGGCTTCACCCAACTAGTCCAGTCGCCAACCAGGATAAATAAAAACTCCAGCAAGCACACTACCCTGGACTGGATACTAGTCAGTAAGAGCCCCCAGTCATATATAACAGGCTGCTTATCGGATAGCCTCAGTGATCACTCCCCAACATTTCTACTCAAAAAATACCTATACCAAGCTAAACCTGTCATCTATCGTCAAATATGTAAAAAAACTAAACTTTAACACACTCACATTCATCTCATCCCTCAAAGAATGTAACTGGCATCCTCTAGTCTTGATGACGCAGTTGAATTTTTTAATACTACCTTCCTGAGCATCCTTAATTACCATGCTGCCATAAGACTATCCAGAACCAAAGAACAACCCTCCCCATGGCTACAGAAAAGCAATAAGTCAGAAATGAAAAAACAAGGATAAAGCCTGGGAGCACTTGCACAAAACCAAAACCCCCTCAATTAGACAGAAATTCCTAGAACTACGCAATAGTCAAAAAGCTAATAAAACAGGACAAATTCCAATACTACCAGTCTGCCCTAGACTCCTCCAAACACAGCCCCAAACAATTCTGGTCCTCTATAAACTCCATCCTCCACCCAGGTAAAGTCAGTACCCCTCCTCCTAACATCCCTCACTCCTCAGAAAATATTGCTACCTCATTCAACACACACGTCACACAAACCATACTATCACTAGCTAAACAACACAACACCCCTCCCCTCCAACCAGTAATCTCCCCACTGACTTCTCTTTTTCTCCTGTACCTACCTCCAACATAAAAAAAACTCTTAACTAAACTTAAGCCCACCAAATTAGCAGCAGACAACCTCCCAAGTGAATACCTACAAATCGCAGCTGATGCTCTGGCCTACCCAGTATCCATCTTGATTAACCAATCTCTGTCAGAAAGTTACATTCCCACACTGTGAAAAGTATCACATATAATTCCCCTCCACAAAGGCACCCTCCACAGAACTAACTAATTACTGCCCCATAGCTATTCTCTCTCCACTCTCCAAAATACTAGGGAGATGCATACACTCTCAGGTCTCAGACTACCTCCTTACTAACAACCTCCTGTCCAATACTCAGCATGGTTTCCGACCAAACCATAGCACCACCACTGCCTTACTCTCCTTTACTAACACTATCCTTTGTTTAACTTCCACCTTTTTTTTTAAAAAAACCCGTTAACTGGAAAATAAATTAATTTAAAAAACCTTTGTTTTAATTACCCCTTTAATTTTTTAAAAAACCCCTGGGTTAACTGTTAAAAATAAATTAAAATCCCTTGTTTTAAATCGAATTTTAATTTTTGAAAAACCCCCCCGAATTTAAAAACCCTTTTTTTTAAAAACCCCTCTTTAACCGGACCCCCTTTATTTTAAAGAAACCTAAGTTTAATTTCAACACCATTTTAATTTTAATGAAACCCCTCTTAATTCTCAAACGCTAAATTAACTTTAGCAAAACCCCTCTTAATTTCAACTGCACCCCTTATATTCTTTGAAACCTATCATCTTAAATGCGCAGACCACTAATTACTTAACACAGCCATCTTAATTTCAAACACTTAACTTTTAACTCTACAAACCCTTTAAGATCTGAAAGCTAATGTTGCAAACAGCTAAAGTTAACTTTGAACCTAACACCACTCTTAAGTATTCAACTGTGGTACCACCTTTATCATTCTTATAAGAAAAGCGCAGTCCGGGTCTGAACTGTCTGCAAACAGCTAAAGTTAACTTTGAACCTGACACCACTCTTAGGTATTCAACTGCAGTACCACCTTTATCATTCTTATAAGAAAAGCGCAGTCCGGGTCTGAACTGTCTGCAAACAGCTAAAGTTAACTTTGAACCTAACACCACTCTTAAGTATTCAACTGTACCACCTTTATCATTCTTATAAGAAAAGCGCAGTCCGGGTCTGAACTGTCTGCAAACAACTAAAGTTAACTTTGAACCTAACACCACTCTTAAGTATTCAACTGCAGTACCACCTTTATTATTCTTATAAGAAAAGCGCAGTCCGGGTCTGAACTGTCTGCAAACAGCTAAAGTTAACTTTGAACCTAACACCACTCTTAAGTATTCAACTGCAGTACCACCTTTATCATTCTTATAAGAAAAGCTCAGTCCGGGTCTGAACTGTCTGCAAACAACTAAAGTTAACTTTGAACCTAACACCACTCTTAAGTATTCAACTGCAGTACCACCTTTATTATTCTTATAAGAAAAGCGCAGTCCGGGTCTGAACTGTCTGCAAACAGCTAAAGTTAACTTTGAACCTAACACCACTCTTAAGTATTCAACTGCAGTACCACCTTTATCATTCTTATAAGAAAAGCGCAGTCCGGTCTGAACTGTCTGCAAACAGCTAAAGTTAACTTTGAACCTAACACCACTCTTAAGTATTCAACTCATGTACCACCTTTATCATTCTTATAAGAAAAGCGCCAGTCCGGTCTGAACTGTCTGCAAACAGCTAAAGTTAACTTTGAACCTAACACCACTCTTAAGTATTCAACTGCAGTACCACCTTTATCATTCTTATAAGAAAAGCGCAGTCCGGGTCTGAACTGTCTGCAAACAGCTAAAGTTAACTTTGAACTTAACACCACTCTTAAGTATTCAACTGCGGTACCACCTTTATCATTCTTATAAGAAAAGTGCAGTCCGGGTCTGAACTGTCTGCAAACAGCTACAGTTAACTTTGAACCTAACACCACTCTTAAGTATTCAACTGCAGTACCACCTTTAACATTCTTATAAGAGAAGTGCAGTCCGGGTCTGAACTGTCTGCAAACAGCTACAGTTAACTTTGAACCTAACACCACTCTTAAGTTTTCAACTGCGGTACCACCTTTATCATTCTTATAAGAAAAGCGCAGTCCGGGTCTGAACTGTCTGCAAACAGCTAAAGTTAACTTTGAACCTAACACCACTCTTAAGTATTCAACTGCAGTACCACCTTTATTATTCTTATAACAAAACCACAGCCCGCGTCTGAACTGTCTGCAAACAGCTAAAGTTAACTTTGAACCTGACACCACTCTTAAGTATTCAACTGCAGTACCACCTTTATCATTCTTATAAGAAAAGCGCAGTCCGGGTCTGAACTGTCTGCAAACAGCTAAAGTTAACTTTGAACCTAACACAACTCTTAAGTATTCAACTGTGGTACCACCTTTATCATTCTTATAAGAAAAGCGCAGTCCGGGTCTGAACTGTCTGCAAACAGCTAAAGTTAACTTTGAACCTAACACCACTCTTAAGTATTCAACTGCAGTACCACCTTTATTATTCTTATAACAAAACCACAGCCCGCGTCTGAACTGTCTGCAAACAGCTAAAGTTAACTTTGAACCTAACACCACTCTTAAGTATTCAACTGCAGTACCACCTTTATCATTCTTATAAGAAAAGCGCAGTCCGGGTCTGAACTGTCTGCAAACAGCTAAACTTAACTTTGGATCTAACACCACTCTTAAGTATTCAACTGCAGTACCACCTTTATCATTCTTATAAGAAAAGCTCAGTCTGGGTCTGAACTGTCTGCAAACAGCTAAAGTTAACTTTGAACCTAACACCACTCT
Source organism: Protopterus annectens (assembly GCF_019279795.1). Classification (NCBI taxonomy): domain Eukaryota; kingdom Metazoa; phylum Chordata; order Ceratodontiformes; family Protopteridae; genus Protopterus; species Protopterus annectens. The sequence goes on along the minus strand of NC_056741.1, from coordinate 1,291,200,343 downwards.
TAAGTATTCAACTGCAGTACCACCTTTATCATTCTTATAAGAAAAGCGCAGTCCGGGTCTGAACTGTCTGCAAACAGCTAAAGTTAACTTTGAACCTAACACCACTCTTAAGTATTCAACTGCAGTACCAACTTTATCATTCTTATAAGAAAAGCGCAGTCCAGGTCTGAACTGTCTGCAAACAGCTAAAGTTAACTTTGAACCTAACACCACTCTTAAGTATTCAACTGCGGTACCACCTTTATCATTCTTATAAGAAAAGCGCAGTCCGGGTCTCAACTGTCTGCAAACAGCTAAAGTTAACTTTGAACCTGACACCACTCTTAAGTATTCAACTGCGGTACCACCTTTATCATTCTTATAAGAAAAGCGCAGTCCGGGTCTGAACTGTCTGCAAACAGCTAAAGTTAACTTTGAACCTAACACCACTCTTAAGTATTCAACTGCAGTACCACCTTTATTATTCTTATAACAAAACCACAGCCCGCGTCTGAACTGTCTGCAAACAGCTAAAGTTAACTTTGAACCTAACACCACTCTTAAGTATTCAACTGCGGTACCACCTTTATCATTCTTATAAGAAAAAAGCAGTCCGGGTCTGAACTGTCTGCAAACAGCTAAAGTTAACTTTGAACCTAACACCACTCTTAAGTATTCAACTGCAGTACCACCTTTATTATTCTTATAAGAAAAGCGCAGTCCGGGTCTGAACTGTCTGCAAACAGCTAAAGTTAACTTTGAACCTAACACCACTCTTAAGTATTCAACTGCAGTACCACCTTTATCATTCTTATAAGAAAAGCTTAGTCCGGTCTGAACTGTCTGCAAACAGCTAAAGTTAACTTTGAACCTAACACCACTCTTAAGTATTCAACTGCGGTACCACCTTTATCATTCTTATAAGAAAAGTGCAGTCCGGGTCTGAACTGTCTGCAAACAGCTAAAGTTAACTTTGAACCTAACACAACTCTTAAGTATTCAACTGCGGAACCACCTTTATCATTCTTATAAGAAAAGCAGTCTGGGTCTGAACTGTCTGCAAACAGCTAAAGTTAACTTTGAACCTAACACCACTCTTAAGTATTCAACTGTGGTACCACCTTTATCATTCTTATAAGAAAAGCAGTCCAGGTCTGAACTGTCTGCAAACAGCTAAAGTTAACTTTGAACCTAACACCACTCTTAAGTATTCAACTGTGTTACCACCTTTATCATTCTTATAAGAAAAGCGCAGTCCGGGTCTGAACTGTCTGCAAACAGCTAAAGTTAACTTTGAACCTAACACCACTCTTAAGTATTCAGCTGCAGTACCACCTTTATCATTCTTATAAGAAAAGCGCAGTCCGGGTCTGAACTGTCTGCAAACAGCTAAAGTTAACTTTGAACCTAACACCACTCTTAAGTATTCAACTGCAGTACCACCTTTATCATTCTTATAAGAAAACCACAGCCCGGGTCTGAACTGTCTGCAAACAGCTAAAGTTAACTTTGAACCTAACACCACTCTTAAGTATTCAACTGCAGTACCACCTTTATCATTCTTATAAGAAAAGCTCAGTCTGGGTCTGAACTGTCTGCAATCAGCTAAAGTTAACTTTGACCCTAACACCACTCTTAAGTATTCAACTGCGGTACCACCTTTATCATTCTTATAAGAAAAGTGCAGTCCGGGTCTGAACTGTCTGCAAACAGCTAAAGTTAACTTTGAACCTAACACCACTCTTAAGTATTCAACTGCGGTACCACCTTTATCATTCTTATAAGAAAAGCACAGTCCGGGTCTGAACTGTCTGCAAACAGCTAAAGTTAACTTTGAACCTAACACCACTCTTAAGTATTCAACTGCAGTACCACCTTTATCATTCTTATAAGAAAAGCTCAGTCCGGGTCTGAACTGTCTGCAAACAGCTAAAGTTAACTTTGAGCATGTGTCTACCTGTTTGAGCCAATATTCATTTTCCCCTGGAGAGCACTCTGCTTTGGCTTGTAAGCAACCCCCCCACCCTACACACACACACACACACACACACACACACACACACACACACACACACACACACACACGCACGCACGCACGCACACACACACATCTTCCACTTTCTCTTATTCCCTTCTGTTAGCAAATAGTATCCATAACTGATCAATACTGTGTATTTGTTAATTTAAACTGAGACCACAGTAGCCTACTGATACAAGGTTATCCTGTTTTTCCACCTGAGAAATGGTTAAGAAATGACTTACAGTTTCAGAGCAGTCCTTGGTCAATTGTGATTTTTTCTTAAACACAAACTTGTCTTTGCTTTGGCTCATTAGCAGCAGTACAAAGAACTGCCTGCTCACACCCTTGTTCTCCCCTCTTCCCTGTTTATTACCTTAAGACAATCCCAAAGTTAATAAATATTACCTGTGGCAGGCACCATTTTTAAAACTACAACCACCCTTGTCACTATCATATGTTCATTTATCAGTTAACTTTGTTACCTGATTGTTTCCAGCCCCCTCATAAGAGCAACTAACAGGGTTTCTACCCGCTTCGCTCCCCACCCTGCCCCCTATTCCCTCCTGCCCCCAGTGGTTCCACCTTTATTACACTCACAAACCCCTCCCATCTTTCCAATAGCCAACCACAGTGCTAACCCAACACTACCTCCTGCATCTTCTCACTACTATCACACCTCCTCAACTAACATGTACAAGCATACCTTACCTATGCTCACTGCATGCACTCTCCTTGCATATCTTACATCCTACCAAAGCTCCATTATTCCCCCACTCAACCACTACAACTGTACTACTACTCACACCACCACTCATGTCTCACCCTCACTCAGCTCCCCTCCCACCAACTCAAGAACCATCCCTATGTACCCCCCCACATATTCTACCAGTTATATTACTCAAACATAAAGCATCCCTACAACTTAACATAGTAACCCTCCCACCATACTTATTACCCACAGAGCACAATCATAAAGTTTCCCTTATAAACAAACACATTCAAAAACTGAAAAAACTAATAACCTCATGCATATCAAAACTAGCCCTAAGTGGAGACATCCACCCCAACCCTGGCACTACCATCTCCAACCCCAATCCTCATAATCAGACTAGAAACCACAACTTCTCTCATATTACAGCCAATAGAAAGCCAAGTGACTTCCTTCTACTAAGCCTAAATATTAGAAGTATATCCAACAAAGTCCATGAACTTCATGCCACCATAGACTTGTACTCCCCAGATATAGTCATCCTGACAGAAACCTAGCTAAAATCTCACATAACCAGTGAACAAATACTCCCTACAGGTTACGGCATACTAAGAATAGACCAGCTAAACAAGAAAGGAGGCGGTGTAGCTATAATATTTAAACAGCATCTAAACATCCAGATCTTAAAATCATCAGCTCCACAAATAGGCAATGAAGAAATAATATATACCAACCTCAAAATAAACCAAAACAAAACCATCAACATAATTGGATGCTACTTCCCACCTGGCCAAAACATCCCTCCACTAGAAAACCTCCTCAGCTGGTCTACCCACCATCTCCCCCAATAAACTATCATTTTAGGTGATTTCAATATTGACTGGTAATCCTGTTCTGGCAACCATCCAGCCCATCATGTAAACCTTCATGGCTTCACCCAACTAGTCCAGTCGCCAACCAGGATAAATAAAAACTCCAGCAAGCACACTACCCTGGACTGGATACTAGTCAGTAAGAGCCCCCAGTCATATATAACAGGCTGCTTATCGGATAGCCTCAGTGATCACTCCCCAACATTTCTACTCAAAAAATACCTATACCAAGCTAAACCTGTCATCTATCGTCAAATATGTAAAAAAACTAAACTTTAACACACTCACATTCATCTCATCCCTCAAAGAATGTAACTGGCATCCTCTAGTCTTGATGACGCAGTTGAATTTTTTAATACTACCTTCCTGAGCATCCTTAATTACCATGCTGCCATAAGACTATCCAGAACCAAAGCACAACCCTCCCCATGGCTACAGAAAACCACTAAGTCAGAAATGAAAAACAGGGATAAAGCCTGGGAGCACTGGCACAAAACCAAAACCCCCTCAACTAGACAGAAATTCCTAGAACTACGCAATAGTCAAAAAGCTAATAAAACAGGACAAATTCCAATACTACCAGTCTGCCCTAGACTCCTCCAAACACAGCCCCAAACAATTCTGGTCCTCTATAAACTCCATCCTCCACCCAGGTAAAGTCAGTACCCCTCCTCCTAACATCCCTCACTCCTCAGAAAATATTGCTACCTCATTCAACACACACTTCACACAAACCATACTATCACTAGCTAAACAACACAACACCCCTCCCCTCCAACCAGTAATCTCCCCACTGACTTCTCTTTTTCTCCTGTACCTACCTCCAACATAAAAAAAACTCTTAACTAAACTTAAGCCCACCAAATTAGCAGCAGACAACCTCCCAAGTGAATACCTACAAATCGCAGCTGATGCTCTGGCCTACCCAGTATCCATCTTGATTAACCGATCTCTGTCAGAAAGTTACATTCCCACACTGTGAAAAGTATCACATATAATTCCCCTCCACAAAGGCACCCTCCACAGAACTAACTAATTACTGCCCCATAGCTATTCTCTCTCCACTCTCCAAAATACTAGGGAGATGCATACACTCTCAGGTCTCAGACTACCTCCTTACTAACAACCTCCTGTCCAATACTCAGCATGGTTTCTGACCAAACCATAGCACCACCACTGCCTTACTCTCCTTTACTAACACTATCCTTCAGCATAAAAACAATGGCTATCTCTCCTCTGCTACTTTCCTAGACCTATCTAAAGCATTTGACATGGTCCCACACAAACAACTTATCTCTGTCCTCAATAACCTATCCTTCTCTCAATCAGTCACCAACTGGTTTCAGAGTTACCTGTCTGACCGCCAGCAATCCGTTGTATGGCAGAATTACATATCTCCCCAACTACCTGTCTCCATAGGGGTTCCCCAAGGATCCATCCTTGGACCCCTACTCTTCTCTGTTTTCACCAATAATCTAGCCTCTGCCACCAAACATGGCACACTCATACAATACGCAGATGACTCAACCATCATCTGCTCAGCCCAGTCCCTACCCAAACTGCAAAAAGTTACACAGGAATCCTTTTCCTCTGTTGAAACTTGGTTATCCGATGCCCAATTAATACTCAACCCAAACAAAACTAAACTTTTCATCTTCCAACCCACCAAACATACTCAAAACAACTCTCACTTTAACATCACAGCAAAAGACAACACCACTATATACCCAGCTGAACACACCAAATTGCTAGGAGTGGAAATAGACAATAAACTAAAATGTGACATTCACATATCCATGACCATAACAAAAGTCCACAAAAAAACAGGAGCGTTATACAGAAATAAGCAACTTCTCACCAAAGCAGCAAAAATTTCAATAGCAAATTCCCACCTTATCTCCACCCTACTTTATGCCTCTCCAATATTTACCAACCTAAGGCAATGTGATCTAAACAAGCTAGAGACCTGCTACAACAAAATCGCCAAATTCGCCACAGGGGCATCCTACCATAGTCACCACTGTCTCTCACTTGCTGAACTGGGCTGGCTTGAACTCCCTCACCTCCTTCAATGGTATCAACTCTCACTCACCCACAAACTAGTAAACCATCCACTAAATGTCCCATCCCTCCAGAATCTACTCCAACCCTATCGCACCACCAGACCACTAAGATCCAGCAACAAAAATAACTTGCAGATCACTAAAGCCAATAACTCTGCTGGTGAAGCACTATTCTCTTTCACCATAGCCAAATTATGGAAGCCCCTCCCACCCACAATTACCTCCGAACCATCATGCACCCACTTCAAAACTTTACTAAAAGCTCACCTAAAAACATGCTGGCTATGCCCTTGCAACTCCCACTCTAATATCACCCACCCCATCCAACCACTACCTTTCTTTCCACTCCACTAGCTACCTTGATTATAGCAAGCTCAGATGCTCATAAGCCTAGTACTTATTATACAGCAGGAACTTCTTATTGTAACATTTGTTAATGTCTGTTATGTACTTCACAGATAAAGATTCTAGTTGTCTACTGATGTACTATGTTCTTCATCTGTAAATATGTTGTAAGTAATTGCTATGTTATATTGTTAATCGCTATGTAATCCAATGTAACTACTGTCTGTTTATTTTAACTGTGGAGCTTTTCTCCCCGGGCCACCGCTGAAAATGGACCTATGTTCAGTCGGACACTCCTTGTCAACAAATGTAAATAAAATAAATAAAATAAAATAAAATAAATATGTGAGTTGGGAGCTGAATCTCCTGTACAAATGACAAGTCAACAGACCCTGCAGTATCAGCTGGGTATACATATTTCAAGTTCCACTAGTTTTTATATTTTCTTTTAAATTTACCACCCTACACTAAGATTTCAGCTGTATATTGCACCATTTTTTTCTGTCCATAAATATCATGATTTGACTATTTTTGAGAATGGGACTACTTCACTTGTGACTGCTTCATTCCATCTGTAACAAATTCTTCTTTACTCCCTTTGGAATTCCCCATCCTTTCTTTATTTCCCTTTTATGAGTTCTTTGGTACCATTTCTCTTAACTCTCTTACCACATTATTGTCATTTTTATTGATTGTATTGGTACTCCACTTTAAGCTTAACCTTATGCAACACTTCTAACACTATTGCTGTTAGTGTCCGATTGTGCCTTCATGGGAGTTCAATGCTCCATGGGGAATATGCTGCAATGGTCATAACTTCAATACTGAAATTCTCTGCTATATTACTGAATTCTCTATCACTGCCATTGAATAACATGTGAAGCATTGCATGTTTATATATCCAGTAATGAATATATTTCTTTACAGTTTTTGATGGTTCTTTGAGCTTGCATTGCTTCTGGCACTGAAATCTGAAAATTGGTTAATGATATGAAGATACCAATTGCCATGTTTGTGCCATTCTGTTGCAGCTGGGTCACCATACTTACAGGCCAGAGGCAAGTCATCACTGGGCCTCAATTTTAATCTGCTATACTTCAGAAAAACCTCACAACTGTCAATAATGTGTTTCAAGACAGAAATGTATTCAGGGTCTTTGTTTTCCAAACTACAAGGCAGTTTCCACAGTTTATTCACAGAAACATCCCAAACTGAAGATGCATTCTGTTTAAAATGTTATGCATCTCCCTGGACATAGTTACCAAAACTGTGAGGATATCATTCTCACAATGACCTTCCTTAAGATTTTTATCTAGAGGTTTGACACAACAACATCCAGAGCTAGCGAATTCAAGAGTCTCTGATTGTTTAAACATCTCTGTTTTGTCATTTTCCATGTCCAGAACTGCTCCTACCCTTTTGAGGACATCCTAAGTGGCAAAAAAGTGTCTCAGAGAGAATTACTTCTGTTTCAGTGTCATACTTAACTTGTCCTACTTTACTGCTATTGTCACTCTGTTGTCTGCACTTGTTTTCCATCAACTTTGAAAGTCCTACTACTAGACGTCTCAGATTTCAACATCTTTTGCATTCTGTCTGACTCTGTTTACTGAAATAGATTTTTAACCATTTTCTCCATAAATGACAGATGTATATGTATCGTCAATCACAGCTGATATAAAATATTCTGCTCTCTGCTGTACTTTGGCAAATAAAGTTAAGTTGCATTTTCCTATATTTTGGCTCTTGCTTTTCTCTGTTATTTTAACTTGTTCACCTGTATTTGAATGGCATTTAGCGCAGTGACAGACACTCAGACACAGTGTGCATTTCATTATCGTGCCACACTTATATAGCGGATATGTACCCATAAGGCCAGTCTCATTCAGCACTTTTGTCTATCCTAACTGCTCTGGGAAATGTGCTATGTCTTGACTTAAGTTAAAGTCTATTGCAGTGCTTGGGGCATTTTCTCTGAGAATGCACTGCAATGCTTATTTTACTGAGGCAAATGTAAGTTCAGTACATTTTTAATGTTAATTGTTTATATTTATTATTTAAGCATGCAGTATCTAACATCTCAAAAGCAAGCACTCCATCTGGTTGCACCATGTTATAATTATGTGTCCATTTATAGTCAACATCAGTTATTTGACCTGCCAAAGAAACTGCACTGTCTCTGATAATCCTATCAAAATTACAGCACACTTCATAAATCTTAAGATTTTTTTCTCTCAAGAACAAATCCAGTTATTACATGGGGCATATCTTCATCTGTGTTCAGATCATCTGCTGAAATTTAAATTGCTATATTTTGCTCTTCCAGTAAGTGACAACACAACTGTGAGGACTTGTTTTGCTTTTCTAACTCAATAAGTTGAGTCCAGTCAATACAGGCAATGATAGTCTGACTTGATTCTTACAAATATAGCTTCATCATACTCTATTCCCCTGGTATCTACTTCTCCGGTCAAGTCGGATCAACTTTAAAGTCTCTGAACGTTATTGTACCAGCATCTCTAAATTCAAGGATTTCAAATACACAGATCTCATCAAATTCTATGAAGTTTCAAAATTCATTCATAGTACCATGACCCCAGACATGGCCACAAGTAACTTTACAAAGGCGTTCTATAACCAGTTAGGTAATTGTTTAGAACAGACAATCCCAACCAGATCTAAATGAAATGGGTAATTTAAAAACAAACTTCTCTGGTGGTCCAACAACATACATTAACTTTACAATTAAAGAAAAACAAACTCCACAAAATATACAGTGGATCAAAAGACCATCAGATTGAGATAAATAAAAAAATTGACTAAAACTTGAAAAATACTGTTAGAACTGCTAAGGTATTTCCATGAACATAGGTTAGTTTCAGCTGCTAAGGGCAACTACAAATCCTTCTTTAGCTATGTTAGGAAACTTAGAAACATCACCAATCATTGCTCTTAATTTATCCAAAATGGCATCACATATTCGGACCTAGTATACTTCACAATCATATTAGCAAACAAATTCAGTGCAAATTTTATCTGGAGACAACTAACTATAGCCACCCTACCCTGAGGCTCTCAGACCCCCCCCCCCATCATCACTAAAGAAAATGTTCCAAAATACTCTCTAAGACTTAAAACACTTTCTCCATAGGACCAGATACCATACCTGGCTGTTTAGGAAACAGCATTATAAAAGCCCTGGCAGATCCACTCCTTAACCTAAATTTAGCCACTGGCTTTGTCCCTGAGTTTTGCCATATGGTAGTGGTGATGCTACTCCATAACAGCGTCTCCACTACTGACCCCAGGAACTGTAGGCCCATCAGCCTAACAAGCCTTATTTGCAAAGCCATGAAACATATTAGAACTGATCTGATAAATTACAGCATTAAAATCTCATCAGACTAGACCCACAGCAGTTTGGCTTTGTAAAATGCAGATCCTATCTAATTAATCTGGTCCAAATCTTTGAGAGAGTAGCAAAAACTGTTGACAGTGGCCCTGCTGTCCACACAGCATACCTTGACCTGGCCAATGCATTTGACTTCCTCCTTCATGCTTCCATCATTAGTAAACTAAATGCCTTACAAATAGATCCCTATGTGGTAAGATGGATAGGAAATTGGCTAAAGGCTAGCACCCACATGGTCCAGGTGTCAGGAGCATCATCAGAAAGTATAAAGGTGATCAGTGGTGTCCTACAAGGCTCTGTGCTGGGACCCCTTTTGTTTGGCATTTACTTTTCAGATCTCCAAACAACTATGAACCAAGACCTTCAGCTAAACAAATGTGTGGATGACTGCAGATTGGGAGGCATTGTCAATCTGACACCCAAGTCCTTCATCAAGAACTTATATTTGCAAATAGTTAAAAATGTAACATTGTCACCTTTGGCAGAACCCCCTTCCAAAAATATAGAACACAGAAAATACCCCACTCCAAAATGAAAACATTGTTAGATACCTTAGAATATGCATTGACAATGCCCTTTCTTTTGATCACCGTGTAATGACAGTAATCAAGACGTCTTTCTATTTGTCACAACTAATTGCCAGTGGAATATCGTCCAGATCTAAAGAGGTCAGTGTTGCCTTATGCTCAGCATTGATTAGGCCAGGCATTGAACAATGCCCCCTTTGAGTGTACCTCACTAGGCATATCAAATAACTAGAAAGACCACATGGGTTCCTTTCCAAGAAGATAATTGGCTAAAAACACTAAGCGACAAGAAATTACGAGAAACACTGTCTTTATTTGCTGTATCGTATACACTGCTGAGAGGAGATCTTTGCTTGCCTTCTGAGCCATTAGGGACCCAACAGTCCAGGGCCTTCTGCATCTCTATAAAAGAAATAGTACCACAAATACCAGAATCAGGGAGCTAAATCTTCACCAAGAGATAAATAAAACTAGGTGGACACGGAGGTTCATTGTCTTCTCCACCTTTGGAAAATAGTCCTACTGCATATTAAGGAGTGTGATACTTTATCTTCCTTCAGTAGGAAACCAGATGACTGGTAAGTATTTACAAATTCATCTTTGATTTAACAGGCCTGGGCCTCCTTGAGATAAGGGGCTTGGACTGAGGGTGGGTATAGGCAAGGCGTAAATGGTCATATGACTCATTTGCCATACAATGCCTTTCATTCCTATGGTTCCTACATTAGACCACCCTGCCTAGATACCTGCAGAGCTGTAGGTTATTTGATTAATATTATTTACTTTATTTTAAACATTTTGAAAAGCTTTTATATTTGCAATTTATTTATTTATTTATTTTTATTTTACATTTGCTTACTGGGATGGTTCGACTGGGATAGTACCCATTTTCAGTGGAGGCCTGGGGAGAAAAGCTCCAGTCTAAGCTTACATACAAATTATCACAACAAGTAATAGAAAATTATAAACACAATTGACAAAAAAATGAGTGTCAACACATTTACAGGATACAAATGTAAAAACAAAAATATACACATAGTATCAAATAAAACAAAACTTCAAACGCTTGAATATAGACAACTATATGGTTAAATTTATATATGTGGAGGAGCATAACACTAGTTAGGAAATTAAATAGGAAGAATCACTTAGGCAAAGTAGTGCATAGTTAGTAAAACTACGCTATATTTTCTGTACACTCATTCAGTTTTGGGTTTGGTATATCACAGTAATCATAACACCTGCATGAGATATTCAGATTAATACACGTATGAGTGCTCCATGCTGGGCCTTCTTTGCTGAGTTTTAGATGATGCCTTACATTCACCATGGATGCTCTGTGAGCTTATGCTGTGGTCTGAATTCACAGACAAATGCAAGTAAAGATGTTATCATTTTAAGAGAGAATGCACAGGAGTTAGGCTGGAGTAGCATTTAATTTGCCCTAAGTCACATACCAGTGCTGGAAAAAAAACAGTTCTATTCATTCTTTACATTCATCCCTCCCATGACATACTTTCCTGAGAATATTGAACTATTATATATATATATATATATATATATATATATATATATATATATATATTTATGGAAACATTAACCATTGCACAGTCTTTTTTGTGGCCTGTGGCATAAAATTAAAATAATTTTATCTCAAAGTGCATGCATTCTTTTTGCACATGAGATGAAAGAAATTAACTGCTTGTGAGCTATAGTCTTTCCACATAAACCAACACCTAAATTATGTATGATGAAATGCCCACTGAATTCCCCTTCTTAATTTTATTTCACTCAATCTGAATAAAGATTTTGACAGATACAATTTATATCTATACAGCTCATCTTAATAATACTTAGTATAATGAAAACTGAAGCATATGCAACATGTAAATATAAATAAGCAAATATTTTGAAATAATAGTCATTCATTTAGTAAGGAATTAAAGAAAGCAATCAGTATGAATTGTAAAGTATTGCTGTCATGTCTAATCTACAATTTTGAACCTTAAAATGTCAGGCCTCCCTCTATATCCTACATGAACTATAATTGATCCCATCTCATTAAGTCAAGACATGATTAAATAAACCTAAAACATTTAATAGTGCATGCAGTCATACTCCCAATTAGCTGGTAAAATAAAACATTGCCATATGTTTTTAAATAATTGTTTATTTAAGAGGGCAATATCCCTTGCCCATGTGAGGGTTTTGTTCCCACACCGTCTCTGTACATACTATCATCTAAGGTTGCATAAAGTCAGAGAAAAGGAAAAGGTACAGATCAAACATAAGACTCACCTTTTCCCTCTTCGCCAACCCCTGTGAGCCAACGTATAGCAACTGTGAAGCATTAAATTCTGATGTACTAATATATCAGAAAGTAAGAAATGTTTTTTATACAATGTTCCGTGCAACAAATAACATGCTACATGATAAAAATGCTGTATTTCCCCACCATGCATACAGCAATTCTCCTTGGATCATATCCTGAGTTATTGTTTCTGTTAAACATGCCCTAACATTTATCATTTTATCTGAATACCGAAGTCAAACAACCATTGTCTCAGCTCAATATTACACATATATTATTTACAAAAGTGTCATAGTTCACTGATAAAAGTGAATCTTTGTAAACTGTGCTCAAATGTAGCATTTCTGATGTACAAAAAAACCCACAAAATATATCACGAGTGATGTAAAGATAACAGCAATGACAATTTTAACAAAATGTATCACTTGAGCAACTAAACACATTAGCAGTCACAAAGTAAATTAAATGTATCATTAGAGTAGATACAGCTGGAAAGAATGCTGGAATGAGATATATTGCGATAAGCTGAAACACATCAGCAATGATAAAGTAAACAAGATATATCACCGGATTAACCTAATATATCCACTATAGCAATTTAAATGAAAAATGCTACAGGAACAGCAGAGTTCATCAGCTATGAAAATTAAAAGAAAAGATATCAACAGAGGAACTAAGCACTGTAGCAAGGGCAATTTAAATGAAATATTGCATATCAGATGAGTAACATAACACACTGACAATAGCAATATATGCAAACAGTATTATCATGTAACTAAATACATTAACAATAGTAAATTTATACAAATCACAACAGCTAAAATAGAAATAGCAGAACCTGCAATACAATCCATTCTAAATGGAAATACAAAAAGTGATTGGCAGTTTCTGCCATGCTTTGAAGTTATACAGTGAATGCTGACTAAAGATGTGTAAGTAACATATTATTGCTACAAAGGATGCAGGAAATACGGACTTCTGAAAAAAATACAGGGGAAAGCTTAATAAAGACTGAATGGGGAAATGAAGAGTAACTCGTTGATAAGCACTTTACACATTATCAGCAGTGATTTGTTCTGCAGAATAAATTATTAGCTGATGTATGTAATACAGGGGAAGAATGCAGTAAGTAGCCAAGCCTGGGAAGATGATAAGTATTCTGGGGCAGCTGCATAGCTGATACATGAATCTCTGTAGGTGATAAATACTGCAGGACAGGTGTACAAGCTGATACATGACTCTCTTTAGGTGACAAATACTGCAGGACAGGTGTACAACTGGACAGGTATAAAACTAATGGACACATTTCCAGATGATAGGCCCTGTAGGGCAGATTTGTAGCTGCTGCATTAATCTCTGCACTTGGTAAATATCTCAGTATAGCTGCTTAGCTGATGAATGAATCTCTGCAGCTAGTAAATACTGCTGGACAGGTGTACAGCTTGTAGGAAAATCTCAGCAGGTGGTATGTACTGCAGTACAAGTATAGAAGTGATGCATGACTCTTTAAAGGCAGTAAGTACTTTGGGAAAAGTGTATAACTGATGCATAAATGTCTGCAGGTGATAAGTATGGAAGGCATGTACATGCCTGTTACACAAATCCTTGCAGGTCCTAGATATTGTAAAACACTTTTATAGCTGATACAAGAATGCCTGCAGGTGATAAGTACTACAGGCATGTACGTACTGTTACACAAATATTTGCAGGTCCTAAGTATTGTAAAGCACTTTTATAGCTGATATATGAACGCCTGCAGGCATGTACATACATGTTACACAAATCTTTGCAGGTATGTAAAACACTTTTATGACTGATAGATGAATGCCTGCATGTGATAAGTACTACAGACATGTACATACCTGTTATACAAATCTTTGCAGGTACTAGGTATTGTAAAACACTTTTATGGCTGATACATGAATGCCTGCAGGTGATCAGGCATGTACATACCTATTACATAAATCTTTGTAGGTCCTAGGTATTGTAAAACACTTTTATGGCCGATACATGAATGTCTGCAGGTGAACTATAGTGCATAACAGGTGTATAGCTAATTTTGACTTTACAGGTAAGAAATACCGGAAGGCAGATCTATAGCCAAGCTGTTGGACAGCCCTCTATTGAGAAGTGTTAGATAAAGTATTGCAACCAAGTGTGATATGCAGGTCAGGCTTTGTGACTGTCAAAGGTTGATTTTTCCAGCAAGTGCTACAGAAATTTTCCATGAGTCACTGACAAATGTCAGCAAGCAGCAAACACTACAAGTCAGTTATGAAGCATAGTAAAAAGTGAATTGTTGAAGAGTGCTAAATGAATTAAAACTACAGTAAGTATTGTGGGATACAGTAATCTAACCTGCAATCAACATATGAAGTCAAACAGCTTAAAACCACACCAATGTTATCGACCATGTAAGATATCTTCAACAGAACATCGAGAAAAAAGAAAGATGTGCAGAAATAATCACCCTGACACACCACCAATAGGAACTAAAACAATGTAATAATTAAATAAATAATAATGCATTACTATCTGTCCCCCTCCAGTAAATAAAGAAATAAATACCCGTCCCTCTGAAGCATAAAATCAAATCCAGCACGAAAGTCAAAGTCCCTAGCACAACACAGCAATCATTATATCAAATGGATCCATGTCTCCATATAATACAGTGGTTTGCTTGATTCATATCTACAATCCTGGTTCTTACAGTCTGTGACTCCATCCACTATACCAGCAAACAGCTTGCCAACAGAAACTCCCCATTCCTTAACCTACATCAGCACAGGCTCTCTGGCGCCTCCATGCCGTTTTTTGCAGAAATAGCTTTCAATGTTCAATTGACATGACTTGAATGGTTGATTTGTAGAGTGAGTATTCAACTGCATTTGTTCACGTATCTGCTGTAGTAGCCTAAACTATATGGGTCCTACCCTACCAGGATATAACAGCTGGGCAGCTTCCAAAGCTTCAGGGTACCTTCCATCCACCCAAACTATTAGTGAGTGTGAGCTCAGCTGACTAAAATGACAGATTTGGGCTCCATGCCCTGAAGAGCTTTCCTGCAGCTGAAGATTACACTTCTCTGAGGCTTTCAAGGATCATTGGTTGACTCCAGCTGTTCCTTTTCTGGGCAGATAAGTTCCCTTCAGGGGAAGAACCTTCCTATTTAAAATTTGCTTGTTTGATAACACTTTCCTGTTCAGGAAAGTTATTTAAAGCTAGGAGTTTGTATATTAATGTACTGTCTCAAGATTGATTGTACTTTTAAACAGGAGTGCTCTTTTTTTCTGTCAGTTTAAAAGTTGTTTACAGAATTAAAAAAAACTTTTTTTCCTGTAGTGAAATTGTGTTTCTTTTACTTTTGGTGGGCTGGCAAAGTGTTTCAAAGTATTTTTACTGGGTTTTTCTATGAAAAAAATTACTTTTACAGACTTTAATTTTTTTACTTGCTTTTGACTCTTGTTTTCCTGGAAAAGAGGCACCAATTTTGGCTTGACTATAGAATAAACACTGATCCCACACTTGGTCCTTTTTTCAGCCACAAAAAGAAAAACGTATGCAAATAGCTTTTTGTCAATTCAGGAGGCTAGCAATTTGCCTCAGCCACAGGGGGTGAGTCTGTTGTGACCATTAGTTGTGCCTTAGACCACTCATCTTTCACCCAGAATCCCCCTGGTGTAGCACCTGCATCCACTATGGACCGGGGGTTAGCCACATCCTCTGTGGCTGTTGGGGTCCCCTCAACGGGCAAGGCAGAACCACTGTTGTTGGTCCTGGGAGAGGGAACAGGGAAGGCTTTCCCGCTCTTTTCAGAATATTGTGCCCATCCCAGAGGAAGCTGCTGCTGCTGTCATTAATAACACTATTGGCTCCATTTTATCCCATCAAAAAGAAACAGAAAACTAAACATGTATCAGCTCCTCCTCAAACTTCCTTAGACAAGAGTAATTTACTGAGTCTGGTTTAGGGTTTAATTCAGGCTATTGACCTTTCCTATAAAATGGTTTCTGGTAAAAAAAAATCAATACCTCTTTTCCTGAAGAGATCTAAGATTCTGAATCCTGACAGCAAGATGAAGCAACAGACGCAGGGTTTTCTTCTCAGATTTCTGGTTCAGACTCTGAGAAGAACTCAGTTTCTGATTCTCCCTGTAGCAGTTTATCTGTGTGTGTGACTATTTCTATAATGGCCCAGAGTTTTCAGTAGGAGAGCACTGAGGTTTTTGATCTCTCCGAAAATACTATGAGCTGTTACAGAAAGAATTTCCAGAAACTTAACATATTCCTCCAAGAGCTGGGGTCTGTACGTTTTGGAGGATGTGTGTGATACTACCTGCAGTTTTCCTGATAGTCAGCCAGTTGCCCCTGAAAAGGCAGATGGGATGTATAAAGTTCCTCAGTCATTTAAGTTTTTATACACTCTTCCCAAACTTTACCCAGCAGCAATAGCTTTAGTTAATCCTACTGCTGATAAACATTTAGTTAATTCCAATCCTACCATCAAAAGTGGAAGATTTTACTCCATCTTACCAACTGAAAAGTTGGTCAAGAAAATATAAGAACTAGAGATGTACATGATAGCACAGGTGCCTTAGTTACCTGACCAGCTTTGGACTCATCAATGGGTTTTAGAGATGAGAAGCAAACTCTGCTCCTTTGATAAGCTCAGGGTGCACATTTTACTGACATACAGTTCAGAAAGATGCTTAGATGCCAGTATGCACCACATGTTGACATGAAAGAATCCTCCTTCATTGATGAGCTACAGATATATCTTAGAGTACCCCAGAATTCCAGGCAATTAGTTTGCATTAACTCAAAACTATAAAGAAGCAAGCCTTGACATGGGTATACTGCACAACAATTTATTCGTCTCCTACTGTTTACAGCCTTTTTACAGCTTACACTAGAAGATGTACCTATAGACATTGGGATATGATTACATAAAAAGGAGGTCAGTGGTCTGTAGATATGGGAATAAGCATTGTAATATAATGAAGTCTTTAAAGTAGCAGTGATTGAGGGGTGCTGTTTGACATGGTATGGTGCCATAATCGGCATTAACCTGATCCCGTGGATGCTGTATTCTTAGCTTTGGAGAGTGCGTTTTTTACCTGTGGCCGTTATTACTGGAATCTGGCAATCTTTCAGTATTGAGATGGGCCCTTTAGGGGGTGAGAGGGGGTGAAGTGAGCACTGAATCGATCTGCCAGGATATTGGCAATATCCTTGGGATCAGTATATTTAATACCATTCTGTTGTAGCTCAAAGCAGATCTGAGCATTGCCATTTAGATTCTTAACATAGCTATAGAATACCTTGTGGTTGTCTTTGGAATCTTTGGCAATTTTATTTTCGTAACTAGCTTTGAAGGATTTTATGAGGGATCTCAGCTTCTTACTGAGGCTGGTAAGGGAGTTTTTTGCATCCTGGGATTTTCCGCTTTTCTGCAACAGTTTCTTCCTTTTGTTGTAAAGTTTGTTTCTGGCAAGGGACCACCAGATTGACTTCCTTTTTTTTAGAGGAGAGCGTCTCGGTTCTATTGGGGATGGCACAATTCATGCACGAGTGGATGTGCTCGTACACTGCCTTAGTGTTGGAATGAGCAGTCAAACTTTCAGTTCCCATCTGCATGGGTGTCATGACGTTTGTCACTTCTGACTTGAGTAGCATGAAGTTGGCTTTGGAGAAGTTTTTTATGGAGGTTTCCTTACTGGGGGTTGGGGTGGGATGTGGATGTCAAGGGTGATTAATTTATGGTCAGGCCTGACCAACAAGGGGGTGACCGTAGGTGTGGAACATCAATTTCCCATTTTGGTAATGACCAGGTCTAGGATATTGGAGTCCCTGGTGGGACTAAGGATTAGTTGATCCAGGACATTAGAATTTATGAATTCCAAGAACCATTGGGCAAAGGTGTTGGTACATGAGTAGTTTTCCCAGTCAATGCCAGGGTAGTTGAAATCACCCAGTATTAGAATGTTTGGTTGTATCTTAATATTTTCCAGTATGTTTAGAAAGGTGTAGTGAGAATCTTGGGGCATTGTGAGGGATCTGTAGCAAGCTACAATTTGGATTGCAGTCTTACCTAGTGTTAGTTGCACCTGGAGAATTTCAGATGCATTGTGTTGGGCAACTAGTCTAGTGTTGTGAATATCCTTCATGAATATGGACACTCCTCCACCTTTAGTGTTTCGGTCCTGGTTTGGTGGCCGAAAAGTGTGGTAAGAGTTGTAGCCTGGTATTGCAGGGGTGCTCTCTGGAGCCTTGAACCAGGTCTCAGTTACTGCACACATATCGATGTTCTCCATTTTTAGGAGTGCCTCGAGAGAGAGTGCATTTTGAGGTTTAGACTTCTAGCATTGAGTAGCATTACCTTCAGATTTTGCATGCTTGTACCTGTTACGGTGGTGGTTTTGTCCTTTGAACTTTGCCTAAAAAGGTACTATAGGGGTGGCAAGAGCCTTAGCCAGTAACCTGAATCCCACGAGCGACAAGTGCAGACCTTCTCTGGCAAAGCATTGTGGTCTGTTGATCATGTTGTCCCAGGAAGACAGACACTGGATCCCCTTTGAATGACACCAGAAGCTTAGCCAATTGCTGAAGTCAATCATTTTGTCCTTATACTGTGGTATCATTCTGGGTGAAGGCAGAATGCTACTCAGGGCTATTATACTACCTACCTGGGCCACATGATCCAAGAGCTCTTCCATGTCTCTTTTCATGTAGTCCAGGGAGGTACGTCTCAAGTCATTCACTCCAACATGGACAATGACAGAGTGACTTGAGTGCATGCGTTATGTGGTGGATCCTGGCACCCAACAGGCAGCTGACTGTAATTTTCTCCTTGTTCAGCCTGGTGAGTGGGACATCAGTGTGCCTGACTGTAGAGTCACCTATGATTAAAGTGTTGGGTACGTTGTCTTGCCATAGGAGCTGTTGTTGTGTGGCACACTTGTGTTTTGTGACACTTTGGTTGTGATTGGTGTTTGTTTGCATTTCAGCTTTGGAGGTCCTTGTTGCTTGGGCAGGTTAATGTTAAGGGCCTCCACATATGTGGGTTTAGTGTTGCTATGTGTGGGTGTTGGTGGTGTGAGTTTAGAAGGGCTGTGTGTTGCTTGAGGTGTAGTGCGGGTGTTAACCTTCTCCTCTTGACTGCCTAGCACAATCTTGGGTGGAGAGAGCTTTGCTTCTAGTTTGGCTATGTAAGTGCATCTCTCGCAGGTTGTAGTGTTGGTTGGTAGGAGGAGAGGGTTGTCTGTGTACTTGAGGCAAATGCTGCATTGCCCCACTATGCCCAGATTCACCAGGTGGACAGGAGAAATCACCAGAAGCTGACCCTTGGACATGCCTGATTTGGTGCTTTTTTTTTGTAAAGTACAGGAGCTGTTTTCCCTTACCTTAGCAAGGTACTTTGCAATTACAGGCAGTTTAGTGCCTACGACTAATTTCTCCTTATTAACAAGGAGAGTTGAGTGCTTGTATCAATTTAAGACTTCCCAGAAGACATCCCAGGCTGTGTACTACATGAACTACAAAATGAACTGGCACCTCACCTAAGTGTCATGCTTAATCATAGCCTCACCTCAGGCTTCATGTCCACTGAGTGGTGTGCAGCTACAGTTATCCCACTCCACAAGGGGGGGATCCACCTTGGATCCCGGGAACTACCGCCCCATCAGTCTGACAAGCCTGATCTGCAAGGCCATGGAACGTATTATCATGGAACTTATAAACAAAGACATTGGCAACCTTCGAACACTGGACCCCACCCAGTTTGTGTTTGTGAAGGGCTGATCTTGTCTCCTGAACCTGATTGACTTCTTTGAAATCAGTCTCCAGAGCTGTGGACAAGGGTAATATGGTCCACACAGCCTATCTGGACCTCACCAAGGCCTTCAACACCATGCCCCACTTTGAAATCATAGATAAACTTACTAAGCTGGACATTAATCCCTATGACACTTGATGGGTTGCCAACTGGTTTACTGACATAACCCACACTGTAAAAGTAGCCGACTCCAAATCCATCTTCAGGCAAGTGACAAATGGAGTACCTCAGGTTTCAGTCCTGGGACCGCTCTTGTTTGGTATCTACTTCTCTTTAGTACAGGCCGACACTAAGGGACTCTGGCTAACAAAGTTCACAAATGACTGCAAACTGGAAGCCATTATTGAATCCCCAAATGATGTGGATATTCTACAAAAGGGCCTTACAGAAACAGATGCTTGGTGCCAAAGCCATGGGCTGAAGCTCAATGCCAAGAAATGTATAGTTATCCCCTTTGGGAAAAAACATGTACCCATGAGTTACCACATAGGTGGCAGTACACTAAACACCGAAAGTGTGATGAGACTTAGGGACACAGGTGGACAGTGGTCTCACCTTCGATAACCACATCGCCACAACAGTCAGGAAATCCTTCTATGTGGCACACCTCATCAATAAGGGCTTTTCATCCAGAAAAAAGGAGGTCATTGTCCCACTGTACTCATCCCTCATTAGACCCATTATAGAATACAATGCCCCATTTGGTATATACCTCTCAACACATCTGCAACAACTGGAAAGGCCACAGAAATACCTCACTAAAAGAATCACAGGCCTAAAGCAGATGCCCTGTGTCGACCATCTAAAAAAACTCCACCTATACTCTGTCGCATATCGTCTACTCAGAGGTGATCTCTGCTTAACATACAAGGCCATGTCAAACCCAGAGCTGTTGGACATGCTACACTTAAAGAAATCCCAATCCCTCAGAGACACATGCTCCAGGGATCTAAACCTTGTCATCACAATGAACAAAACATGCTGGAGGGATAGGTTCCTGACCCAGAGACTCCCCAGACTCTGGAATGGACTGCCCATACATGTCAAGCAGAGTGCCTCTTTGGCCCTCTTCAAAAGAAACCTTGATGGTTGGATAGGATATAGGAAATTCACCCTGGGGATCACATCAGTCACCCTGCTAGACAGGGGTCCAGGGAAGTAAATACTGTGGGAAGAAATAGCCAGGGAATTGTTATGGCTAGGCTTGTATAGGCCCCAGGGCCGATAGCCTAGTACCAACCTATGAACCTATGAACCTATGTACTAGGCTAATGACCACTGGGGCCATTTTAAGCCTAACCATGCATCTCAAATCTCTTTCAAGTTCTGGTACCCTTGATAAGTGCAACCAGGGACTTGGGAGATTAAACATTTTAGAAGCAGTAGCCTGGAAGATGAACCATTTGCAGGCTCCCTGTGTCCATTAGAGATATAAGTGCCAAACCAGGGATGAATTTCCTGTTCTCCATCCAATTGTCCAAGTTACACTTGAATTGGGTTAGGGAAGAATTCTGCATCACATGATGGGGAGCCTGTTCCAGGGAAACGGTAGTCTTTGGGATAAATACCTGTCTCTCCAGCAGGTCCTATGTATATCCCAGGCAAGGTTTAAGTCTTTAGAATGGATAGTTTTGGTGCTGTTTGTTTTGTGGGTATGCAGGAGGTCCATCAGAGTGGGATCTGACAATGTCTTGTATGCCAGGCATATATCATTCCTCAACAGCCCATAGGAGACAGAATACAGGGGTAGGGCTTTGACGCGGTCTGCATAGGACATGTTACTTACACCCTGTATTCTTTTAGTGAGGAATTTTTGTGGACATTCCAGTTGTTGGATGTGCATGTTTAGGTACATACCAAAGGGGACACTGTACTCGATTATAGGTCTTATGAATGCTGAATACAGTGGAACATTAACTTCCTTGGATCCAGATGCCATATCTTTGTTTATAACTTGCACAGCACAGAATGATTTCCTCACTACTTTAGACACATGATGGTCAGAAGGCTAGATCACTGTCCATGTGTGCCCCAACTTCCTGATTACTGGGTTGACTAACAAGTCACTTCAGTTGATGGTTGTAACCGTAGACCATTGTGGTCTCCTCTGTACAGAATATACTGTGTGACATGTGACATGCCACACAAATGTAGCTGCAGCAAAAAAAAACATTTGTAGTAGCCTTAGGCATTATGTTAGGAAAGTAACTCTTCAGTGTTGCTTCATTGTGTTTTTTGGAAGTAGGTGTATATTGCCTAGGTTGTTGTTATGATTATTATTATTATTATTATTATTATTATTATTTATTTTTGTTAAGTATTTAAACCCACTAAGCTTAGCAACCTTTTTTTTTACAATAGTTATGTAACTTGCTCTGTAAACTGCAGGGATCAAACCCAGGGCTATGAGATGAAGCTGTTTATCAGCTTTTGGTCTTAATCTTCTGCTGTAGACTACCACAAGTTTTAGCATTCTTTTTCTCAGAAGAAAGGCTAATGCTAAGCTGCCCCATGTTTGGTCCTCTCAGATAAATCATAACAAAAGACTGCATACAGTTCCTAAAGAAGAAATTCCCTTCTGAATGAAAAGGTAAAAGTGCTCCGTTTGGAGATATGTAGGACCAGACCCATGAGAATGCTGAGAAACAATATTATATACAGATTTCCATTTAATATGTTTTATGATTATGTGTTACTTACAATGTTGATCTATCCTCGACTTTTCTTTTTTTTATCATAGTTATAATGTCTGCCATGTTTTCCCTCCAAGATTATATCTGCAAATGACAATTTTCCTGTTCATTATACGTGTAAAATGTTCAGTTTAAATATTAAAGCAGTGTGCCTACAAATGGGACATGAAATGTGAAGTCCATCTGATTAGGCAGGCATGGTGGGTCAGTCCAACACTGCAAAATGGACAGCAGCTTGATGAAATTACACCTGTGGAATTTAGAATGTACAGTTGGTTAACACAGTCTGTATTCCCGAAGGATGGCAGCTGATATGGAGGACAGATATGGCATAACAGGGACTAGAACATGATAAGCTGATGCTGCCTCCATTGAAGTACTGGAACCTGTGCTGTTTTTGCTCAATGCACTTACACTGACAACAAAAGACAACAGTAAACCTCAGCACATGCAAGAATTTTTAAGAAAGTAGGGTGAGTAATAAAGGAAGAGAAAGAGAGAAGCAATGCTGAGAACAGAGTCTATATCAGTTCATCGAAACAGCTCAACATCGAATGCCACAACCTCGAACTGCCAACCACGAACTCTAAAAACATCGAAGGCTCAGAACAGTGAATTTTTTCCCTGGAAAAAAATCCACTGTTCTGAGAAACACACACTCAACACAAGCACACCAAACAAACAGCAATCCACACACATACACTTAAAATCCTACATCTAACCCTACACTAAACTGTACATACAGTACTATCTATCCACCATCCTTAACCCAAACCCTAACCCTAAGGTCCGTCACTATCGCACACTCACCTCACCCACGCCCTAACCCTAACTCACATACCCCGCCCTAACCTTAACATCCACACAATCACACACTTACCTGAACCCAACCCGTAACTTTCCACCACAGTGCTGAAAATAGCGAAGCCACAGTAATGGACAACCAAATTATTTCCCTAGGAAAAAATTCTGTTATCTGCAGCTTCACTATTTTCAGCGTTCACTGTTTTCAGGTCGATATTAGACCATTCAAAGTATTAACACTTCGATGATCTAATATAGACCCCTGAGAATAGATATCCAGTATTCAGAATGAAACGCTGTACAACAATGGCCAATGAAGTAAAGTTCTCTTGGAGAATAAGTAGTGCGGTTAAATGATATAAAACTTAAAAGTGCACCATATGTAGCAAAAAACTTGCATACATTTCCAGTACTTAAATTAAATGCACTTACAAGATATTCACGCTGTGAATGCAGTTATACCATAGCAAAATGATGGCTCCAAAGTATCCAGTCTTATGATGGCTTCAAAGTATCCAATCTTTTTGGTCTGATATACAAAGTATCCACACTGAAGATGTAGTAGCTGCTATGTGACTGTGATGAACTGTGATAACAGCTTAACCAGTCTAACAGATCATTGAGATTGGGACTGGAAGTTCCTTTTTATAGTGCTTGCTTCCTTTACTGTTGAGACTACGATCTGAAGAAGATACCGAAAGCGCTTATCGTTTGGAATACATAGGGACTGTTTTATTCTACATCAAGATTTTAACTTGACATGAAGATTTTAACTTTTCCTACAATAAAAGGATTTTAACTGCCATTAAAGCTAGAAGCTTTTATTTGATCTGTTAGACTGTTTAAGCTGTTATCACAGTTCATCACAGTCACATAGCAGCTACTACATCTTCAGTGTGGATACTTTGTATATCTGACCAAAAAGATTGGATACTTTGAAGCCATCATAAGACTGGATACTTTGGAGCCATCATTTCGCTATGGTATAACTGCATTCACAGTGTGAATATCTTGTAAGTGCATTTAATTTAAGTACTGGAAATGTATGCAAGTTTTTTGCTATATATGTTGCACTTTTAAGTTTTATATCATTTAACCACACTACCTATTCTCCAAGAGAACTTTACTTTATTGGCCATTGTTGTACAGCGTTTCATTTTGAATACTGTTTTTACTTGTTACTGATAGCTGTACTTTAGCATTAGGAGGTACCCTTTCTTTATTAGAGAATAGATATCCAGTCCCTCTGAAATATTGGAAAGCTGGATAGAACACAGACATGGATATATAAGCAGCCAGAAAGCTAATACTCCTTAATGTGAGTTTTTAGCAATACCATCAATTCACATCTGCTACCACAGCAGTGCAAAGAACTGCAGCTTCAGATATTTCTTTAAGAAAGTCGAGAAAGACTGTTTTTGTGAGCTCCCAGGGAGAACCACAGTTCTTTCATATGATTTCATAGCAGATCAGTGAAGAAAAACAAAATAAGTCTTTTCTTCTGCATGCCAACAGGTTCTACTTTTACAAGCTGTACTGGAAGCTGGAAAAGAAGCTGTTCAAACAAAAACAATAAAACAGAAACTGCTGTTTTTTTCCCTCAGTTCTCCTGTGACTAACAAAAGAAGACTGACTCATGAAAGATATAGAAGATGCATTAAGTTTCACTATGTTCTACAGTGAGCCAAGATTCTTTTGTCGTGGTCTGAGTTTTGTTACATGCATACTGCTCTTTAAAATAGAAGGTTACCTCACAAAATAATAACTGGGAGCAGGTTAGACTAGAAAACAACGAAAGCTGTGAAAGAACTGGACAAAGTTATTCGAAATGCTACACTTGTTCATTTCTAACAGATAAAGAAAATTATTTTTGAAACCAGCTTTGATACATGCAAACATAAAACACACACGTGAAAATATAATTATTTTAGAATTATTAGAAAGATAAAAGAGATAGCAGCCTCATTCAAACATATAAAGATACTCATGGAAGAGTACCTCTGATCTCTTCAGTTCAGGTATCCATAGTTTTGCAAAACTGAAGCTGTTGAATCAAACACTTATGAACACCTAACTTCAAAAATCTAACTTTCACATTCCAAATGTGCCAGACAATGAAGAAATATCTGTTCTTTTTTAATGAGTAATAACCTTTTCTCAGAATAATGATGACATCATCATTTGATAATAGGCGTGGCAATGTAAAATGATTTATTTTCCTTTATGTGCCTTTGTTCACAGGTTCACAGGTAAGTACTGGGCTAGATGCCCTTGTGTGCCATTTTAAGCCTAGTCAGTTACCCTTTTTGTGCTCAAAATAACCCATCCCACTTGGTAATACATTAAGTGGCTTCACCCATCCCATGGTTGATAATTATATATTACCCCTAATGAGAATAACTGGGACCATACCATAGATAATTTTAGGGGAGTCGTGCCTGGAATAAAGCATTCAGGAGCTGCCGCTGTCCATTAGTAGTAAATGGGACAGTCATGGCATAAATTTTTCTTTTTGCTGTTCATAGATCTAAGTTGTGCTTGAATATGGACAGTGATGAACTTTGTTTTATGTAGATGGGAAGTCTGTTCCACAGCAGCGGTATCCTCTCTCATATCCTGACTCTGTCTTTTGATCATTGTATTCTGTATTTGGTGAAAGTTTTTCACAATAGGCCAGACACCTTGAGTTTGCCTCAGTGCTGCAGGTAGGTCTATGTACTTACAGAAAAGTAATTGAGTTTCATCATAGAACTTTTGTATTATGGTATTAACTATTCTGTGAATACCAAATGAGCAAAAAATGATTGATTTCAACAACTGTCTGTCTTTCTAGTGTCATTCTAAGGGGATTCAACATTTGTTAGCCTTGGAGGACGTGGTTAACAGAACATGTTGCTTTGCCAGGAGTGGTCTGTACCTCTTCCTCCTAGGCTTTTGAATACTGGCTAAAACTTTATCCAACCCCATAATGCCTTTTTTAGGCAATGCCAAATTGACAAACCTACCTACGTAGCAAAATCAACTCAAATAAATGTCAAGGTGCTACTGCTCGAAGTTAGGAGTCTAAACAGAAAAAAAAAAAAACTACACTCCCCCAAGCCCTCCTCACACTCGAGAATATAGACATCCGTGCAGTTATTGAGACTTCATTTAAAGAGACAGAAAGTACTCTGCCAGTGCAAGGTTTCACTGCCTTCTATACTTTTAGACCAGTAGCTGCACAGAAAAGGGCTAAAGGAGGCAGTGTCTCAGTATACATTAATAACAAGCATACCTCTAGGGTAGTCAAACAGGATGACATGTCGTAGTTCCTCTACATGCAGATCACCATAGACAAAATCTCATACCATATCCTAGCCAGCTATAGGTCACCCTCCATGTCCCAAGAAGATCATAATATATAACTGAACTTACTGGAGACGTGTACCATCCAACCTAACACCCTACTCATCAGAGATTTAATTACTCCTCTGTGGACTGGGAATCCTACACAGCCTTACATCTTCAGACACAGAGATTCCCGAACTTCGTAAATTCAAACACCCTTGACCAAATAGTGGATAGACCCACTAGATGCTCCATCATAATGGACCTTGTGCTTACAAATATGGGAGAATGCTGCACCTCCCAATGTCTCATCCTTCCTGGTAAGTTCCGACCATAAAGCTGTCTTCTTCAAAATCAGCTCCGTAATCCCATTATAACTAGTAACAGGAACTATTTCAATTACCTTTTATTTAGTGATGGCTTGTAAAAAATTCAAGCCCCTTCAAATCAAGGGAACACAGCAGCCTATGCTGAATTCCATTCAAAAATTCTGTACAGCCATGTAAAGGGCTGCATAGAGTCTGCTGTACCTACCAAAAGTAAGCCCAGGACTAGCTCTAGAAACAAATCATTCTGGTGACATCCCAAATTAAACAGGATATGCAACAAAAGGAAACAAATGGCAAAAATCAGCAAGGGTAATCCCCATGAAAATAGAATCTCTCTCATCAGAGGCATCAGAGGCAACTAATAAACTTCAAGGGCAACATACAGGAATGTGCTGAACTGGTGTTTTATGGTACCACATTCACTGAGCCTGGCGATATAGCAAACCTGTTAGCAGACAAATTCAGTTTCAATTTTAACCCCCTCACCCCCAACCATCCCCTCAAAAATACCCTCAGACATAACCCTTCTAGCTATAACTAGGGAGCATGTACTAGCTGCACTCACTAAAGCCAAGAATATGGCCTCAATGGGCCCCAGTAACATTCCAGGATGCCTTCTGAATAGTCTAAAATATGACTTATCAGGACCCCTGGAGTCATTATTTAACTATAGTGTTAAAAAATGCTTTGTGCCACATAAATGGAGGACTGCAGCAGTCATCCCCCTTCTTAAGAGAGGACCTTCAACAGATCCTGGAAACTACAGACCCATTAGTCTGACTAGTCTTACTTGCAAAACCATGGAAAGAATTATCATGGAAATTATCAACAAGGACATAGGAGACCTTCCTGACACTGGATCCATCCCAGTTTGGCTTTGTCAAAGGAAGGTCATGCTTACTGATTCTGGTGGACTTCTTTGAAAAGGTCATTAAGGCAATGGATGAGGGGAAAATGGTGCATCCTGCCTACCTAGATTTGGGTAAAACATTTGATACAATACCCCACTCAGGCATTGTCAACAAACATATGGAACTAGGTATAAACCCCTTTGTAACACAATGGATAGCTATCTGGCTCACTGAGAGCACCCAGGAGGTTAGAATCAGTGAGGCCACCTCCACAAAGAGTTCTATCACCAGTGGAGTTCCCAAGGCTCTGTGCTGAGCCTACTGCTGTTTGGCATCTACTTCTCAGATGTTGAAGCCAATGCCAAAGGCCTTTGGCTGACCAAGTTCGCAGATGATTGCAAACTGGAAGCAGTGATTGAATGCCCCCAAAATGTGAACACACTTCAGGAAAGTCTAATATGGCAAACACTTGGTGCCAAAGCCGTGGCTTAAAACTCAATACCAAGAAATGCATTATAGTACCTTTTCAGAAGTCTGTCACCCTGGGTAACTACATCATCAATAAAACACCCTTAAAAGTTGGTTCACTAGTCAGTAATCTGGGAACTCATGTAGACAGTAACCTAGAATATGATCAGCATGTGTCCAAGGTTTAAGAAAATCCTTCTATGTTTCTCATCTTATAAGCAAGGGCATGGCATCTAGGTTGTCATCATACCACTGTACTCGGTCCTCATCAGACCCATCATAGAGTATAATGCCTCCTTCGGTGTGTGCCTGACCAGACAAATGCAACAACTGGAATGTCCACAAAGGTTCCTTACGAAAAGAATACAAGGAGTAAACACAATGTCCTATGCTGATCACCTCAAAGCCCTGTCTCTCTACTAGGTATCACTCAGACTTCTGAGAGGTGGTCTTTGCCTGGCATAGAGGGCATCCTGGACCCTGTTTTGATTAACCTTTTGCACATCTACAAAACAAACAGCATCAGAACTACTAGATTAAAAGACTTAAATTTTGCTTTGAACATAAATAGGACATGTTTGGAGAGACAGATATGTTTCTCAGAGAATTCCCCTTCTCTGGAATAGGCACTCCATCCATGTGATGCAAAGTTCCTCCCTATCGCTTTTTAAGTAACTTGGACCAATGGATGGGTAATCGGAAATTCATCCCTGGTCTGGCTGCTAGGTCTCTACTGGGCAAAAGCAGTCAGTAAATCACCACCTAAATAAATCAGATTTGTGGGTCACATTTGGGTTGCATGGCTAGGCTTATAAAGGCCCTAGTGATCATTAGCGTAGTATACACCTATGAACCTATGAATAAGCCACCTGAATATGTTTGGAAAATAATATTCCAAATTTGTATAACCTGAAAGTGGTTGAGTACATTTGACAATACCATAAAGCAAATTTGTGCAAGTTTTTGGTTTCAGAATTTTATAAAAAAAAATCTCAAGTAGTTGGCTTATATGTGAGTGGGTGAGTGAGTGAGTGAGTGAGTGAGTGAGTGAGTGAGTGAGTGAGTGAGTGAGTGAGTGAGTGAGTGAGTGAGTGAGTGAGTGAGTGAGTGAGTGAGTGAGTGAGTGAGTGAGTGAGTGAGTGAGTGAGAGAAATCCATTAGTTCTTCATGCTGCCTTATGACCAGATCTTGGAATCCAGGTCATTTCATTTCATTCTGCAGTTACTGACTTAATCCATTTCAGGATTATCTGTGGGAGCCATAGCCTATCCCAGGAGTCACTGGATGCAGGGTACAAGGCAGAGAAACTAATCCTAGACAGGATACCAGCAGATCACAGAATAGACACACACACACACACACACACACACACACACACACACACACATATATATGTACACACACTCAGCTGTGCAGGACACGCACACCTACAGGCCATTTGGAGGATCAGCAGTTCACCTACAGCGCATTTTTCAGATATGGAGGAAATTGGAACATACAGCAAAAACATGCAAACACAGGTAGGACATGTAGACAGCAGAGGAGGCATCGCAACACCACAAAATCTGCTAGATAAAGAGACCCTGCCCATAAAGTGTGAGCACAGAAATGTATTTGATTTTGCCTGCTGTAAGTAAAGCTGTTAATATGCTGAATGTAGTTGTCTGAGTACCATGTCGGTAAGCAGTATGAAGGGATAAATACTCAAGGTCAGAGGTGACCTTACTGTTCATGTAACCTGTACTGACTGACATCTGCAGTCTGACAACACAAGGGCAGGTAGCTTCACCTAAACTGTATATTTTCCTCTCAGTTCACTAAGCTGCATAAAAAGTGATGATTTTTCTCATTTTTGAGAAAATGTAAGTTATGTTTTACCCAGGCATTCCTTCCTCTACTACGTGCTCAAAAAGCCATATAGTCATTCACCAAGCTGTCTGTAAAAGTAAAAAACATCCTATTCGACTGTGCTGATTCCAGTAACTTTCTAAAAGATTTCTGTCATGTTTCCTACCTTCATGTTTCCTTCCTTCCTTGCGTCCTTCCTACAACACTATACAAATATTCTACTAGTCTCTTGCTCCCATTATATTTTCTGGTGCAGTCTGAGTCCTGATTTTATTATTCTATTCTGAACTACTTCAGTCAATATCCTCTTGCAAAAGTGGAGTTTGTAGCTCTGCACACAATAGTCTAGACCTGGTATCAAAACTGCCTATGAAAAAAGTTAACATTTTAATGTTTTATTTTTAGCAGTACCTATTCCTATTCATTTCAGTATCCCAAGATCTTTCTTGATGATTTATAACTTGGACAGCTTATCTTTGTTTCATCTAATAGGGCAAATCCACTTACCTTGCCCACTTAATTATTACTATTATTTGGGTGTGTGTTTACTTTTGTTGACTGATTGATCGCACTCAGCTGCAGCCTGTTTATGGACAAATTATATGTGGTATTTAGAGAAAAAAAATTGATCAGGATACCAGAGAACATCTGCTCTTTTTCCAGAAGCTGTCATGTGATCATTAACATATGCCTAACCTACCACCAACTTAGGCAAAGCCTCAGATTAACATTTTATTCAAAGGATGACATGTATGACTACAGTACTTCCCCTCCTTTTGTACTACAGTGACAGTTCTGGAGTAAGAATCAAAGTACCTGATATTCGGATAGAACCCACAGCCTTTTAATCTTCCTGGAATCAAAGGTAACTGTGCTACATGCTGAGGCAGCTCCTTTACTTCCCCTTATTTGTTGGTAGGGTCTCCCCATGTCATAAACAGGAACTCTAGAGCTATGTACATTTTATTGTATACCCTACATACCACGGTTTTACTTTTGTTTTCATTAATAGGAGAGGTTCGTTACAGCTGCATGTGAGGTCATTAGTTTCGCTTCCTTCTCAATACAGTCCTTTCCTTGTAGTATAATTTGATCCACACAGACTATGAATACAGACTGTTATACTGTGTATAACAGTGCTCTTAGGAAAATATATTGTGTAAGTAAAAAAAAAAAAAAAAAGAAACCATTAGAATGAAGATGCTGTCATCAGACGCTGTCCCAATAATTCATTCTTTAATAGCAAAGCTCTGGATTGAGATTAACATTTAACATACTGAGAGTTAATGACTCTAGAATGAACCCTTGTGTGTTACACAAATTTGCTTTTAATTAGACTTGCTTGCCATCATTTAACTCTGATTGTTTATTAGAGCATTGCCGGGCTATTTCAGAGAATAAAAATACAGCTGCAGAAATTAACATTATTATCTAAGCTGCATCTTGTACTGTTTAGGCTACCCTATGCAAGTTACAAGTTGTTCTGATGCAGAGTTAGGGAGAGAAGCCCCCACACTGTTTCTGTCTTCAACATACCTGTTCCTTTTGCTGTTTTATATGTCTCACTCACTAGCTATCTTAGCCCTTACCTTCCTGGAATATGCCAGTCTATTAAGGCTGCTGAATTAATGGGAGTGGTACTTTTAAAAGATCATTTCTAGGTAAACTACAGTCTTCCATAAAATGCTAATCAACTATTTGAAGTAACAGTTTACATCACAGACTATTTTATAAAATACAGAGTATTTCGAACTGAGTTCAGGAAATCAGAGAAAACTACATTGTTGTGCTTTAGGGGTGACTGCATTTGTAGATAGAGCCATAACATACTGCAGGAAGTCTGGCAGTTAGCACACAGGATTAAGGCTGTGAGCTGTTAATGGGCTACTTACTGGGGTACAGGGTTTGATTTTCTTAGCATTCATTTACTGTGTGACATTAAGCAAGTCACTTAACCAGGCAGTGCTTTGGGGCAACTGGGAATTTTGTCTGGGCTCCTCAGTGGCCTCTTGGAGTGTATACCTAGTAACTACCTACAAAGTTATAAGGATATTCCACCAACTACTGTAGTATTAACTTTAATATATCACTTATTGAACAATCATTTTATAAACATCATTGCTGAGGTCTCGAGCTGAGTAATTACTATTATCTGTGACCTCTATTTACAGTAGTGGGACACACTTTAAGGATTAGTACATAACAGGTGTTGAGTGAGTGAAGGTAAACTACATCTTTCTAGTATGTTGGCATGTGGAAGAAGAGACAGGCTGTTTATGTTGCTGTGACCCTGGCTCAGCAATTGAGTTGGACATACAGAAGGGACAGTTGTGTTGGAATAGAGTAGACTGAGTGGCAGATGGCCTGACCACCATTCCCAATGAAAGGATTTGAGTGTCTCATTAGAGGAGTATCTGCAACATAAGGCAAGGGGCAGAACACGCAGTAAAAGAAAACAACCTATGGTTGTGGGACTAATGTACATAGTCTGTTACTGCATCATCATGACACGTTGAAGAGGAAGAGGACGATATGAATAGTTTGTTAAATGAAAGCCCTCTCCCATGGATGAGCCATGAAGAAACATAGTCATACAATAGCCTAAAGCAGACCCTGTGCACATTGTTGACAAATAGTTGTTATGCCTGACCATCACTCTCTGTATGCAGATCCAATCAGTGCAGGGCATGAACAGACGCTTCTGGTACCCGACAGCTCAGCACCGACTCATTTCTCTAAAACTCTGATAGAAGAATTGGGCTCCATTGATCTAGAAACTCAGAAAGTAGACCACTAGCCAGCAGCTCCCAGAACCTCATAAACATCATGCAATGCTATTTACAACCCCTTAGATTATAACCATGAGTAAATGGTACAGAAGTCAAACTTAATAATGTAACAATGGCCTTTATTTAGGAGTCTTGTTTTATATATGGATCCCCCTTAACTCCCACAAAGAATGCCAGTAATTCACAAAACCAGAACCATCTGCAAGTCAGTGTAAGGCACGGACTAAGCTAACAAAAGTACTGACTGCACTTGTTAGCCTGTCACTGCACTTTGAGGGACGTTTAAGTGGGACAAAAGACCAGAAAATGTTCTGTTAGTCAAGAAATGTCTCACATCTCATAATAAAGGCTACCACACTACAGAGTAGGAATCTATATCTTGCCATCATTTTTACATAGTCATTTTTACGTGACAACTTATGTTAAACTCAAATCTTCCAGAAGATGTATTTTGTTCTATTTTTTTTTTGCACTAATAATATATGCACTGTTAGGTTGTGTTTTTGTCTTACAGCCTAAGTTATGGCTAACAAAGGTGCAGTT
Organism: Protopterus annectens; assembly: GCF_019279795.1. Taxonomy (NCBI): domain Eukaryota; kingdom Metazoa; phylum Chordata; order Ceratodontiformes; family Protopteridae; genus Protopterus; species Protopterus annectens. The sequence goes on along the minus strand of NC_056741.1, from coordinate 1,291,166,620 downwards.
TGGACAATGTGCCTACCAGCAAAAGAAAAGGAAAAAGAAAATAGAACAAGAATGAACCAACATCAGAGTGTTTGAAAGTGTCTGGTTGGTTACTTCGATATCCAAACTGGGTAACATAGTCACAGCTGGGCAGCAGGTTTTCTAAGTAGTCAACAGCCATCAGTTTCAGAGACAAAAACAAAGGACATTCACACAGGTACATCCTCAAAATACACGTCTGTTTAAGGAGCAAGTGTGACACGTAACTAAAGGAAAATCAGTGTTTTCTGTATGAGTTTCAGTAAGGTCTTAGCTATGGTTGTTGTACTTTGTCTTTCGGCTTTTCCCAGTTAGGGGTCGCCACAGCGGAACTCCGGTCCGCTAATGATTGGCAGTTGGTTTTTATGGTGTTGAGTTGCCAGCCCGACGCCCAACCTTCAACGAAGGCACGCCCATTCAACGCATGCCTTTCGAATGCCCACTTGACCGTGGGGAGGAAATGCAGACTCCACACAGAAGGCACTCCCAACCCAAGCCGAGAATCAAACAGGAGAACCTTTTGCTGTGAGGCAACAACGCTACCGCTGCAAAGAAAATTGGCAGAAAATAAAAGGGTCTTGGAAATGATGCTGAGTCAGATGAGGAACAATCAGAAATGGAGTTCACTCAGTGTCAGCGCTATAAATAATGGTACAAAGTGGAGGATCGTAATGGTCTAAATATTTTTTTTATTTTATGACCTCCCTCCACTGATAGCAAATCTTTCAGAAATCTACGCAATAACTTCGACTATAACTTGTCTGGTTACATTTTGCCAAGGAGCCAACTCTGGTTGGGAACTCAAAAAAAATTTTTTCTAGGGGACAAGCTCCTCACTCCCCCTGAACTTATATATGTATATATATATATATATATATATATATATATATATATATATATATATATATATATATATATATATATATATATGTGTGTGTGTGTGTGTGTGTGTGTGTGTGTGTGTGTGTGTATATATATATATAGGTTTACTATCAAAAAATCGAAAAAAAAAAAAAAGTGTACGAAACTTCGACTTTTAACATCGGAAATGAACATTTCCGTATGTACCTAATGTCAAAAACAACTGTTAATTGTGCGATATTTTCGACAATTAACAGCACTCCCACCCTTCCCTTAACTCCCTACCAAACTAGCCTAAACTCACATCTATGCAGGGGGGCAAGCCCCCCTGCACCCCTCTGTGGGGGGCTGCGCCCCCCACACCCCCCAACTTAATATTCCAACTCAGAGATCGCACTACAGTGAGGAAAGGGATGTATTTCCCTAACTACACTGTACTGCGATCCCCTTACATCAGCGAACATTATAATTGCGAATGCACAGTCCATTCGCAATGATAATATTCGCTCAGATAACCTGCCGAACTATGAAGTATTCGAACATATGTTGTTCGAATACTTCATAGCCGTGCAATTGCATGGCAGCATTTTGATAGTAAACTATATATATATATATATATATATATATATATATATATATATATATATATATATAAAAGAACTGCCGCGTTGGTGCAGAAGTAGCGTTGTTGCCTTCCCCGTGGTTGGGTGGCGTTTGAAAGACATGCGTAAATGGGCGTGCCTTCGTTGAAGGTTGTACATTGAGCTGGCACCTCGGTGTTCATGAAAATCTACAGCCAATCATTAGCGGACCAGAGTTCCGCTGTGGCAACCCCTAACCGGGAAAACCGAAAGACAAACAACAACAACATATAGATAGATAGATAGATAGATAGATAGATAGATAGATAGATAGATAGATAGATAGATAAATATATAAAACTCCATGGTCACATAGAAAAGGAAGGGAGAAATCTTCCAAAAGAAAGGAATCACTGCCTATAAACCTGTATAAGCTGCACAACCAGTGAGTTCCATTAAACAGAGATCATGGAGTTGACGTTCGCCAAGTTGTGTTTGATGAATTAGAACCTTGTCAAGTTTGCTCTCAACAATCAATAGAGCAGTCCACTTTTGGTGAATATGTAAAAATGAATCCTAGGGTAAAAACATACAAGGCTAAAAAAAAAGATTAGGAGAAAACATGATTAATCTTTTCAAAAGTGTAAGACTGTGATGACTAGGGTCTGGGGAAAATGATGCAAAATCTTGTGCTGTGGCTCTAGAAACTACTGTAATATGTACAAGCAGGAGATACATAGAAGAATGCAAGAAAATAACTTGAAAGTTGACATGTTTTACAACTTGAGAGTAGTGAAAGTATGTGATAAGAAAATTAGAACTAGGTAATGCATATGGATATGGATATGGATATGGATATGGCAAGGTCATGTACAAATGAACGAGGAGCTGCAGCAATGTCTTTCTTTAAATCTGCAAAGAGGCACCACATAAAGTGCTCCATACAGTTTTAAGATCAAATCCCCATAAAGGTATATGTATGACAAAAGATAACAAAACAAATGTGTAGGGACAAAGGGTAAGAACAAATGGGAAGGAGTATGGCCTCTGCAGAGTTTATGAGGGTGGAGGAGATGTGATTATGTAAGTCTAGGTATCACTCAGGAGTAAACAAGGTACATGACAGCTATGCATGGCATCAGCTTGCTCAAAGAGTTGGGGATCACAACATGAAGATAAAATGGGTTATAACAAAAACCTGAACGAACAACTGTTTTTTTTAGTATATACAGGAAAAGGTATCTGTCTCATAACTTGAAAGTGGAAGTTGTAGTGAGGGCTAATACTGATGATTTTAAGAAAGCATAAGGTATTATCATACATATCATTAAAAGGAGGTAAGAAAGAAATAGAGGCTCCCCCCTGCTGTTCTTCTTATGCAGTCAATGTGATGCAAAAAAGGGTATGTGAGTAAAAGCAGAACATGGTGGAGTCTACATGGAGCAGAACTAGCAAAGATAAATTAGCTAACTGGTTGTAAGGGCGGTGTTTTCTTTCATCAACTTCTGTGTCTCTACTATTACTGTCTCATAGGGAAACCCAGACAGTGTGCAGTCATAGCTGTGTAGTCTTTAAATCAATCTGGGCTGAAAAGGTGAAATTCAGGGCTCCCAAACTTTCATTAACCTCTGTTGCACAGGCAATATTGGTGCTCCTTTAAATGGTGAAATTGAGATAACTATGTTTGTAGACAGAAAAAGTGTCTCTCATGCAGCACTAACATTTTCTTATAAAGGAATCTTAACTTAGAAGTAGCTCCACACTTTGATGTAAATGTAGGAACTCACTCATATAGACATTCACTACTAATGAGGATCTAAATGTACATGCATACCTCTCAACTGTACAGATTCTTGCAGAATGTCCAGATTTTTGCCTCATATTTTTGGTCCATTTTTCATAAAATTATGGTTTTCTGTCAACTTATTGGTGAACAATTACTACAGCACAGTGCATTAGTCCACTAGGCCACTCAGGTCTGAAAGACTGGAGTCAGAAAATGATGACAGACATTTCAGTTTCAGACTTCATACCCTTCAGAAAAATCAAGCTAATGTAAAACCTGTTATTTTATCTATCAACTTCCTACATTTGTAAGAGCAATATTTAAACATTTTCCCTATTTTGGGCCTTTACCCCCCCCCCCCATTATTTATGGCTTTGTCCAGATTTCTTACTGTAAGAGGTTGAGAGGTATGTATGAAGGCCTCCAAAGTACTGAGCTGCAAACAGGGAACTCATGCAGTACTATAAGTAACTTATGAAGGCACTTTTTTATTTTTTGTTTTTCATCCCTATGGATCAGACCACTGGCTGTCACTGGTGACTCTCCTCAATTTTGAATGCCAGGAGTCACTTCTAACCCTCCTTGGTCCAATTCCAAAAGAAGACTGAAGCATTCCAATGCAGAATTTTATAGATAGCCATGAGGATTTTTTATTTATATGCCCTACCCATTTCCCTACCACAGTCACTGACATACAAATGACAGAAGATCATTATAGCCAAGAACATCTTTCAGTGTTTGCCCCTGCCCCCCCCCCTTCATATTTTAGAAGCATGAGATAAATATCCTTACTGCATTATCATGGCTGGCTTTTAATCCCTTCCCCCAGGATAGTCAAGCCTGCAAAATGGCATTGCTTTTCTTACCGCCAATCCCCCCCCCCCCCAACTGGGTACTTCCTTATGTGCCAGGCCTGCTAGTCGGACACAGATCTCCTGGGTCACAGTTAGGGGTCCCTCTCTCTGTGTCATGGAGTTGAAAAAGGCACTCTTAATCATTTAAGAGACTTATGGGCCTTGAATGAAGCTTAAATCAGCACTACAGTCAACTGTGTAGCTTGGCATACTCAGTGTACTCAAATGAGTACATTTTTTTCTGAACATCTCTTGGAAACTTCAACATTCAAAAAGTACATAATGTTCAGAACTGTACAAATGAATATTTAACAGCACAGAGGTATACAAAAATGTTTGTGTGAAAGGAATACAGCCTCTAAAAACATATTTTTATGAGAACAAATTGCAACAGTTAAAAATAACATGCCACCTTCGTATATACACTGAGAGTGGCATGTTGAGTACCTTTCTAAAATGTTAGGTGGAGGGGGTAACAACATTAGGTTTGAGTACAAAATGTAAATTTCTGGCTGCACCTGACCACAGTTAGGTAGCACTGATTCATTTTAAAACAGGTTTCATATTTATGCTGACTAATTTTAGAAGAGGTTTCACGTCTGTGACAAGGCTCAGCCTCACAGGTCTCCTCAGACACCTGCAGCTATGTAGAACATTTTGTATCACTACTAGCAAATCCACAACTCTTTAGTAGCAGCACACATTCATAGATGAGGATCTGATATACAGCTAGTTACACATTACATCTTTCTGCAGTAGGTGTTAGGAAATGCCTGCAGCTGCAGGAAACCATTATAACAAACAGAATCAACTGTGATTTATACCAAAGTTGCTGAAGCTATGACTTTCCAACCTGTCTGCTACAGAAATTTCAATCTGCAGTGACCACTGCAGTGAAAGACTTAATGTTTGTGTAACTTAAAGACAGGTCTAGGACCAGCTGAGCTACAGTATAGGGTGCAATAACATCTCAACAACATTATCTGCTTATAAGACAGATGAGATAAGCATTTCATAAATGAAACAGTCTGTGCTTCAAAGTAAAAAAAAAGTAGGATATTCAACATGCTATCTACATACAGTGGAGACTGCAATTAAAACCAAGCCTTTTTTCCACAGAAATGCAGAGAAGATGAAGCTATTTTCAAACTAGGATTTTAGACTCATTCTTTTCATAAATTTCAGCAATTTATTTTCAGAATTCACAGATACTATGTACTTAACTACCTTGTTTGTGCAGCACACCTCTAAACTCCCCAACACACAGCTTGTCCCAGTCAAGTAAACAAATTCTACTTAACACTGACATTTGCTTCATAATTAAAGGATTTATTTTCTTTATTGTTAGAAGCCCCATCTGTTAGAAATAACACTATGGCATTGAAGCAAGAACCAGAAATATTTATGCATTGTCAATTATTTATTGGGGTGAGGACTACAGAAAAGGTCAATATCGAAAACCCTGCCACCTGTATTTATTTATGACAGACCCATGCTCTCACATGCTACAACATGTACACAGTTAGTGTTTTGTATACAGATAAAGTATCAGCAGTACTGAAATAAATTCTTCTGTATGAAAGAATAGTACCGTGTGCTGCAGAACACAAAGTTCCACTTATATGTTGATTACCTACACACTCTGAAATAACACTTTAATAATTATTAATATAGACTTTTGTTGTACCAGAGTTAGCAGTTTGCCATGATGAGGTACTCCACAGCAGCATGCTTTCTGCTCAAGCTCAACCCCACCCTACCCCCAACCAATGGACACATTTTAGTGGTTCACTCATCCAGACCATGGTCAGCAGGTCCTACTCCAGGAACAATGGTCCTGCCGTGGAAGGTACGTCAGCCTGAGATGCTACCACTGCTACTTGCAGAAGCTTGGCCTTACTCCCATGGAAGATAAGTGAACCTGGGATGCCACCACTTCAACCTGCAGAAGTATATAGGTTTTCACACTATGGGCAAGCCATGAGGTATGGTCAAAGAAACCACCCCACACACCCAGCTCAGCATCTTCTTCCAAGCCTCAGTCCTGCCATGAGCTAAAGCAGGAGCCTGTCCCTACCAGCATATGATCCTCATCCCTCCCCCAGAGAAAGATGAACAAGTAGAGCCTTATCTACCCTCCCACCAGTTCCAACGGGTGCCTAAGATGCTAATCAAACTTTAAACACCTGGGCCATTATCAGAGTATTATCTCTTTATGACAAGGGAGTAATCTATTATAAGCACCATTTTTTCTGCAGCATAGGTGACCAACTTACAGACAGGGTCGTAATCCATCTAATGGCTACAGCTTCAGACAGGGTGCTAAACCATCTAATGAACACAGCCTCAGATAGGGTCCTAATCCATCTAATGAACACAGTTTCAGACAGGGTCCTAATCCATTTAAAAAATACAGTTTCAGACAGGGTCGTAATCCATCTAATGACTACAACTTCAGACCGGGTCCTAATCCATCTAATGAACACAGCTTCAGACAGGGTCCTAATCCATCTAATAACTACAGCTTCAGACAGGGTGCTAATCCATCTAATGAATAAAGCTTCAGATAGGGTCCTAATCCATCGAATGAACACAGCTTCAGACAGGGTCGTAATCTATCTAATGACTACAGCTTCAGATAGGGTGCTAATCCATCTAATGAATACAGCTTCAGACAGGGTCATAATCCATCTAATGACTACAGCTTTAGATAGGGTGCTAATCCATCTAATGAACACAGTTTCAGACATGGTCCTAATCAGTTTAATGAATACAGCTTCAGACAAGGCTCTAATCCATCTAATGAACACCATTTACAGACAAGGTCCTAATCCATCTAATGAATACAGCTTCAGACAGGGTCCTAATCCATCTAATGAATACAGTTTCAGACAGGGTCCTAATCCATCTAATGACTACAGCTTCAGATAGGGTGCTAATCCATCTAATGAACACAGCTTCAGACAGGGTCCTAATCCATCTAATGAGCACAGCTTCAGAAAAGGTCCTAATCCATCTAATGAATACAGCTTCAGACAGGGTCCTAATCCACCTAATGAACACAATTTCCAGACAGGGTCCTAATCCATCTTATGAATACAGCTTCAGAGAGGGTCCTAATCCATCTAATGAATACAGCTTCAGACAGGGTCCTAATCCATCTAATGAATACAGCTTCAGACAGGGTGCTACTCCATCTAACGAACAGAGCTTCAGACAGGGTCCTAATCCATCTAATGAAAACAGCTTCAGACAGGGACCTAATCCATCTAATGAACACAATTTACAGACAGGGTCCTAATCCATCTAATGAATACAGCTTCAGACAGGGTCCTAATCCATCTAATAAACAAAATTTACAGACAGGGTCCTAATCCATCTAATGAATACAGATTCAGGCAGGGTCCTAATCCATCTAACGAATACAGATTCAGACAGGGTCCTAATCCATCTAATGAATACAGCTGCAGACAGGGTACTAATCCATCTAATCACTACAGCTTCAGACAGCATCCTAATCCACTTAATGACTACAGCTTTAAACAGGGTACTAATCCATCTAATGAATACAGCTTCAGACAGGATACTAATCCATTTAATGAATACATGTTCATACATGTTCCTAATCCATCTAATGAAAACAATTTACAGAAAGGGTCCTAATCCATCTAATGAATACACCCTCAGACAGAGTTCCAATCCATCTAATTAACACATATTACAGACAGGGTCCTAATCCATCCAATGAATACAGCTTCAGACAGGTCCTAATCCATATAATGAACATAATTTACAGACAGGGTCCTAATCCATCTAATGACTACAGCTTCAGACAGGGTGCTAATCTATCTAATGAACACAGTTTCAGATATGGTCCTAATCCGTTTAATGAATACAGCATCAGACAGGGTCCTAATCCATCTAATGAATACAGTTTCAGACAAGGTCCTAATCCATCTAATGAACACAATTTCCAGAGAGGGTCCTAATCCCTCTAACAAATACAGCTTCAGACAGGGTCCTAGTCCATCTAATGAACATAGCTTCAGAAAAGGTCCTAATCCATCTAATGAATACAGCTTCAGACAGGGTCCTAATACATCTAATGAACATAGCTTCAGAAAAGGTCCTAATCCATCTAATAAATACAGATTCAGACAGGGTCCTAATACATCTAATGAACACAATTTCCAGAGAGGGTCCTAATCCCTCTAACAAATACAGTTTCAGACAGGGTCCTAGTCCATCTAATGAACATAGCTTCAGAAAAGGTCCTAATCCATCTAATGAATACAGCTTCAGACAGGATCCTAATACATCTAATGAACACAATTTCCAGAGAGGGTCCTAATCCCTCTAACAAATACAGCTTCAGACAGGGTCCTAGTCCATCTAATGAACATAGTTTCAGAAAAGGTCCTAATCCATCTAATGAATACAGCTTCAGACAGGATCCTAATCCATATAATGAACAGTCCTAATCCATATAATGAACACAGCTTCAGACAGGGTCCTAATCCATCTAATGAATACAGCTTCAGACAGGGTCCTAATCCATCTAATGAACACAACTTAAGCACAGGGTCCTAATCCATCTAATGAATACAGATTCAAACAGGGTCCTAATCCATCTAATGAACACAGTTTCAGAAAGAGTCCTAATCCAGTTAATGAATACAGCTTCAGACAGGGTACTAATCCATCTAATGACTACAACTTCAGATAGGGTTCTAATCCATCTAATGAACACAGCTTCAGACATGGTCTTAATCCATGTAATGACTACAGCTTTAGACAGGGAACTAATCAATTTAATGAATACAGCTTCAAAAAGGCTCATAATCCATCTAATGGACACAATTTACAGACAGGGTCCTAATCCATCTAATGAATACACTTTCAGACAGGGTCCCAATCCATCTAATGAACACAATTTACAGACAGGGTCCTGATTCATCTAATGAATACAGCTTCAGACAGGGTCCTAATCCATCTAATAAATACAGTTTTAGGTAGGGTCCTAATCCATCTAATGAATACATCTTCAGACAGGGTCCTAATCCATCTAATGAATACAGCTTACAACAGGGTGCTAATCCATCTAATAAACACAACTTCAGACAGGGTCCTAATCCATCTAGTGAACACACAGACAGGGTCCTAATTCATCTAATGAACACAATTTACAGACAGGGTCCTAATCCATCTAATGAATACAGCTTCAGACAGGGTCCTAATCCATCTAATAAACACAATTTACAGACAGGGTCCTAATCCATCTAATGAATACAGATTCAGACAGGGTCCTAATCAAGCTGATGAATACAGATTCAGACAGGGTCCTAATCCATCTAATGAATACAAATTCAGGCAGGGCCCTAATCCATCTAATGAATACAGCTTCAGACAGGGTGCTAATCCATCTAATGAACACAATTTACAGAGAAGGTGCTATTCCATTTAATGAACACAATTTACAGACAGGGTGCTAATCCATCTAATGAACACAGCTTCAGACAGTGTCCTAATCCATCTAATGAACACAATTTACAGACAGGGTCCTAATCCATCCAATGAATACAGATTCAGACAGGGTCCTAATCCATCTTATGAATACAGCTTCAGACATGGTCCTAATCCATTTAATGAATACAGCTTCAGAAAGGGTAGAAATTCATCTAATGACTACAGCTTCAGAGAGGGTGATAATCCATCTAATGACTACATGTTTAGACAGGGTACTAATCTATGTAATTAATACAGCTTCAGACAGAGTGCTAATCCATCTAATGAATACAGCTTCAGACAGGGTACTAATCCAGTTAATGAATACAGCTTCATACAGGGTCCTAATCCATCTAATGAACACAATTTACAGACAGGGTCCTTATCAATCTAATGAATACACCTTCAGACATGGTCCTAATCCATCTAATGAATACAATGTACAGACAGGGTCCTGATCCATCGAATGAATACAGCTTCAGACAGGGTCCTAATCCATCTAAGGAGCACAATTTACAGACAGGGTCCTAATCCATCTAATGAATATACCTTCACACAGGGTCCCAATCCATCTAATGAACACAACTTACAGATTGGGCCCTGATCCATCTAATGAATGCAACTTCAGATAGGGTCCTAATCCATCTAATGAATACAGTTTCAGGCAGGGTCCTAGTCCATCTAATGAATACAGTTTCAGACAGGGTCCTAATCCATCTAATGAATACAGATTCAGACAGGGTCCTAATCCGTCTAAAGAACAGAGATTCAGACAGGGTCCTAATCGATCTAATGAACACAACTTACAGATTGGGCCCTGATCCATCTAATGAATGCAACTTCAGATAGGGCCCTAATCCATCTAATGAATACAGTTTCAGGCAGGGTCCTAGTCCATCTAATGAATACAGTTTCAAACATGGGTCCTAATCCATTTAATGAATACAGCTTCAGACAGAGTCCTAATCCTTTTAATAAACACAACTTATTGACAGGGTCCAGATCCATCTAATGCATACAGCTTCAGACATGGTCCTAATACATCTAATGAATACAGTTTCAGACAGGGTCCTAATCCATCTAATGACTACAACTTCAGACAGGGTCCTGATCCATCTAATGAATATAGTTTCAGACAGGGTCCTAATCCATCTAATGAATACAATTTCAGACAGGGTCCTAATCCATCTAATGACTACGACTTCAGACAGGGTCCTAATCCATCTAATGAATGCAGCTTCAGACAGTGTCCCAATCCATCTAATGAATATAGTTTCAGACAGGGACTTAATCCATCTAATGACTACAACTCCAGACAGGGTCCTAATCCATCTAATGACTACAACGTCAGACAGGGTCCTAATCCATCGAATGAATACAGTTACAGACAGGGTCCTAATCCATCTAATGAAAACAGTTTCAGACACAGTCCTAATCCATCTAATGAATACAGTTTCAGACAGGGTCCTATTCCAGCTAATGACAACAACTTCAGACAGGGTCCTAATCCATCTAATGAACACAACTTGCAGACAAGGTCCTGATCCATCTAATGAATACAGTTTCAGACATGGTCCTAATCCATCTAATGAATACAACTTACAGACAGGGTCCTGATCCATCTAATGAATACAGCTTCAGACAGGGTCCTGAACCACCTAATGAATATAGCTTCAGACAGGGTCCTAATCCATCTACTGAACATAAGTTACAAACAGGGTCCTAATCGATATAATGAATACAGCTTCAGACAGGGTCCTAATCCATCTAATGAATATAGTTTCAGTCAGGGTCCTAATTCCATCTAATGAACACAACTTACAGACAAGGTCTTGCTCCATCTAATGAATACAGCTTCAGACATGGTCCTAATCCATCTAATGAATACAGTTTCAGGCTGGGTCCTAATCCTCTAATGACTACAACTTCAGACAGGGTCCTGATCCATCTAATAAATACAGCTTCAGACAGGGTCCTATTCCATCCAATGAACACAACTGCATACAGGGTTGTAATCCATCTAATGACTACAGCTTCGGATATGGTGCAAATCTAGCTAATGAATACAGCTTCAGACAGGGTCTTTATCCATCTAATGACTACAGCTTTAGAGAGGGTACTAATCCATTCAATGAATACAGCTTTATAAAGGGTCCTAATCCATCTAATGAACACAATTTACAGACAGGGTCCTAATCCATCTAATGAATATACCTTCAGACAGGGTGCCAATCCATCTAATGAACACAATTTACAGACAGGGTCCTGATTCATCTAATGACTACAGCTTCAGACACGGTCCTAATCCTACTAATGAATACAGTTTCAGGTAGGGCCTTAATCCATCTAATGAATACAGCTTCAGACAGGGTACTAATCCATTTAATGAATACAGCTTCAGACAAGGTACTAATCCGTTTAATGAATACAGCTTCATACAGGGTCCTAATCCATCTAATGAATACAATCTACAGAGAGGGTCCTAATCCATCTAATGAATAAACCTTCAAACAGCGTCCCAATCCATCTAATGAACACAACTTACACACAGGGTCCTGATCCATCTAATGAATACAGTTTCAGACAGGGTCCTAATCCATCTAATGAATACAGCTTCAGACAGGGTCCTAATCCATCTAATGAACACAACTTACAGACAGGATCTTGCTCCATCTAATGAATACAGCTTCAAACATGGTCCTAATCCATCTAATGAATACAGTTTCAGGCTGGGTCCTAATCCATCTAATGACTACAACTTCAGACAAGGTCCTGATCCATCTAATAAATACAGCTTCAGACAGGGTCCTATTCCATCTAATGAACACAACTGCATACAGGGTCATAATCCATCTAAGGACTACAGCTTCAGATATGGTGCAAATCCATCTAATGAACACAGCTTCAGACAGGGTCTTTATCCATCTAATGACTACAGCTTTAGAGAGGGTACTAATCCATTTAATGAATACAGCTTTATAAAGGGTCCTAATCCATCTAATGAACACAATTTACAGACAGAGTCCTAATCCATCTAATGAATATACCTTATGACAGGGTGCCAATCCATCTAATGAACACAATTTACAGACAGGGTCCTGATTCATCTAATAACTACACCTTCAGACACGGTCCTAATCCTTCTAATGAATACAGTTTCAGGTAGGGCCCTAATCTATCTAATGAATACAGCTTCAGACAGGGTACTAATCCATTTAATGAATACAGCTTCAGACAAGGTACTAATCCATTTAATGAATACAGCTTCATACAGGGTCCTAATCCATCTAATGAACACAATCTACAGAGAGGTCCCTAATCCATCTAATGAATAAACTTTCAGACAGGGTCCCAATCCATATAATGAACACAACTTACAGACAGGGTCCTGATCCATCTAATGAATACAGTTTCAGACAGGGTCCTAATCCATCTAATGAATACAGTTTCATACAGGGTCCTAATCCATCTAATGACTACAATTTCAGACAGGGTCCAAATCCTTCTAATGAATACATCTAATGAATATAGTTTCAGACAGGGTCCTAATCCACCTAATGAATACAGTTAAAGACAGGGTCCTAATCCATCTAATGAAAACAGCTTCAGACAGGGTCCTCATCTGTCTAATGAATACAGATTCAGACAGGGTCCTAATCCATCTAATGAATACAGATTCAAACAGGGGACTAATCCATCTAATGAATTCAGCTTCAGGCAGGGTGCTAATCCATTTAATGAATACAGCTTCATACAGGGTCCTAATCCATCTAATGAACACAGTCTACAGACAGGGTCCTAATCCATATAATGAATAAACCTTCAGAGTTCCAATCCATCTAATGAACACAACTTACAGACATGGTCCTGATCCATCTAATGAATACAACATCAGACAGGGTCCTGATCCATCTAATGAAAACAATTTCAGACAGGGTCCTACTCCATCTTATGAATACAGTTTCAGACAGGGTCCTAATCCATCTAATGACTACAACTTCAGACAGGGTCCTAATCCTTCTAATGAATACAGCTTCAGACAGGGTCCCATTCCATCTAATGAATACAGTTTCAGACAGGGTCCTAATCCATCTAATGAATACAGTTTCAGACACGGTCCTAATCCATCTAATGAACACAACTTTCAGACAGGGTCCTGATCCATCTAATGAATACAGCTTCAGACATGGTCCTAATCCATCTAATGAATACAGTTTCAGACAGGGTCCTAATCCATCTAATGACTACAACTTCAGAAAGGGTCCTGATCCATCTAATGAATACAGATGCAGACAGGGTTCTAATTCATCTAATGAATACATTTTCAGACAGGGTCCTAATCCATCTAATGATTGCAACTTCAGACAGGGTCCTAATTCATCTAATGAATGCAGCTTCAGACAGGGTCCCAATCCATCTAATGAATACAGTTTCGGACAGGGTCCTAATCCATCTAATGACTACAACTTCAGACAGGGTCCTATTCCATCTAATGAACACCGCTTCAGACAGTGTCCTAATCCATCTAATAAATACAGCTTCAGACAGGGTCCTTATCCACCTAATGATTACAGCTTCAGACAGGGTCCTAATCCATCTAATGAACATAATTTACAGACAGGGTCTTAATCCATTTAATAAATACAGCTTTAGACAGGGTCCTAATCCATCTAATGAATCCAGTTTCAGGCAGGGTCCTAATCCATCTAATCATTACAACTTCATACAGGGTCCTGATCCATCAAATGAATACAGCTTCAAACAGGGTCCTAATCCATCTAATGAACACAGCTTCATACAGGGTCATAATCCATCTAATGACTATAGCTTCAGATAGGGTGGTAATCCATCTAATGAACATAGCTTCAGAGAGGGTCCTAATCCATCTAACAAACACAGCTTCAGACAGGGTCCTAATCCATCTAATGAATACAGCTTCAGACAGGGTCCTAATCCATCTAATGAATACAGCTTCAGACAGGGTCCTAATCCATCTAATGAACACACCTACAGACAGGGTCGTAATCCATCTAATGAACACAACTTACAGTCAGGGTCCTGATCCATGTAATGACTACAGCTTCAGACAGGGTCCTAATCTATCTAATGAATACAGCTTCAGACAGGGTCCTAATCCATCTAATGAACATAATTTACAGACAGGTTCCTAATCCATCTAACGAATACAGCTTCAGACAGGGTCCTAATCCATTGAATGAATACAGCTTTAGACAGGGTCCTAAGCCATCTAATGAACATAATTTACAGACAGGGTCCTAATCCATGTAATGAATACAACTTCAGACAGGGTCCTAAGCCATCTAATGAACATACGTTACAGACAGGGTCCTAATCCATCTAATGACTATAACTTCAGAAAGGGTCCTGATCCATCTAATGAATACAGTTGCAGACAGGGTCCTAATTCATCTAATGAATACATTTTCAGACAGGGTCCTAATCCATCTAATGACTGCAACTTCAGACAGGGTCCTAATCCATCTAATGGAAGCAGCTTCAGACAGGGTCCCAATCCATCTAATGAATACAGTTTCAGACAGGGTCCTAATCCATCTAATGACTACAACTTCAGACAGGGTCCTATTCCATCTAATGAACACCGCTTCAGACAGTGTCCTAATCCATCTAATAAATACAGCTTCAGACAGGGTCCTTATCTACCTAATGAGTACAGCTTCAGACAGGGTCCTAATCCATCTAATGAACATAATTTACAGACAGGGTCTTAATCCATCTAATAAATACAGCTTCAGACAGGGTCCTAATCCATCTAATGAATCCAGTTTCAGGCAGGGTCCTAATCCATCTAATCGTTACAACTTCATACAGGGTCCTGATCCATCAAATGAATACAGCTTCAAACAGGGTCCTAATCCATCTAATGAACACAGCTTCATACAGGGTCATAATCCATCTAATGACTATAGCTTCAGGTAGGGTGGTAATCCATCTAATGAACATAGCTTCAGAGAGGGTCCTAATCCATCTAACAAACACAGCTTCAGACAGGGTCCTAATCCATCTAATGAATACAGCTTCAGACAGGGTCCTAATCCATCTAATGAACACACCTACAGACAAGGTCCTAATTCATCTAATGAACATAACTTCAGACAGGGTCCTAATCCATCTAATGAACACAGTCTACAGACAGGGTCCTAATCCATATAATGAACACAACTTACAGACAGGGTCCTGATCCATGTAATGACTACAGCTTCAGACAGGGTCCTAATCTATCTAATGAATACAGCTTCAGACAGGGTCCTAATCCATCTAATGAACATAATTTACAGACAGGTTCCTAATCCATCTAACGAATACAGCTTCAGACAGGGTCCTAATCCATTGAATGAATACAGCTTCAGACAGGGTCCTAAGCCATCTAATGAACATAATTTACAGACAGGGTCCTAATCTATGTAATGAATACAACGTCAGACAGGGTCCTAAGCCATCTAATGAACATAATTTACAGACAGGGTCCTAATCCATCTAATGACTATAACTTCAGAGAGGGTCCTGATCCATCTAATGAATACAATTGCAGACAGGGTCCTAATTCATCTAATGAATACATTTTCAGACACGGTCCAAATCCATCTAATGACTGCAACTTCAGACAGGGTCCTAATCCATCTAATGGAAGCAGCTTCAGACAGGGTCCCAATCCATCTAATGAATACAGTTTCAGACAGGGTCCTAATCCATCTAATGACTACAACTTCAGACAGGGTCGTATTCCATCTAATGAACACCACTTCAGACACTGTCCTAATCCATCTAATAAATACAACTTCAGACAGGGTCCTTATCTACCTAATGAGTACAGCTTCAGACAGGGTCCTAATCCATCTAATGAACATAATTTACAGACAGGGTCTTAATCCATCTAATAAATGCAGCTTCAGACAGGGTCCTAATCCATCTAATGAATCCAGTTTCAGGCAGGGTCCTAATCCATCTAATCACTACAACTTCATACAGGGTCCTGATCCATCAAATGAATACAGCTTCAAACAGGGTCCTAATCCATCTAATGAACACAGCTTCATACAGGGTCATAATCCGTCTAATGACTATAGCTTCAGATAGGGTGGTAATCCATCTAATGAACACAGCTTCAGAGAGGGTCCTAATCTATCTATCAAACACAGCTTCAGACAGGGTCCTAATCCATCTAATGAATCCAGCTTCAGACAGGGTCCTAATGCATATAATGAACACACCTACAGACATGGTCCTAATCCACCTAATGAACACAGCTTCAGACAGGGTCCTAATCCATCTAATGAATACAGTTTCAGACAGGGTCCTAATGCATCTAATGAACACAACTTACAGACAGGGTCCTGATCCATGTAATGACTACAGCTTCAGACAGGGTCCTAATCTATCTAATGAATACAGCTTCAGACAGGGTCCTAATCCATCTAATGAACATAATTTACAGAGGTTCCTAATCCATCTAACGGATACAGCTTCAGACAGGGTTCTAATCCATTGAATGAATACAGCTTCAGACAGGGTCTTAAGCCATCTAATGAACATAATTTACAGAGATGGTCCTAATCCATCTAATGAATACAGCTTCAGACAGGGTCCTAAGCCATCTACTGAACATAATTTACAGACAGGGTCCTAATCCATCTAATGACTACAACTTCAGAAAGGGTCCTGATCCATCTAATGAATACAGTTGCAGACAGGGTCCTAATTCATCTAATGAATACATTGTCAGACAGGGTCCTAATCCATCTAATGACTGCAACTTCAGACAGGGTCCTAATCCATCTAATGAATGCAGCTTCAGACAGGGTCCCAATCCATCTAATGAATACAGTTTCAGACAGGGTCCTAATCCATCTAATGACTACAACTTCAGACAGAGTCCTATTCCATCTAATGAACACCGCTTCAGACAGTGTCCTAATCCATCTAATAAATACAGCTTCAGACAGGGTCCTTATCCACCTAATGAGTACAGCTTCAGACAGGGTCCTAATGCATCTAATGAACATAATTTACAGACAGGGTCTTAATCTATCTAATAAATACAGCTTCAGACAGTGTCCTAATCCGTCTAATGAACACACCTACAGACAAGGTCCTAATCCATCTAATGAACACAGCTTCAGACAGGGTTCTAATCCATCTAATTAATACAGCTTCAGACAGGGTCCTAATCCAGCTAGTGAATACAGTTTCAGACAGGGTCCTAATCCATCTAATGACTACAACTTCAGAAAGGGTCCTGATCCATCTAATGAATACAGTTGCAGACAGGGTCCTAATCCAGCTAGTGAATACAGTTTCAGACAGTGTCCTAATCCATCTAATGACTACAACTTCAGACAGTTTCCTAATCCATCTAATGAATGCAGCTTCAGACAGGGTCCCAATCCATCTAATGAATACAGTTTCAGACAGGGTCCTAATCCATCTAATGACTACAACTTCAGACAGGGTCCTATTCCATCTAATGAACACCGCTTCAGAAAGTATCCTAATCCATCTAATGAATACAGCTTCAGACAGGGTCCTTATCCACCTAATGAATACAGCTTCAGACAGGGTCCTAATCCATCTAATGAACATAATTTACAGACAGGGTCTTAATCCATCTAATAAATATAGCTTCAGACAGGGTCCTAATCCATCTAATGACTACAACTTCATACAGGGTCCTGATCCATCAAATGAATACAGCTTCACGAACAAACTAAATTCACAACCACAAACCAGTAGAATAAATAAGCAGTTCAATAACAATCCAACGGACTAAGCGTGTAATCCAAAATAAATTTAATGCAATGTAAGCGCTTTCGGCCGTACCAATAGCCTTCTTCAGACATAAAACACAATTAAATAAAAGCATATATATATATATATATATATATATATATATATATATATGCAACCTAATCATAATTGAAATAGCAGCAATTAATTAAAACAATAAGCTATTAACTATTAGCTATTAAAACTCCTGGTAATACCCAGCTAAATAATATATACAATCAAATATAATATATAAAAACAAATATAATTTTGAATTTTATTTTATGCCCACAATATATGTAAAAATTATATGCATTGACCATAAATACTATCTGTTGTATGCCTTTAATTTTAGAACACTGGTGAGCGATGTTGAGTTATTAAGCCCTGGAAACTGTGTTGCATTTAAAAAGACTTGCCACCAGTATTCTTTGGACTCCAATATTATTTTCCAGGGGCCTTTTCTAGGGGATGGGATAATATGCTCCAATACTATAAATTGAAATGAATGTGTTGGGTTATGCATCAAATGCCTATATAATGCATTATTGTGTGAACTTTTTTTAATTTCATATAAATGTTCGTATATTCGCTGGCGTAACTTACGTTCTGTTTTGCCTATATAATAGGCTTCACAGCATGAGCATAAAGCTGCATAAACCACCCCTGCCATATTACAATTATATTTTCCTTTTATCTTTATCAATATTCCTCTAATATTTAACTGGTATGTTTCCAATATGTGTGTGCAATAAGCATACATATTGCATTTTCTCATGATATCACTAATACATTGGGATGTATTAGAACATCTATTACACCAATCTTTTAGATTCTGGTCTCTTTTATAAATAATTGATGGTTGAGTTCCTAATATCTCAACCAATGTTGTATCGTTTTTTATGAATGTCCAGTTTTTACATAACAACTTTTTTATCTGACCAGAATCTCGTGTATATGTGGTAATAAAAGCTACATTACTATAATCACATACATTATTCTGTGCTTGATTATACAAATTATTGTTCTGAAAATCAACAGATGAAGAATGTCCCATTACCTGTACTTCATCTTGTTGTGAATTATATGAATTATTTATTTCAAGCAATGGTTTGTAAAAGCCTGTACATCTTTTATATTTAACTTCTTGCAATACACTATCTAAAAAATGTTGTGGATAGTCTCTATTTGAAAACATGTTCATAATATGATGACATTCTTCCAAAAAATCCCCACATTCTGACACCATACGTGCTGCACGAACCAATTGACCTTTTAAAATAGCTTTTTTAACGTGCTGTGGATGATTGCTCGTATAGTGTAGATACTTGTTGGAATAAGTTTTTTTCCTAAAAATATTAGCTTTTAACGTGTGTTGTGTGATATTTTTCGATAAAAATACATCCAAATACGAAATGCTATCACTGGAAACTTCATGAGTAAATTTTAGAAATTCAGTTGAATGATTAAGATAATATATAAATTCATCAATAGTTTGCTTAGGTCCATGCCAGATAAAGAGGTTGTCCAAAAATCGGCAATACATATCTATGTACTGCATAAATTCAGACTGAAATAAAAATCTAAGCTCCCATGTGGCCATAATAATGTTAGCATATAGCGTTCCCACTGGGGAGCCCATTGCCACTCCTTTTACTTGTTTAAAGTAGTGGCCGTCATGATATAAATAATTATTAGTTAACACCAATTCCAATAATTGTGTAAGGGTGTTAACCTCATCCTGTGAAATGGGCTGAATTTCAGTGAAAAATTCAGTAAACCATGTAACTCCCAAATCATGGGGTATACATGTAAATAAATCTTTTACATCTACTGTAATAAACGTAATGTTCTCAATATTGTGTAGTTTTAACATATTTAATTTCTTTAAAAAATCCCAAGAATCACGGCAAATGTGAGGGAGGTTGTTAATAGTATACTTCAAATTAATATCAATATACTTAGCCATGAAATATGTTTTTGAACCACCTGCATCCACTATGGGACGCAAAGGTGGATTCTGTAAATCCTTATGCAATTTTGATGCACCAAAAATTATTGGTATTCTTGGATTCTGAACATGCATATATGTGAAGGCTTCTCTGGTGATTTGCCCTTGCCATAGCATATATTCTAAATAATAATCAATTCTTGAATTAGAAATATTAAATTCATTTAAAGAGGCCTCAACATAAGCATCATCATACAATATATGCATTAATAATTGATTATAATCCATGACATTCATTACAACCAATCCCCCACCCTTATCAGGTTGCATAAACCGTAATTCTCCTTGAGACTTTAATTGCATCAGCATTTCATGTTCTTCTTTAGTAAAGTTTATGTTGTTATTTATTCCTTTGTTATGCTGAAGATAATGTCTGAAATCAAGCTCACAAATGTCTTCAAATAACTTAATTTTAGAATGAAGAGGAGGATTAAACAAACTGGGAATACGCAATGGATTATGGCCAGTGCTCTCAGTACCATGATGTAACACTGCTAAATTTAGTCTTCTGATGAAAAGTTTTAGTTCAGTTACTAAATCAGTCACTCTTGCTTTTCTTTTTGGTATGAAGGTGAGGCCTTTACTGAAAATATCAGCATGTTGTACAGTAATATCAGCATGACTATAATTGTAAACCTTATAGTCACCTGCTGTATTGTAAATCAGTTGGTAATTGTTACATGAAATGTTCTCACCTTCACCTTCTATCGGTAACTGTTGTGTGAGCCTGTTCTCTGCCTTCTCCAAGTGCGCGATGAATTTGTTCTGGTTATATAGCCCTCCTTGTTCCGAAGTCGCTCCGATCTGCGAAGGGTTTCTTCCTCTAAAGGGGGTTGCTGTTGTACAATGTTCCCCTCTGTCTGAGAATCCACGCCATTATTTTGCATAGGATGAGAAACTACTTCCGTGTGCGTGCTACTCCATTGGCCACGTGATGGTCTTGGGTAAGCATGCCCTTTGGAATAGTCTATTTTGTCTCTTTGCAACTTGCGAGTTTTTCTATCCGTAACTATTTTACTATATTTATCTACTTCTTTAAATACTTCTTGATACTGATACTGACAAGCTGAAAATGCAGTATGTTGTTTAAGTTTAATGTCAAGTGCCTGTATTTCGGTGTTAAGTTTTTCCATTCTGTGAGCATTATGTTTTACCAGTACACCTAAAAGTTCGCATCCCTGTCGACCAAATAGTTGCAAAAGCTCTTTATGCAAGCTGCTATTCTCTTTTAAGCCAGTTGGGTATTTCCAATATCTTAAGCCTTTATGTATTTGCTGTCTTTTTATGCACTCATTAAAGTAGGCATTATCATGTAATAGCCTACGATAGTCCCAAACTAAATCATGAAATTCATCAATCATAGTGGAAAAATTAGGAGCTTGTGAATTTTTGTCAAATGTATTTTGCTGTACCTGGTTTAACCACTGATGGAGTTGTACATCCTTGGAATTATGCTCGACACCAACATTTGGCATAATACCTTGTTGCACCATCTGCTGTTGTCCTGGAGGTAAACTATCCTCACTATCACCAGTACCAGTTCTATTACGTCTGAAACCAGGTAATCCCAAACATTGTTCACTATTATTGCCTGAAAGTTGCTGAATTAATTGAGTGAGGCTTAAAACAGACTGTTGTAAAGTGTCAAATTCAACTCTGGTTACCGCCATTGCCGCGTCTTGCGAATAATAAATAAGCAGTTCAATAACAATCCAACAGACTAAGCGTGTAATCCAAAAGAAATTTAATGCAATGTAAGCGCTTTCGACCGTACCAACAGCCTTCTTCAGACATAAAACACAATTAAATAAAAGCATATATATATATATATATATATATATATATATATGCAACCTAATCATAATTGAAATATCAGCAATTAATTAAGACAATAAGCTATTAACTATTAGCTATTAACTATGATTAGGTTGCATGGGGTTCTGATCCATGTAATGAATACAGCTTCAGACAGGTTCCTAATCCATCTAATGAATACAGCTTCAGACAGGGTCCTAATCCATCTAATGAACATAATTTACAGACAGGTTCCTAATCCATCTAATGAATACAGCTTCAGACAGGGTCCTAATCCATTGAATGACTACAGCTTCAGACAGGGTCTTAATCCATCTAATGAATACAGTTTCAGGCAGGGTCCTAATCCATCTAATGAACACAGCTTACAGACAGGTTCCTAATCCATCTAATGAATTCAGCTTCAGACAGGGTCCTAAGCCATCTAATGAACATAATTTACAGACAGGGTCCTAAGCCATCTAATGAATACAGCTTCAGACAGGGTCCTAAGCCATCTAATGAACATAATTTACAGACAGGGTCCTAATTCATCTAATGAATACAATTTCATACAGAGTACTAATCCATCTAATGATCATAATTTACAGTTTACAGACAGGGTCCTAATCCATCTAATGAATAGTTTCAGACAGGGTCCTAATCCATCTAATGAATACAGCTTCAGACAGGGTCCTAATCCATATAATGGACACAATTTACAGACAGCGTCATGATCCAGATAATGACTACAACTTACAGACTGGGTCTTGATCCATCTAATGAATACAGTTTCATACAGCATACTAATCTATCTAATGATCATAATTTACAGACAGGGTCCTAATCCATCTAATGAATACAGTTTCAGACAGGGTCCTAATCCATCTAATGAATACAGCTTCAGACAGGATCCTAATCCATCTAATGAATACAGCTTCAGACAGGGTCCTAATCCATCTAATGACTACAATTTACAAGACTGGGTCCTGATCCATCTAATGAATACAGTTTCATACAGAGTACTAATCCATCTAATGATTATAATTTACAGACAGAGTCCTAATCCATCTAATGAATACAGCTTCAGACAGGCTCCTAATCCATCTAATGAACACAGCTTACAGACAGGTTCCTAATCCATCTAATGAATTCAGCTTCAGACAGGGTCCTAAGCCATCTAATGAACATAATTTACAGACAGGGTCCTAAGCCATCTAACGAATACAGCTTCAGACAGGGTCCTAAGCCATCTAATGAACATAATTTACAGACAGGGTCCTAATTCATCTAATGAATACAATTTCATACAGAGTACTAATCCATCTAATGATGATAATTTACAGTTTACAGACAGGGTCCTAATCCATCTAATGAATACAGTTTCAGACAGGGTCCTAGTCCATCTAATGAATACAGCTTCAGACAGGGTCCTAATCCATATAATGGACACAACTTACAGACAGCGTCATGATCCAGCTAATGACTACAACTTACAGACTGGGTCTTGATCCATCTAATGAATACAGTTTCATACAGCGTACTAATCTAACTAATGATCATAATTTACAGACAGGGTCCTAATCCATCTAATGAATACAGTTTCAGACAGGGTCCTAATCCATCTAATGAATACAGCTTCAGACAGGGTCCTAATCCATCTAATGAACACAACTTACAGTCAGGGTCCTGATCCATCTAATGACTACAATTTACAAGACTGGGTCCTGATCCATCTAATGAATACAGTTTCATACAGAGTACTAATCCATCTAATGATTATAATTTACAGACAGAGTCCTAATCCATCTAATGAATACAGCTTCAGACAGGGTCCTGATCCATCTAATGACTACAACTTCAGACAGGGTCCTGATCCATCTAATGACTACAACTTACAGACTAGGTCTTGATCTATCTAATGAATACAGCTTCAGACAGGGTGCTAATCCATCTAATGACTACAACTTCAGACAAGGTCCTGATCCATCTAATGACTACAACTTCAGACAGGGTCCTGATCTATCTAATGACTGCAGCTTCAGACAGGGTCCTGATCTATCTAATGACTGCAGCTTCAGACAGGGTCCTGGTCCATCTAATGACTACAACTTCAGACAGGGTCCTGATCCATCTAATGACTACAACTTCAGACAGGGTCCTGATCTATCTAATGACTGCAGCTTCAGGGTGTTAATGTGCATCAGGATCAGTACAGCTGTTCCGTAAATCTTGGACTGGGTTTCACCATCATACTGAGTACCAATGGGTATAAAGAGAGAGCTACTAAGACATACAGTACTAATGATTGCATTGAATGTAAGGAGAAGATTATAGAGGAAAACAAAATCTCTGAAATAAGTTACTGTAATACTATCCTCTAAAACATTTACTTTCTTGAGCAGACTAGACATTTTATAGAGAGGATTCTCATAGCCCTGAGGGGTAGTAGAAGTTTTATGCAATGATATTACTGATTTATAATTCAAGACTCAATGTATAAAATGTTTTCCCCATGTTACAGTTAAAAAAACATGGGTGCACCCTGGCATATATGATATACACAATATCAAACACTTTATTAAAATAATTTACATATATTGCTATATTTATCATTATTTGTGGTTATATATTTTGTTAAATAGCCTTTTTTTCCCAGAATGCCTAGTTGGCTAAATGAATTCATTTGCTTAAGACTATCAGTTCAGCAGTGTTTTTTTCATCAGTAGTTAATGATATAGTATGCAAAAACATGAACTGTTTTGGGCTGGGGGATTAAACATGTGAATTATGTCACAAGCGACCCCTATCCGGGAAAAGCCGAAAGACAACAACAATCCAGTGCCAACATTTACTAACAGGAATAACAAGCAAAGATTTGTTTCTAACCTGGGCTTCATAGCTTCACACTAAATCCCAATAACATATTCATTGGTTGTATCTATATTTATTGGGAAGGGGAGTGCAAGGAAAAAAAAAACTTTGACCCACCTGTATCAGATCTAACTATATGAAATTATAACATTGCATTTCAGAATTGACTTGTTTATTAAAATATAATGTGAATGATCCATGAAAGGTTGTTTGCTTTTTCCAGAGACTGTTTTGTTGCTGTTGTACTGCTAAATCTCACAAACTGTGAGCTAATGAGGAATTAGTATGCTAATGACATGACACAGCAAACAAACGCTGGGTGCTGCTTCAGTGCATCGCGGACATTAGTGCTTCATAATTCAGGGAGTTAAGTGTTTTGAAATAAATACTCCCTTTCTCCACAAATGTGTTTTTAATTGCAATTGTTCATAAGTTATGTCAGTAATAGCAGTGTTATTATTTTTTATTTTTTAATTAAAATGGGTGCCAAAGTTTTTTTTAAAGCTTTTTTGTGTTTTACATGAAGGAGTTGTATAATGATAAGACCATAATAGCTGCATTTTGTACTGTGTGATTTTGATTTGTTAGTGCTAAGTGTAAAATACACAAGCACTGGCTAACACCTGGATTCATATGTAAAACCTGACTTGAGTTCTACATCACAACAAAATTGTGCTTTCACTGGTAGTTAGTAAAACTGATGTCAGAGGCTGCTGTTCTAGTTGGTGTTGATATATTATCAGCTATGGTAAAACACAGGCTGGATTGCTGACAGGCAGACACATTATCTGTGGGTTCCTTGCAAACACAGAATCAAGCCCTGCAAGTATCAGCTTTGCAGAACACTAACATGACTCGTACCACGGCATATGCAAAGTAAAGCACAGTGACACATGACAAGTTCCCCTGTCTTGCTCACATATGGACAGTGAAGCAGTGGGAGATATCAGCTATGTTCACACTGTGTGAAGTGATAGAAAGCGTTTATCTCCAAGAAAGAAAGTGTGATTTAACTACAGTACTCATTAGAAAAAATGGACTGCTGGGATGGTGCTGCAGTTCCACACAGATGTTGTAATTTTGGAATTCATCTCCTATGGCCATATATAGAGTGGAGTGCTATAATGTTTCTCCTTTGGCCATATGGAAAGCAGGTAATAAGAGACTTCTTGCTGTGGCCACATGGAAAGTGAAGAGTTAGGATGCGGTTACTGCTACCACACATATAGGATGGTATAATGGGATATTTGTCGTGACCGCACACACAGTACACTGCTGGCTCAAAGCTATTGTGGTCACTGTAGGAGGAAATGAGAGACATCTCGCATCTGTTTTGCTCACACACTGTGAGATATGTCAGCTAATTGCTGAAATGTTTCTATTCTATCTACATAGAAAGTGAATTAGTGAGATGTTTTCACCATGCAAACGTATAGTGTGAGGTGTGATGATGTGTCCTCTTTGTCTGAATTCAGAGTCTGATTATAGGATATGCCCATAGGCCTCACATACATGATGAGTTATAATGTATCCGCTGTGCCTAAATACAGGAGATGATAAGACATGCTACTCTGCCCACATACAAAGGATGTAAGCTCAAACTACTAACATAAAATCATATCAGCATTAATGTATGTGCCATCTTGTGATTTCTAAGGAAAAAAGAAAATTATTATCAATGGTGCCCTGATGAAAATAGTCTCAGAGAATGTAAAATTCATGGTTCCTTGTAATACATTATATAAAACTAACCATTAAATTAATAAACATTAGTTTTTAAGATGGGACACCAAGTGGCCACTTTTCACACCATGTTATTTATTATACT
Source organism: Protopterus annectens (assembly GCF_019279795.1). Classification (NCBI taxonomy): domain Eukaryota; kingdom Metazoa; phylum Chordata; order Ceratodontiformes; family Protopteridae; genus Protopterus; species Protopterus annectens. Next base: position 1,291,139,706 of record NC_056741.1, on the reverse strand, counting down.
TGTGCTCCATAGTGTTTAATAATAAAAACAATTATATTTTTGATTCCACTTGTTACGTACAATCATATACTATATGTGCTTGTTTTGTATTTCTGTTAGCAGCTTTACTTCTCAGTTCTATTAATTACATGAACTAGCAACACAGTGCCACTTCTTAGAACGTAATTACTCTTTTATCTTTGTATGATAGTTTCTGTTAATTCCTCTTTAATGACTTTCATTATAATTTTGTACACAGTCCTTCCTTTAGAGTTTGTCTAGATGTTGCTGCATTGTACACCTAAAGTGTCTTAGAGTGCTTCTCCCCAGGCCTCCACTGAAAATGGATAACTAGCCAGAATTTCCTGATAAAAAATAAGCAAATAAATGAAAGTTATGCCATTAAGCAATTCAGCTACTACTGAGACTGAAAGCATTACTACAAATGATATATTTGCAGCCTTACTAAAATGATGGCAGCAGGCAAAGCTGTTATTAAGTCAAGTGCGCACAGGCCATGCAAAGCAAGGACAAAAGTTTTGTACACCATTTTCTATCACTTCCTTCTAAGGAGTGACACTTCTGAGCCCTAGTAGATTTTTTTCTCTCAAAGAATCTAGTGTTCTTCCAAAAAAAAAAACTGTAGCACTCACAGGGGCAAAAGACTTGACTTATCAAAGCTGCCCATGATAACAAAGTCTGAAAACTGGCCAGTTTTGTATCCCTTCATTTGATCAATAAATCTTTGAAGGGCATTTCTAGCAACCAATAATCCAAGTAAGAGTACACCTAAATGGAAAAAAAAGTTTGTAGGTGACTGCAGATACTGTAAGACATATTGTAAAAACCCTAAAAGTTGAAGAAAGAGCAAGTGGCAGGACTTTGAACTGGTAATGTTGGTAGGCCATTTTGAATCTCATGGATTTTCTGTGGTTCTGCATAACTTTTGTGTTTCTGCGTAACTTTTGAGACAGTGATGCTCATCTGGCATGTCCAGAAAGCACAATTGTTTACCAGGATGGTCTGACTGTGTACTCAGGCCTATTTTCAGTGGAAACCTGGGGAGAAAAACTCCAAAAAGTTACAAAAAAATTACAAATAATTTATGGAGAAAAAAAGAATCAGTTTCTTAGCAGTAGACATGGGGTTTTAAAATCATCCAGTGGGTTAAACAATCAAGACAGAGACTAATACAATTGGATTTCTATAAGAGTGTTGTATAATAATAGATTGCATTTATATATACAGCAATACACAAATTTCATTTACAAAAGAGTGATGAAAATCAGCCTACAGTTATAGACAGGATTTATTTATATTTACAGAATAAGGTAGGAGAGCCGGAAAGTGAGGAGTCGGTGATAGTCCAGAGATCTGACAGAGAGAGACAGAGTCAGTCAGCGTGTGAACAACAGAGCCAGGAGGGGTTTAGGTGGTGTTTTAGGCTGTGCTTAAACTAGAGGCACCACTGTCCTGTTTTAGTGGGATAGCCAGGGGTTTCCACTGTCTGGTGAAACAGGATGAGTATAGTGAGTCCCCAGCTGTATTACAGAATTTGGAAGTTATTAGTAGGCTCTGATTACCTTAGCAAAGGCAACATAGTGGAGATTAGTGCTTGATAATGTTTTGTAGAGAAGGCATGTGTGTGGTTTGCATATTATTTTGTGGGCAGTTTTAAGTTGAGTGAACGTAAGGTGATTAGGTAGTTCTAGCCAGTTGAGCTTCATTACTGTTAAGCAGTGGTGCATATGGTAGGATGCATTAGCTGCAAACTTGGCTATTTTGTTAAAGCATGACTCTAATAAGTATGCACAAGCAGTCTTCCTGGACAGATAGGTGCTATGATACTGCTGAGAAAGTACTGGAAAATATGAAAATTAACTGATCAAAAATACTAAGAGCCATAAAGGGTCTAAATTCCCAAACTCTGTAGGGACCAGCTTTTCAGAGTATCTGTGAAAGTATATATTCACAGAGTAAGATGCAGTCATGGACTGGATTACTGGTATATGACTGTGAAAAAGGAATCCACCAAGATTTTCCAGGGGGAAATGGGGCAGGTGGACAAAGGGAGAATGAGCGGATGGTTGAAACTTGGAAAACTAAATGCAATTACTAGGCACACCATACAAGGTTTTTGTCTCTTTCCACTCACTAATGTAAACATTAGCCTCTCTACTGGACAAAGCATGTTCATGCACATTTTAAAATTCTAACCACTATCTGTACTTGCAATATTCTCATATGAATACACTGTACAATGATAGTACCTGTTCTTTAAAACAATAGAAGTAACACCATAAATAAGACAGATATTATTTGCCCCTGAAGCACTCCAGAGAGGTGAACAACCTGTGTAGTATTCAAGAACCACAACAATGCAAATTACAGCAACATTAACCTTGAAGGAATAGTGATCAGCAAAGCCTAAATCAGACATCACAAGCACACTGCCTAGTGAGAAGGACTGCCATCAAACTGCAACAGGTAGGGCATGTTTCTAGGATAGGGACACCAATACAAAATATCTTGGGGTCAAAAGAAATCACAACAGGAGCTCATAAACCACTGGTACTGCATGTGTTACAGTGGGTATGTCCTTTTCACAGTGCTTGCATTACAGTGGGTAAGTCTTTATCACAGTCTGTCTCAATATAAGCCCTCATCCTGTAGAGAAAGATGAAGAGGAAGAAGAAGAAGAAAGCAAACAAGCAAGCAGCACAGACTGGCTGTATAAACATTGCATAGGTATCTGTACATACTGTCTAGGGGAAGCTATTGCTTATAGGCACTAGAATGCTTTAGTAATAATTCATATATGAATGGACAGCTGACTAGACACATATATCCATGTAGCTACAGTAATAAACCACCCCTGCAAAGGTCTAAACTGGTCTGGCTGGTTCAACATTTCTAACTATTCCTGGAAATAATTACAACAAAGTGGAAACAAAGAATAATTTACAAACTGTGTATCATTGACATTAAAATGCTGCTATAAATGACCAGCTGGTAGGGAGGAGGGGCATTTATCTGTGCAGCAAATGGAACTTGGGATAAGCATGGATCATTGGAAGGTGAGATGGGTAAAAAGGATTACACGGCTTGAATCCAGGTCCTATTTCTATAATAGAGGCTGAGGGAGCTGCAGCTACATGCCTAACTTCAGGTGAGAGTGCAGACAACTGGCAAAACATTTTGCAATATAATGGTGTGCTGTGAGCTTACTGATTGCTTAATGCTACAGGCATAGCTCCAACTTATGAGAGCATGCTTGAACTTTGGGGGGGTATATGACCTATGTGGACACTACCTCAAGGGACAATGCAGACATTTTCCCTATACCACACCTGGGCAGAATGTGAAAGGACTAATTATCACTTATAAAATGTGCCCCTCTGTCCATCAGTAGCTGCATAAGGAATGATCCACACCAATATGTAGCTACCAAATGCAGTTACTGGGGGAAAGGGATACAAGACCAAAAGCAGTGCCATCACTTAACATCTAGAAAGAATGTAGCTTCTGCACAGAAAACCTACATCCATAGCTGATAGCTAGTAAATCTCACGTGGGAAAGCTGTTGTATAGATTTCAAGCTTTATCTTTTGGATGGTAATTAACAAAAATCAGTGTTATACACATTGTAGCAGAAATTATGAAGTGAGGTGATATGTAATAAGACTTCTGCAGCTCTCCAAATTTGCAAGCCTATATCATGCAGTGCTACATTTTTAATCTGTGTCATGCAGTGCTACATTTTTAAACTGTGTCATGCAGTGTTTCACTTTTAAATTGTGTCATGCAGTGTTACACTTTTAAGCTGTATCATGCAGTGTTACACTTTTATCAAAAGTCAGTATTATACACATTGTAGCAGAAATTATGAAGTAATGTGATATGTAATAAGAGTCCTCCAGCTCTCCAAGTTTGTAAGCCTGTATCATGTAGTGTTACATTTTTAGTCTGTATCATGCAGTGCTACACTTTTAAACCGTATCATGCAGTGTTACACTTTTAAGATGTATCATGCAGTGTTACACTGAATCTGTATCATGCAGTGTTAAACTTTTAATCTGTACCATGCAGTGTTATACTTTTAACCTGCATCATGCAGTGTTACACTCTTAATCTGCATCATGCAGTGTTACACTTTTAAGATGCATCATGCACTAACACTTTTAATCTGTATCATGCAGTGTTACACTTTTAAGATGTATCATGTAGCATGATTCTCAATCTGTATCATGCAGTGTTACACTCTTAATCTGTATCATGCAGTGTTACACTTTTAAGATGTATCATGCAGTGTTAACACTTTTAATATGTATCATGCAGTGTTACACTCTTAGTCTGTATCATGCAGTGTTACACTTTTAAGATGTATCATGCAATAACACTTTTAATCTGTATCATGCAGTGTTTCACTTTTAATCTGTATCATGCAGTGTTTCACTGTGTCTGTATTATGCAGTATTACACTTTTAAGCTGTATCATGCAGTGTTAACACTTTTAATCTGTATCATGCAGTGTTACACTTTTAAACTGTATCATGCACTAACACTTTTAATCTGTATCATGCAGTGTTACACTTTTAAGATGTATCATGCACTAACACTTTTAATTTTTATCATGCAGTGTTTCACTTTTAATCTGTATCATGCAGTGTTACACTCAATCTGTATCATGTAGTGTTACACTTTTAATCTGTATCATGCAGTGTTACACTTTTAAGATGTATCATGCACTAACACCTTTAATCGGTATCATGCAGTGTTATACTTTTAAGAGGTATCATGCAGTGTTACACCTTTAAGATGTATCATGCACTAACACTTTTAATCTGTATTATGCAGTGTTGCACTTTTACGATGTATCATGCAGCGTGACACTCTTAATCTGTACCATGCAGTGTTACACTTTTAAGATGTATCATGCAGTGTTACACTTTTAAACTGTATCATGCAGTGTTAACACTTTTAATCTGTATCATGCACTGTTACACTCAATCTGTATCATGCAGTGTTTCACTTTTAGTCTGTATCATGCAGTGTTACACTTTTAAGATGAATCATGCAGTATTAACACTTTTAATCTGTATCATGCAGCATTACACTTTTAAGCTGTATCATGCAATAACAATTTTAATCTGTATCATGCAGTGTTTCACTTTTAAGCTGTATTATGCAGTGTTACACCGTGTCTGTATCATGCAGTGTTACACTTTTAAGATGAATCATGCAGTGTTAACACTTTTAATCTGTATCATGCAGCGTTACACTTTTAAGCTGTATCATGCAATAACACTTTTAAGCTGTATCATGCAGTGTTACACTTTTAAGCTGTATCATGCACTGTTAACACTTTTAATCTGTATCATGCAGTGTTTCGCTTTTAATCTGTATCATGCAGTGTTACACTCTTAGTCTGTATCATGCAGTGTTACACTCTTAGTCTGTATCATGCAGTGTTAACACTTTTAATCTGTATCATGCAGTGTTACACTTTTAAGCTGTATCATGCACTGGTAACACTTTTAATCTGTATCATGTAGTGTTACACTTTTAAACTATATCTTACATGCCAGCAATTCTACTTCAGTAAAGTTGTCTTACATCTACAGGTCACTGCTAACTTTTACAATCCAACAAATCACAATGTTTGACTAGAACTGATGATCTGAATTAAAGATAAAAAGATAATAAGGCAATCCTTTTTACACTGAAAACATTCATAAGTATATCAGGAAGGTGTATGAAGTCTACTGTGCCATCATATTTGTCAATTAGCTCCTTTAGAATTACAGTAGATGTTAATTAAATAGGTCTTAGAATAGTCAAGGGTTAAAAAATCTGATAAATACAATCAAAATGAAAGAATGGAATCAACAATAGGTTCGGAGGGATAAACACAGAAACTTTCTTTTATTTAAAATGAAACTGATTAATCCAAAGAGTTTGACTTGAAGCAAACATTCAATATTATTGATCATTCTGTTCTCAAGAGCCATGTGCTGAAGTTAATCGAATGTAAATTTCCACTGATGTCTCTGTGATAAGCTGAGAACACTACAGGCTTTTCATCGGTCTGGACATTTAGCCTTTTTTCTTTTCACACTCCCTTTCCGATTGTTTCCTCGACATATAGCTACAGTGACAGAGTGCCTGCTACAATGTCTAGTTATGTTTAGTATGAAGGAATTGATGTTGGCTTGGCTTTCTCTGCTGTCATGAGATGCTAAGAGGCTTCACACATGCTATGTAAATTCAGAAACAGTAAATGAGTCACATGGCAGACTTGATAAGCATCTTTAAAAAGCTGTGGTTATTTGCTATGACCCCAATACACACAACCAGCAAGGAACCTCATTACAATGCCTTGGGCCACTGAAGCAAACTTTGAAGGCATGTAAGTATTTGACCCATAAAGTCTGTTTCTAGCTACAAGATAAAAAGCCAGTGTAAGATGCCCAACAACCTGCCTCTCCCCAGACCTTTCTTAGGACTATCCCATGAATATCTGTTCTGTCACTGTTGCTGGGCTCCTGCTTTCTCACAAAGGTATTGAATGTATTCCAAAAGAAAGTGTGCAGCGTAATTTAATGACTATAGTACCCTTTTTAGGGTCATAGCTTAGGACACTCAGAGGAATTAATCCAGATGTTGCTGTCTCAGGACTGAATATGAAATCACAATGATTATTATCTGACTGCACATAACTATAAAACCTTCACTATCTCTGTCACAATACATAGGAAGCAAGACAGTTTTCAGTAGCCAGGCCATTCACCTTCCATCACTGGAAACATTATTTATGCATATTTTGAAAATAAGAATTTCCTGAAAATTTTAAATGCATCTCAGTCTCAAATGTTATTTTGCAGTCTTAATTTACATTCTTGTATTGAAAATTCTTTGGACTTACTTTCTCTATATCATCTGATATATATTATTTACTTGTTTTAAATGATCAGCATTGTCTTTGCCTTGAATTATTGTTGTTGTACTATCATATCTGTGTCGTGACTGAAAAGGGTAATTTGATCAGCTCACCTTCCTGGTTATCAAACTGAAAAAAAAATTAAAAAAAAAAATCAAACAGCACAACAACTGTAACACCAAAAAATAAATGGCATAAAAGCTGTAATAATAAAATGCAATGTATGCGCATAGTCAATTAAAATGTTATTGTGAAACTTCAATAGACATTACCTTCTGGTAACCTTAATTAACTCTTACTGGCCATTTTATAAGTAACCAGCTATATGCAACACAGAGCAGGAGCATTTCTTTTAAAGCAAATGTTCACAACAAATAGCTCTCTGTGTTGAACTGTGATCAAAACACTTCAAAAGCTCACTAGCCTAAACAAATCAATGTTCTTCCTTTCTAAAAATGATTAATTAGTAATTGTAACTACCTACATCATGTGTATAGTAAAAGTATGCTTCTAAGACCCTCACAGTGTCTAAATGTGTGCTGTGAAGAATAAGGTCGCATATTCATGGTTTGCATAAAATGCACAGCCATCTGCTGAAGAAGCACTCCACCCCTATTAAACATACAGTCATACACCAGCATCATGGCCATGTGTAGGCACATGATGTTATGCAGACTGGTGCACACACAAACACAAAACACTTCTAACACCAACCCACTTACCTGTGCCTATAAAATGAGCTGTCAACATTCTGAAGTATCAGTCTAATGATCTGTTAGCATTCTTATACCACAGTTCCCACTGCTAACATTCTGATTCTGGATTTGCTCCCATGCATTCAGCACATTGGGCAACGAGCACCCTTCAACACTCATTGCTTCCGTAGCAGGTATGGGTTTTACAGAATTGGGTTGCTAGCACGATGCCCAACCCCCATCAGAGGGTGCACCACACACTTGCTCGTACACACTCACACCTAGGACCAATTTAGAGTCTCCAATTCACATACTGCATGTCTTTGGAATGTTGGAAGAAACCAGAGTACCTGGAGGAAACCCACATGAATGCAGGGATGACATGTAGACTCCACACAAAAGGCAGCCCAGTCAAGAATCGAATGGAGAACCTAACTATTGACATACTTATGTATAAAATAAATATATTGAGAAATCAAGATGCTAAGAAATAATCTGAATGCAGTACCAATACTAATGGCAAAACATAATGCAAAGCACTTCTACATTTTATCAGAATATATTGTCACAATCTGCAGTCCTCCTGATATTAGTTGGAGACCCTTTAGAGAAAAACGTTTACTCTACTCTTCATAAATGAACATTCTTTCTGCATCAGTATGGTGTGCTTTGCTGAAATTTCTTTTCAGTAAAATACTGATAAACATCAAGTTCCAAGAAAGGCAAACATTTCCCAGCCTAAATATATCAGAAGTCAGTTGCAGCTTCATCTTTTGGGGTACAAGTATCACACCATGTTGCAAGGCTAATCCCAGATAATATAGATAATACCTTCACATCAATCTTCTAATAAAGTTTTTTTTGAGGAAATTTGGCACAGTGCTGTTATCTACTGTTCACAAGGAACCTGAGTAGAGTATTGTGTTTTTGCATACTGAGGTCCATTCCTAGCTGTCCCATGAATATTTTACAGTGAAAGTGATTGTGAACTTCTTGTAGTATTATCACAAAGTTGCAACAGTAACACAAACCCACAAAAATCCACTTCATTTTTTGAATTAATAAAAATCTACTTATTTGGGTAATTTTGATGCACTCAGGAGAGCAAAAACTGAATCCGGAAATATATACTATAACATGCCTGCACATGCCTGAGGTCCAAGGCCCATGGTCTCACAAAAATCCAACCCACTGACATCTGTTCTCATTGTACACAAGAACCCCAGTGAGTAGTTTTAAGAAGACAGGCAAAACAATATAGTCAATTCTATTAAAATCTATTGGGATGGGTAAATGACTAGGCAAGATTATCTGTCAACAATATTATAGGTCATTTTAATAGGCTGAGCTTGTAAAGTAAATAATATTATCTTTTTCTTCTTTCGGCTTTTCCCGGTTAGGGGTCACCACAGTGGATCACCGGTCTGCTCATTATTGGCAGTAGAGTTTTACAATATCGAGTTGCAAGCCAAGCGCACAACCTTCCACAGAAGGCATACACACACACACTCACACACACACACACACACACACACACACACACACACACACACACACACACACACACACACACTCACTCACTCACTCACACCTAGGGCCAATTTAGAGTGTCCAATCCACCTACAGCATGTCTTTGGGATGTGGGAGGAAACCGGAGTGCCCAGAGGAAACCCATGCAACCACAGGGAGGACATGCAGACTCCGCACAGAAGGCACCCCAGATGAGGATCGAACCAGAGAACCTCTTGCTGTGAGGCGGCAATGCTAACCGCTGCACCACCATGGCCACCCTTAAAGTAAATAATATTATACTAACCAATAATATAGTTTTGAGGCTGTATCTACCAACATTCTCAGATACTCCACAAACATTTGCTGAGAATTTGAAGTACCACACACGATAAACCAGCAACTCCGTAGAAGGAAAATTTATTCAGAGCACACACCTTAGAAATCTCTAGCGCCTCGGCCAAAAGCCTTTAACAGAGTACAAAGCTTAAAAAACTTTACATCCATTTAAACTACACCTTAATTAATTAATTGCTTAACAAGCTTCAATACAATTTTTAAAAGGACAAAACCTTATATACATATTTACACAAAACTTTTCCAGAAACATTCCTGATTTAGTCCACCAGGGAACATAGTATCAAATTTCAAAATCAGAAATGCTTCTTTTTTCCTTAATAATTGTTTAACCTGTTCATCACTCATAAATTTATTAAGAACTATACTATCTAAAATTGTAGCCTGAAACCCATCCAGACTACCCTTATGGATTTCATTAAAATGTGTAGCCACAGGACTAGTTAATTTATTGTTCTTAATATCTCTAATGTGTTCTTTTATCCTACATGAAAACTGTCTTTTGGTTTCCCCTATATAAAATTTATTGCAAGTACATTTAATTGCATATATAACTTTTTGGCTCCTACATGTGAAATACCCATTTGTCTGGAAATTCCTGCCATTAATTTTATCAAAAGTCGGACTCACATATTTACAGATGGTACATTTTCCACACATTGTTGTACCTTTTTCCTTTATACCCCTTAATATCTCAACCTTTGGTCTTTGGAACCTACTATGCACTATAAAATCTTTAATATTTCTACCCCTATTAAAAGAAAAAAGTAATCTTTTCTGTTTTAAACAATCTACTTCTCTTCTAACAATATTCCAACTAGATTTTACCATATCTAAAATTTTCTCAGATAAAACTGAGTAAGTAGTGGTAAAATATATATCTTTCTCTTTATCCATTTTATTAATATTCTTATAAGGTATCCAACTACACTCTCTATTTTCCTTATAAAAAACTTTATTTAAACTTTCTTTTAAGTAAATTTCATCATAACCTCTTTCCTTAAATCTATAAAAACTATCATATAATTCTCTATTTCTATCTGGAATATTATTACATAGTCTTGCTATTCTCATAAATTCAGTATATGGAATAGATTTGATAGTATGCAAAGGATGATAACTTTCACCATGTAATATATTATTATCCTCTGGAAATTTTCTATGTATATTAGTAACTACTTTTTTAGAATGACTATTACCTTGTATTACTACATCCAAAAAATTAACCCTATTTCCTTTCTGTAATCCATCAAATTTTACTCCCATGTTATTTATCTGTATTTCATTTATAAATTGATCAACTAACTCAATACCACCTTTACAAATAAAAATAAGATCATCTATGTATCTAAAATATTTAATTACAAAACTTTGAAAAAATTGATTAGTATAAATATACAAATGTTCAAACAGACCCATGAATATATTGGCATAACAAGGGGCAAATGGAGCCCCCATTGCTGTTCCCTGTGTTTGTCTGTATAAATTTCCATCAAATTCAAATATATTATTCTGCAAACACATCATAATTAATTCCAAAATATATTCTACCACAGGACTTTCACCTAAAAAATATTTAATAGCTCTTATACCATCTGCATGATTAATTATAGTATAAAGGCTTACTACATCTATAACTACGAAGAACATATCCTTCTCCCATTTTACTTGATCCACTTTTGTCAAAAATTCAAATACATCTTTTACATATGATGGTAGTTTTTTAACTACAGGAACTAAAAATTCATGCAAAAAACAAGAAATATTATTCAAAAAACTCCCACTAGCTGAAACAATAGGACGTCCTGGTGGATTATTCAAATCCTTATGAATTTTTGGCAAACAGTAAAAACATGGCATTCTAGGATTCTTTATAGCAAATTTATCTTTTACATCTTTAGTTGAAAAATAATGCAATCTTTGGCCTTTAACTAGCAATTCATTATATTGAGCCTGGGCTTTATAGTAGTCTGCCATTTCTATATGTTGATAAACTATACTATCATTCAAATGTATGTAACACATCGATAAATATTGGATGTAGTTCAATACTACCAACTTCCCAACTTTGTCTGCAGGTTTAAACACTATTTGTTCATTCTTACTTAAATTCATTAAACATTTCCATTCATTTTTATCTAAATTATACTTAATGCATTTCTTATTTTCCTTCATAAATCTATTAAATACTATTTGTACATTGTAATTTAGAGACATATCAAAGCGAGATATATATTCATTTTTACAATAAGGAATGAATTCACTTTTTACTTTGATATTTTCTGTATTTAACTTACAATAAGCATTACTGCAAACATCTTCATTATCCATAGAATGACATGAATAAAAACTATCATCCGAACTACTACTTTGTTCATTCTCATCATTATAATTCTTAGTATTCTCCACTTCTATGTTAAAAAAATGTATAAGCTTTAACTTTCGTACTAAACGGAAAATATCACATTTTAACTCATGAAGTCTAGGTAAAACCGTTGGTACAAATTTCAAACCTTTTTCTAATACGGCTATGTCATTGTCTAAAAGTTCAAAACCAGATAAATTAACCACATACTTACATACAGTTAAATTACTAGCAATATTATTAGTCCCATTTGCCTCGTTTGTTAGTCCGTGAAAATGTACGTTGTTCTGGGTAATAACCCTGTGCTGTCCCATTCCAACTGCGTTTCCGACCTCTGAAACCTCCACGAAAAGTGTTCAGGTAAGTATTATTCCCAGCAGGAGGTAAATACGGGAAATCTTCATCTTTGTCACCTTCTGTTACCGAAGTTATACTTTCCCCCGATGTAAAAGCCCTGCTGTCCGTATTCTGAACTCGCTTCTTCTGTTGTTCAAACTGTACCTGTGGTTTCCGCCCTTTAGGATTCGTCGCTACTAGAAATGCCCGTTTGTTGTCGTAATCATGCAGATCACGAATTAATTTGTTCTTCTTCCTGTCAATCAGTTCTTGCTCGTATCCTAGCAACTGTTCATTTGTTTTAACCAGAAAACGTTGTAGTTCTTCTTGAGATATAATATTAGTAATGTCTTTACATAAACCTTTAATCTCCTCTCTTAATTTCTGTTTTTTAAAATGGTCACGTTCAACCAAAATATGTACCCACTCTAAGCTGCACTTGTATGCAGCTGCAATCCACCTCTCATGAAAGGCGCGTTCTTCTGATAAAGTCAGGTCAAACGGAGTGGAAGGATTTTTAGTAGCTCTAAGACCACGAGGAGTAATTTCTAACTCCTCATACCTTTGCATACTTTGTGAATTTAAAAAAACAGCAGTCTCTTTAAACAATAGTTTTTCCATACATGAAAGCATATCAGATACTTCAGGATTAACAAAAGTTTCCGTTTTCTTACCAATTTTGGAAAAAGGATTCTGGTTCCATAACTTTCTGTCTTTTGTCCACTTATTAAGCACCCCATTGCCTGTTTCATTTGAACTGGAACCATCATTTCTGTTGGATACGATAAATGTAGAATTTGAACCAGCTGTAACATCCATCGTTACTGATGCAGTATCCGTAGATTTGGGTAAAATCTCCAGCGGAGTATCTAGGAATATCCTAGGTAAACCAACTAAAGAATCACTGGTCATATTGTAAAAAACCACAGCAACCAAGGAACCAAGGAAAACTTGAAGTACCACACACGATAAATCAGCAACTCCGTAGAAGGAAAATTTATTCAGAGCACACACCTTAGAAATCTCTAGCGCCTCGGCCAAAAGCCTTTAACAGAGTACAAAGCTTAAAAAACTTTACATCCATTTATACTACACCTTAATTAATTAATTGCTTAACAAGCTTCAATACAATTTTTAAAAGGACAAAACCTTATATACATATTTACACAAGGCCCATGGTCTCACAAAAATCCAACCCACTGACATCTGTTCTCATTGTACACAAGAACCCCAGTGAGTAGTTTTAAGAAGACAGGCAAAACAATATAGTCAATTCTATTAAAATCTGTTGGGATGGGTAAATGACTAGGCAAGGTTATCTGTCAACAATATTATAGGTCATTTTAATAGGCTGAGCTTGTAAAGTAAATAATATTATCTTTTTCTTCTTTCGGCTTTTCCCGGTTAGGGGTCACCACAGTGGATCACCGGTCTGCTCATTATTGGCAGTAGAGTTTTACAATGTCGAGTTGCAAGCCAAGCGCACAACCTTCCACAGAAGGCATACACACACACACACACACACACACACACACACACACACACACACACACACACACACGCACACACACCTAGGGCCAATTTAGAGTGTCCAATCCACCTACAGCATGTCTTTGGGATGTGGGAGGAAACCGGAGTGCCCAGAGGAAACCCATGCAACCACAGGGAGGACATGCAGACTCCGCACAGAAGGCACCCCAGATGAGGATCGAATCAGAGAACCTCTTGCTGTGAGGCAGCAATGCTAACCGCTGCACCACCGTGGCCACCCTTAAAGTAAATAATATTATACTAACCAATAATATAGTTTTGAGGCTGTATCTACCAACATTTTGAGATACTCCACAAACATTTGCTGAGAATTTGTTTGAATCCAAATAGGTTTTCCTAAAAACAGAACACTCCAAATTCAAGTCCTTTTTAAAAGGTTCAGTGGAATGACCAGTCAGTGTTGGCATCAACATGGGCCATGGATTTCAATGTTTCTACAGAAGACAGTTTGCTGCAGAAAACAATCACTAAAGCTAGAGAACTTGCAGACAGTCACAAAACTGTCCACCTGAAAAACTTCTACAAGAAAAAGTAAAGTCATTGTCAAATTATACAAATAATTGTTATGATGTGTAGTTTGCTCTGACCTCTGGAATATAGTGGCATGCCAGAAGTCCACATATGTAAGAAAAATAATTATATGAATATTTTCTGTCCTTGTTACTATATGGCAGTCTACTTGTTTGCAAGGTAGACTGCTGACAGCAATGAACTGAATTGTATACAGGACATATATGCTTATGGTATTCACTGAGCTCCCTTAAAAGTTTTAGTCAACAGTGAGTCTGCAAACAGTTATCCATGTTGGCAGTAATCCAATGTGAGCTAGCAAACACCTTTCATTGACTACACTTATTACACTGTAATCAAGGGCCTGCAGTTAATAACATGTAGTAAAAGGTGCTTGTGGGACAAAGACGTCTACAGAAAACCCTTTATTGCATATTATTAACTACTATATGAAGTACAGTTTGTGTAAGCTGGTGAAATGAGTCTGCAGATAAGTACTGTCACTGATGTTTCACAAAAACAGGGAGAAGAAAGTAGATATGACATTTTTTCATGAGCAACTCATACAAAAGAATGGAAATGTTCTGATGTGATTTTAATAAAGAAAACACACAACACCAGGATATAATGAAAAATCTTTACTGGTGTATCCAGTACCTCGGCTTTCGCCTTCAAGGAATAAATTTTACACCAAGCAGCCATGTTTTGTATTATGACATCATTAGAATGTTGTTGTTGTTGTTTGTCTTTTGACTTTTCCCGGTTAGGGGTCGCCACAGCGGAACTCCGGTCCACTAATGATTGGCAGTAGATTTTCACGAATGCCGAGGTACCAGCTCGACGTCCAACCTTCAACGAAGGCATGCCCATGTCTTTCGAACGCCGACCCAACCACAGGGAGGACATGCAGACTCCACACAGAAGGCACTCCAGCCGAAAATCAAACGGGAGAACCTCTTGCTGCGAGGCAACAACACTACCGCTGCACCACCGTGGATTTATGACATCATTAGAATAATTACATTAATTAAAACTGATTAGAATCAATTATTCAAATAAATACATTAATGCATATAAATACTTTGCCCTATAAAATAAACTTTCTGTTACATATTGTTGAGATTTCATGTACTCCACTATTTATAAAAAACTTTTTAACAATTTACTTTGGAGAGAAATTACATATAAATGTGTTTAAGACTAAAAAATAAATTCAGCAATAACCATTATTTCACAAGGTAAACAGCACCAATATGTATATATTACCAACCTAATGGACGCAAAACTGAAAGCAGAGCTAATCATATAAACTCACCCTAGACATTTAGTACTAAACATCACCATATTTTTAATTATTTCATTACATTCTAACATTCAGATCTAAGTCTATATTTAGCCCCCTTAGATACAAGGTTTTAAAATTAATAGTACACTAACAAAGATAAATTGCTCGTTTCTAACAAAGATAAATTGCTTGTTAATTCATCCCCTTTCTGCTGTTTGGGCTTGGCCAACACGCTAAAGAAGAAGGATCTATTTCACCACCTCACTCTTAATGTATCTCTAACACTATTCCCCTGCCTCTTCTACCTGTTCCCTTCCTCTATCTCCAACCACTCTTAATTCTTACAGTCTCAAAACAGCCTACCTGTCTAGTCTGTCTCCTATACTCTACCTCCCCTACATCTCCTACTAGCCATTCTTACTATCCTTTATTGTTTCCAAGCTCCTATACAACTAGATCCTACCCACTTTAAATAAGCATCTGCCTAACTATTAACTCATTTTGCAATAAGCAGCTTAAATAATATTGTAACTAGCCACATTTTCTTCTGCTAATTGTTTAAAACCTTGTTTGTAACAACTCACATGCTTGTCTGCCAGTTGTTAATACTCTGTATAATTGAATTGTCTGAGGAGCTTTTTTTCTCTCCAGGTCTCTGCTTGTAAGATCCTATAGCTGATAGTTACTACTGTGTTACTAAAAATTAATAAACTGCTTTCTATTCCTGAGGAGCTTTTCTCCCCGGGTCTCTGCTGAAAATTAGCCAATAGCTCAGCCAGACTAACCCAGTTAACAAATGTAAAATAAAAAAATAAATAAATAAAATAAAATCTATCCGAGCCTTCATGGAACCTGATGAAATGCTCACCCACCAGACTTTCTATCCTACCTCTCCTGATATCACCCAAATGCGCCATGACTCTTTTTTTCACTTGTTTTTTTGAGTTCAGCGGATGCTAACAAGCTATATATAAGTAAGCCCAAGGATGCAATTTTTAAGGTGATACCCAAGAAACATAAGTGTATAAACAATCCGCCAGGCAGACCCATAGTGTCGGGGAAGGGGGTCTTTCTGCAAAATGTGGGTATGTTTTTGGACTTCCATCTTAAAAAGTATTTGTGCAGAATTACATCACATATTAAGAATGGAAAAGAGTTGGCAGATATGATAGGAGGTATGAAATGGTCCCATGAATACTATTGGGCTTGTGTAGACGTAAAGTCATTGTACATGAATATTAAACATCTTTGGGGTTTGGAGGCAGTGAGATGCATGTTAGGTGAAGGCCCACTCACCGACTTCCTTATTCAGCTGTTAGAGTTTTCTTTAACATGCAATTGCTTTGTATTCGACAACAAATATTTTCTGCAGAAGGAAGGGACAGTGATGGGGGCATCATATGCCCCCATGTATGCAATTTTGTTTATGGACCATTTTGAAAAGGTTCATATGTATAGTACAGAATTTTATAAAAACAGGGTCTTGGTATTTAAAAGATACATTGATGTCTTTTTTTCATCTGCAAGGGTGAGATAGAGGAATTTCATGACACTGCAGGACAACCATTTTGGACTTGGATTCACTTTCAACACCAGCAGGGATGTAATACAGTATTTGGATCTGCAATTTTATGTGGATGAGAATTTTACAGTGGAATTCAAACCTTACGTCAAAGGTATGGTGGTCAATAATTGTCTTATGGCCAGCAGTATGCATGCTCCTCATTTAATGGCATCATTGCCGTATGGAGAGTACTTACGAATAGCCAACAACACTTCGGAGAGAGCTAGGCTAGGACATGAATTTAGTAAGGTTGGAGACAAACTTCTGAAGAGAGCATATAAAGAGGCAGCCTTAATGGCAGCAGAGTACAAACTCCAAAAGAGGTTAGGACTGTCACATACCAATATGTTTAAAGGAGATACTAGGAACAGAGACATGTTCCAGTCTAGGAGTAAGAACGAGGGACAGGAAACTATGTTTTTTGTCAATAAATACTCTACATTTTTGGAAATATTGAGAGGTTTAGTTGACAGGTTTTGACCCATTATCCTTAATGAAGAGAGGTTTGGGAAATGTTTTCTGGATAGATTTACATTCTCACATAGCAGACAAAAAAATATGAAAGAATTGCTATCCATAGGAAAGTTGGATAGATAACATGACAGAAAGCGTAGTTTCCCTTGCGGGAAATGTATGTAAGAAGATTAAAAACATCATAGATGGGGTCAACATCAATGGCAGAATTTATAAGGCTAGAGATCAATGCAGTTGTGAATCAGGGGGAGTTACTTATAGCATTGGTTGTGACTGTACCACAGTAAAATGGTATACAGGACAAACGAAAAGAGCAGTGACAAAAGAGGTGATATCAGGAGAGGGAGGATAGAAAGTCCGGTGGCTCAGCATTTCATCAGGTTCCATGAAGGCTCAGATAGATCCTTCTTCTTTAGCAAGTTGGCCAAACCCAAACAGCAGAAAGGGAATGAATTAACAAGCAATTTATCTTTGTTAGAAACAAAATGTTTTATTAATTTTAAAACCTTGTATCCAAGGGGGCTAAATACAGACTTAGATCTGAATGTTAGAATGTAATGAAATAATTAAAAATATGGTGATGTTTAGTATTAAATGTCTAGGGTGAATTTATATTATTAGCTCTGCTTTCAATTTTGCGTCCATTAGGTTGGTATTATATACATATTGTTGCTGTTTACCTTGTGAAATAATGGTTATTGCTGAATTTATTTTTCAGTCTTAAACACATTTATATGTATTTTCTCCCCAAAGTAAATTGTTAAAAAGTTTTTTATAAATAGTGGAGTACATGAAATCTCAACAATATGTAACAGAAAGTTTATTTTATAGGGCAAAGTATTTATATGCATTAATGTATTTATTTGAATAATTGATTCTAATCAGTTTTAATTAATGTAATTATTCTAATGAGGTCATAATATAAAACATGGCTGCTTGATGTAAAATGTATTCCTTGAAGGTGAAAGCCGAGCTACCGGATACACCACTAAAGATTTTTCGTTATATCCTGGTGTGGTGTGTGTTTTTTTGCTTCGTTGATGTTTATAGTTTGTTCCTTTAATTGTTTGTTGTAACTTCTTGGTTGGTCATTTATAAAAAAAAATAGATAAGATCCTGTCAACAGCCTTCACTGTGAGCTACCATCTTGTTCACTGCAAATTCAGCTGTGCTAATACTATGGGTAGAACAGTAAGCTCAGGTGTGTACCTGTGTAGGATGGGTAGAATAGTAAGCTCAGGTGTGTACCTAGGTAGGATAGAAAACTCAGGTATGTACCTGTGTAGGATAGGTAGAACAGCAAGCTCAGGTGTGTACTTGTGTTGGATACTTAGAACAGTAAGCTCATAGGGAGAACAGTAAACTCAGGTGTGTACCTGTATAAGATGGGTAGAACAGCAAGCCCAGGTGTGCAGCTGTATAGGATGGGTAAAACAATAAGTTCAGGTGTGTAGCTGTATAGGATGGGTAGAACAGCAAGCTTAGGTGTGTATCTGTGTAAGATGCATAGAACAATAAGCTCAGGTGTGTACCTGTATTGAATGGATAGAACAGTAAGCTCAGGTGTGCTTGTGTAGGATGGTTAGAACAGTAAGCTCAGGTGTGCACCTAGGTAGGATAGCTAGTACAGAAAGCTCAGGTATGTACCTGTGTTGGACAGGTTAGAACAGTAAGCTCAGGTTTGTACCTGTGGAGAATGGGTAGAACAGTAAGCTAAAGTGTGTACCGGTGCAGGATAGGTAAAACAGTAAGCTCAGGTGCGTACCTGTGTAGGATAAATAGAACATGAGGATAGCTGGTACAGCAAACTCAGGTATGCACCTGTGTAGGATGGCTAATACAGCAAGCTTAGGTATGTACCTGTTTTGGATGACTAGTACAGAAAGCTCATGTATGTGCCTTCATAGGATGGCTAGTACAGCAAACTCAGGCGTGTACCTGTGCAGGATGGCTACTACAGCAAGCTCAGGTATGTACCTTTGTAGGATGGCTAGCACAGCAAACTCAGGTATATACATGTGTAGAATGGCTTGTACAGCAAGCTAAGGTGTATACATGTATAGGATGGCTTGTACAGCAAGCTAAGGTATATACCTGTGTAGGATAACTAGTGCAAAAAGTTCAGGTATGTACCTGTGTAGGATGGCTTGTACAGCAAGCTCAGGTATGTACCTGCGTAGGATGGCTTCTTCAGTAAGCTCAGATATATACCTGTGTAGGATGACTAGTACAGAAAGCTCAGGTATGTACCTTTGTAGGATGGTTACCACAGCAAGCTCAGGTACCTGTGTAGGAAGACTAGTACAAAAAGCTCAAGTATGTACTTGTGTAGGATGGCTAATAAAGAAAGCTCAGTTATGTATCTTTGTAGGATGGCTACAACAGCAAGCTCGGTCATTTACCTGTGTAGGATGGCTAGTACAGCAAACTCAGGTATGTACCTTTTCCGGATAGTATTCTTCATGTTTTTCTTTTTCAGTGAAGATCCTGCATCTGCAGGCCAACTATAATGCCCCCTTCTTAGATAACCTCAGTCACCCTCACAGAATCTGGTTAGTGGGATCCAGAAGAAAAAGGACACCCACTCTTGACTCTCCATCCAGACAAAGAAAATGTCCCCTTGCATACCAAGATACAGCTTCAAGCATCAGGCATTCTTAACCCCTCAATCAGTGCCAGCTAAGTCTCTCAGAAGGGCGAATCCACCAATTTAGCAGTTGTAGTTCTGACTACTGTCTAGGACTCTGTCTGATAGGATTTTTCCTGAGTGTACCCTAGTGGCTCATCACAAAAGACAACTGGGTTCTCAACATCATATCAGAAAGCCATATTTTAGAGTTCCTAGATTCTGTCTCAGAAAAAGTGCTATTGAGAGTCGAGACCAAGTCATATCCACAAAGTTTCTAGGACATATGCAGACTCTAGAGGCTGCTTCTCATTTATAACAAGGCCAAATGTTCTACTGCCTTGTCTTATTAGTTCTGACGGGGATGGAAACCCTTTTCCCAACCTAGACCTCTAGTTCAACAACCACTTTGGTATGCCATGTTCCAGGTAATGACTCCATCCAGTCTCGTGCCCCTGCTACTGCAGGATGCCTGGATGGTGTAACTGGACACAGTTGTCACATTCTGGCACATCAGTATCTGGGATCAACTCAGGTTTTCCTTTTGTTAACTCAGAATTTTTACCAAGATAATAGTCATAGTGACTGTAGGCCTACTGGAAGTGTAGAAAAACTCTATTAATACAATGTGTATTTGTTTAAGGTTCTAGTCCCTGGGGGTGGACATAAAGTGGGGAAAGTCCAATCTGATCCCATCTTAGGGGACTGCCTTCACAGGATCCATGCTGGTCACTCTCTGATATCAATAATTACTGTCCACAGAGAGGGCTCAAATGGTCATCTCTTTGGCAGTCAAAGTAAGGACACGGGCATTTGATTGCACTTGGGCTGTTCTGTATGTAAAAAAACTTGATGTTGCCTCTATCTTCAGTATGTCTTTCCCACTTCTGATAAAGTAGATATTATAGAATCACGTTTGAAGGTCACATAATAATCACCCACACTGCAGGATAATTACAACCCAAAAGTTAGTGAGACAAAGCACAAAATGAAAGGGGTCAGACATGTTATTTTGGATATGTGTATGCTGAAATAGGTTTCCTGGTGCTGGGCACATTAGATATGGCATGTTGGGTGGGATTGCCAATGCTACCAGTATGCTGCACTACTCAGTGGGACTATGGAAAACATAAGTTCACAACCAGGCAGCACCAATAATGTATGCAGTTATGTATGGAAATGTATTAATTTATATTTCATTAAGGCATTATTTGGAGAATGATCTGCTTGTTGCAAGCAGTTACTGTGGACTATATGATTTGTAATTATTACATGCATAGTTTTGTCGTGCTCTGGGATAAAGTGTATTTCACTAAAGCAGATTGTTCTTCTATTGATACATTTTGTGCCTGTGGTTGCCTGCATTCATAGCCTTCACCACTCAACAGGAACATACCACAGTCAACATTCCAGCAGCCAAACATCTGTAATCAGTTTTAGTGAACTGTTACGTGTTAGTGACTATAAACTGACAACATACTCACAGATCTGTTATTGGGGTTAGATCCATGCCACAAGACACTAAGGAGATGGAATGTCCCCACTAACATCAGGGTGGGTCTCTCCATTTCTGTAATGAACTTGTTGCACGTCTTTATTATGGATGCTGAACTTATGAACTGGGGAATTCATCTCACCACCTTCATGGTTCAGGGGAAATGCTGTCCCTTAAAGAGGAGGCACCATATAAATCAATTGGAGCTGCAGGCAGTTTTTCTTATCATGAAGACTCTGGAGGGCAAGCTGAATCTAGGGCCTCTCAGAATTCATTGAAACTTATGCAGCAAATCATTGCTTCTTGCAATTGCATTATGAATTCCATATAATTCTAAAGAATTTCAAGGCATCTGAGTTTTGTGACCATTCGCATCTTGCCAGTAATCACATTTAAGTTGTACCCCACTTTCTAAGAGGGCTAAAATTATTTATTGGTCTTTGAAGTTTGTCAGGTGGGCATCACATTTAGCTTGATCCTCCCAATTCATAATTTATATGTGCACTAAGGAAAGTTTTGGTAAAATAAGAGATAAAATGTGAATGAACTGCATAGACCGGAGACCATGAGTGAGTTTATTAATCAGATTAAACCTACTGACTATGAAAATGCTATGGATACTTTACTGAAATTAAAAAAATATGTGTATATACATGAATTCACAAGATCTGAACAAAGCAATTAATAGCAAAACATATAAAATTTGTGCTACTATAAAAGCCATTACTGACATGTCAAATGCATATATTTCTGTGTGATAAATACTAATTAAATATTTTGGTATATAAAATTAGTTGAAGAAAGTTCCAAACCTATGCTACCGTGTGGCATTTCATCAGCAATGGAATGTGTTTCAAAGATTTCTACCTCAGATAACTAAGAAGTGGTGCAGCAGTCATCACTATCATCGAACTATCACTGTTAATATATTGCAAAGTACTCAGAAGGAATTTGTTCAAACTCAATGGGAAGTCCTTCTGAGAACATGTTGAAAAAAGGAAGATGTCCAAGAGACTGAAAGGTCTTGTTTAATTTCTCCAAATGCTTAGATATTTCTCTACATACCTTAATGGGAATGAACTCCTTTCCTAAGTCAGGACATAATTAAAGTTCATGAAATCAATATTGTTTCAGTCTTTGATGTTAGCCACAATTGCTCTTTTTAGCACTTGAAATGTAATTCTATTTTTCCATCCATGTTATGACATTATTAAGTGCTTATTGAACTAAAAGTTGTAACATATTCTTGCATCTGTAAATATTTATATATATTTGTTGCTTTTTAGCATATCCTTGTATCTGTAAATATTTTTGTTCATTTCTTACGTGTTCCTATTCACCCGGGCTATGACTGCAAATGATCCACTGAAATCAGTGGACTACCCCACTAAGCAAATATAAGTAAATAAATAAAATAAACATTGCCTCCTCCTGTAGTTCATATGGGGTTACATATATTAGTATCATATTTAAATATTATTGTAAATTATTTTTATTAGTCCTGTTGCACCAACTACTACTATTTGAACTATCTGAATGTCTTTCTCTCACACTTTCACTTTTGCTTGCAAAGCCTAGTATTTTATGAATTTGTATCTCATGGTACATTAGGACACTGTAATAACTGAGGGTAGCAACTTTAATGATTAATGCTACTTTTGTCTTTTTTTTGGACAACTATATCTGGTTTTCTTATGTCTAGCTCTTGAATTGTTAGTATTAGGTGATCTCACATGATCCAAACTTCATCACTGTTGATAATGCTTTGTAGTTCATGTTTCCAATGTTTGTCAGCTACTTCTATATTAAATGTTTGTACAATCCCCAATGCAACAGTCTTGCCATATTATTGTGACTTTCAGTATACAGGCCATCAGTCATAAGAGTATCACACCCAGCAACAAGATGTGCAACTGTTTCCAGTTCTGTGTTAAAGAACTTGCATTTGTCTGCATCCCCCACCTTATCTATAGACTTTATAAACCAGTGTGTACATAGCCCACTGTCATTCATCATTTGGCTTAAATTTACCTCATATTAACCATTCCTGTATCAAATCATGGTTGATATGAGGTTGGACTGGGAAAGGAGGAGTTTCGGAGTAGAGCAGCCAGCAGCATCACATATGCCATCCTGATGGGGGAATTTTTTTCTGTACCCCAACTGGGCAAAGCTACCCACACTGTGCACATCAACACAAACAGTGTTAGTAATTATGGCAGCATCCTCATCACCAGGGAAGTGTCAGATCAGGATTAGTAGCCCCTCCTCCTCCTTCTCCATCCTGGGGTGACCCAGCCAGCAAACAGTTTGTCTCTGAATTATTGAAAAAGAAGAAAATATAAATGCAGACCTAGAACATATGGAGTGAACTGCAATTATGCAGAAGTGAATGAGGCAAGCTAAATCACTGTCTTCTATTTCCAACCAACGATGGTACTTAATGATGTATACTGGACTCATTATTGCAGTGTTGGGTCTCTCTTGTGTTACTGTT
This sequence comes from Protopterus annectens, assembly GCF_019279795.1. NCBI lineage: Eukaryota > Metazoa > Chordata > Ceratodontiformes > Protopteridae > Protopterus > Protopterus annectens. The sequence continues at coordinate 1,291,115,523 of NC_056741.1, read as the reverse complement.
ATGACTTGTGATGATTATTTAAAGTGGAGATCAGAGAAAAATAAAATTCATCAGATTCAGCCTGGTTCAATAGTGCAGAAGTATGGAGCCCTTACTGGGACCCTAGTGGCCAGGGTTTGATTAGTGGCCTTGGTACAGGAGCATTCAGGTAAGGAGAAGGAGTAAAGTGGCATGGCCCACTCTCCTCTCCCATGGGTTGGGAGGAGCTTGTGCACACTCAGGGGCATACTGGGCAGGGCAATTTCCCTGATGGAGACAAAGGAAACCATCATTCATGCCACGTGTGGAGGGTAGGGCTCTTTGGAGAGAATACTTCTTGTGGAAGTGAGAAGAATTTCTCTGCAGCCAGCCCACTGCATGCATGTCCCTCCTCAGTGTCTCACTGGGTGCATGCAGATAGGGCTGGATGGGGAGAAAAAACATTAAAAATCTTTGAACCCTTCCTGATGGCTGTCTGAATAATAGCCCCTCCTGGTCAACCATCATACGAGTGATGAGGAAGCAATAGACCAACTGACCAAGGATGAGGTTGACTGATAGACAGTTGGAGCTAAGGGTGGCAATAAAATTCACTGTATTCTGTACGACATAATAATTTATTTTATTTTATTTTTGTTAACAAAGAGGACAGCATTGATCCCAGTAGACCACTTCCAGGTTCAGCCTGGGTTTACATATCTTTGATGATAACCAGAAAGATATGTGTTTGACACATGGATATCAAGAAATTCACCTTGAGAGTGAAGCTCAAGGGGCAAGTCTTAACATCCATATCAAGAACATGTAGCAAAAAAAGTTATGATTGGAGAGATCTGATCAGAATTCTTTGTAGTGCATAGAGCTTAAACTGCTTCCATGTACTACAGTAGTTAAGGAATAAAAGATTGGGGGCACTAAATGTTTCACAGCTTTGTAAGCTATAACATGCTTACCATTGGCTTTGTAAGCTATAACATGCTTACCATTAGCATTGTAAGCTATAACACGCTTACCATTGGCTTTGTAAGCTATAACACACTTACCATTGGCTTTGTAAGCTATAACACGCTTACCATTGGCTTTGTAAGCTATAACACGCTTACCATTGGCTTTGTAAGCTATAACACGCTTACCATTGGCTTTGTAAGCTATAACACGCTTACCATTGGCTTTGTAAGCTATAACACGCTTACCATTGGCTTTGTAAGCTATAACATGCTTACCATTGGCTTTGCAAGCTATAACACGCTTACCATTGGCTTTGTAAGCTATAACACGCTTACCATTGGCTTTGTAAGCTATAACACGCTTACCATTGACTTTGTAAGCTATAACACGTTAACCATTGGCTTTGTAAGTTATAGCACACTTACCATTGGCTTTGTAAGCTATAACACGCTTACCATTGGCTTTGTAAGCTATAACACGCTTACCATTGACTTTGTAAGCTATAACACGCTAACCATTGGCTTTGTAAGCTATAGCACACTTACCATTGGCTTTGTAAGCTATAACATACTTACCATAGCTACACAGAGTCTGGCCACCAAAGAACAGCTGAGGGAAAGAACAGAAACCTTGAAAACAAGTTAAATACTTCATTCAATCAAACAGAAAGGCTGGAATGAAGTATTTAATGTTTTAAATATTTTTTCAGTTCCCACCAGTGCTCTGTGGTGGCGATTTACCCCCACTAATGTTCAGCATGAGACTAATGCAACAGTAGTGAGGGGCATTTATATCACATTATCGAAAGATGAAAATAGCAAACGCTATTTCATCGGCCCCAAAACATCTAAACATGAAAATATTGAACACTCAGAACAGCAAATTTTTTCCCATGGAAAAAAATTGCTGCTCCGAAACACATAGACACAATACAAGCACATCAAACAAACAGCAACCACACACATACACTTAAATTCTTACATCTAATGCTACACTAAACTAAACATACACTACTATCTACCCACTTACCTTAACCCAAACCCTAACCCTAAGGTCCTTCACTATCGCACACTCACCTAACCTGCGCCCTAACCCTAACTCACTTAAACCACCCCTGATCCTAAAGTTTGTCACTATCGCACACACACCTAACCCGCACCCTAACCCTAACTCACTTAACCCACCCCTAACGCTAACGTACAAACAATCGCATACTTACCTGAACCCAACCCGTAACTTTCCACCACAGCGCTAAGAATAGCGAAGCCACAGAAACGGTCAAGCAAATTCTTTCCCGAGGAAAGAATTAGCTGCTCTGCAGCTTCGCTATTCTTAGCGTTCGCTGACTAGTGTTCGATATCAGAACATTCAAAGTTTTAATACTTTGATGTTCTGATATAGACCCATGAGGGTACTTAACAAAAGCTTGCTAAGCAACTTCCTGATGCCTGCTTTTCCTTGATTTTAGAGCATTATTGCAGCACTCCATAAACTACAATGAAATCATCCTTACAAACCATATATAAAAATAGCCATTGAACAGCAAAGTAATAAATGATATATAAATGATAACAGGAAATACACTGTATAGTAATGTGGCAGATCACATCAAATTAAAAACAGTACAAGAACAGCATCATTTTGAAAACGTTTGAAATAGGAGGAACTGTAAGTTTAACTGAGCATCTTCTGGGCTTTGTATGACACTTTCTATTTTGCTGATTGCAAGTTAGCCTTTTAAACTTAATTTAAAATAGAAAAGGGGACATAAAAGTTAAAAAAAAAACTAAAACATGCCTCCAAATAAGGTATGCTCATTTTTTTCTTACTTGTTAGCATCACCAATCTTGTATAACCTTTAAAAATGATATACCGTAATTAGTCAGTTTCCTTCCTGTCCCTTGGTAGCATTAACAGTTTAGGACTGAGAGTTAATTAACTGTCAAACAAACACTGGCTTATTTCTAATTTGTACTCAGTGGAGTTTGGAAGCAGAGCAGTAGATAGGAATTACATTAGTGATTATATCAGAGCTTACTTGACTTATGTTTTAGTTTATGGTACATTCATCTAGGTGAACACATACAAGGTGGAAATATGGTAAATATGTTATTTCTTCTCTATTAAAGCTTGTCATTCAAAGAGACATTAAATGCTAAGTGCTGTTCTTTATATGTCCTTCCAACACCAATCCCCCACCACCACCACTGGCCAGTTATGTATCTCTCATCTAATCTTAACACTTTTTTATACCTTGTATTTGATTTAGTTGGTTTAGGACCTGTGACCAACAGAGTTTTGCACTGCTATTTTAAACACGACTGCTGTTACCTTGCCTAAATATTGTTTGGCCTTCTTTTTATTATTTTTATTGATTAACTTACTGTATAATTGCTTCATTTACAGCAGTGAAAACAAATGCTATATACACTACAAAACACAGGCTATGAACATTGACTATAGAAGAGATGCTGTGTTCTCCAGCAGTTAAGATGTTTGCCTAATGATTTCATGTTACCTTTAAATGCTGCACATTCTTAAATTGGTATGACATGTCCCTTGTAAGGTGCACTGAATTTTTAACCCCAACTCCTTGAAACATTTCAGTCATTAATAACAGGCTATACTTTTCAGCGTTTTCATAGATATGGTATATGGCTAGTGCACAGGAAAAGCAGTGAAAATGTATGTATGTAAGTCACACATGCTGGTATAGCAGGTGTCTAGTACTCACATTTGTGGAAGTACACTCACTGTTGACATTTGCATAGGATCACTGCTGCAGTGTATTTATAACATATTGGAATTAGCTGTATACAAATATGTGCCCGACTCCGGAGATGCATGGACATGTTGGCACAGACCGGTTGATTGACAGTACTGGAATGCACGGCTGTATGCCAGTGAAGAGGTCAGCTGGCTTGCGCTACCTTTGATTCTTCTCTTGCCAGCGAGGATATGAAGGGCATGTCCTATCTGGGAGGGATCCTTCTTTGTTGTTTTCTTTTAGTAAAATGAGTGCAAAGAAGAACAAACAGGTAGTACTCTCTAGGGGAGACTTCCAGCTGCGGCCTGTGAGCAGCTTAGACCATGGATTACTATGGGGTGCCAGAGAAGTAATAGTGAGTGGTAGTAATACTCCTCCACGTTCCCACCACATCTACAAGACTGCGTCTAAAAATCAGGAAGATCACAAAGGGGGAAGTAGAGTGCAACTTCTGCAACAGTGATCTTTCTCAAGCATCTACTGCCACACTGAGTATCTTCAAACAAATGTACTGTGTTTTATGTATGGATCACTCTTACAGTAGTATTCAAGAATCATGTTATTCAAGGCTGAAAATCATGCACTACTGCTGAAAGGGGTACCATTGAGATGTATGAATAAATAGAGACTTTAATGCACTGATAAATCTGCCCTTCCAGATGTACAAATCATGCAGATGTTATTGAAATATATATGCATCAGTCGTACCAATGCTAGCAACAGCAGTATGCACCCTACCTGCATAAATTATCTCCAAACACATGCAGGGCTACAATTAAGCATAGCTTAACAATTATCTAGCTGAACATTAAAAATGTGCATGTACACAAACTACTACTGTATGTATATTATAGACAAATTTATTTAGTGCAGCAAACCCATTCAAGAACTGAATCCTCCCAGGCAGCTGCAGTTGCCACAGATGCACAGTTGCATTTCTGCAGCACCTGCATACAACATGGGGGTTACAGCTAGTGCAGCAGGACACCAATGTTAATCACTGAGGGCTAAACCTAAAGAAAGGCAGATGGGGGCTGGTACACAAGAACTGGTAATGAGGAAAAATACACATTACAAATTGTGCTGCCCACCCTACCACAGAGCAGAACATGAAGCTATGTAGCATAGTACTGTTACCCTTTGGGTGCCTTCAGAGTACCCTGGCCTCAATTCCCGACTAATGGGTCTTCCTGGGAAAGCTCATAGTCTGATCCCATAAGCCTACTTAAATGATTTTGTATATCTTTTTTTTCAGCTCATTTAGTTCCTGACAATGCCAGAAATCATTCCCATGTCCCTTGACATCCTTCATCACATCTCTAACATTTACGTTTGGCTTGAGGAAACAATTTTTGTACCTACTTGGGGTATAAAAATATCTGTATAGACATCACTATGCAAATATATGAAATTTCCATGATTTTGTTGCACTACCATAACCTGTCGGTCTGCCCCTTGTACTTGTCAATTAAATATTAGCCTTATGCTTGTGTTAATATTTGTTCTATTTTCTTGCAATAAATTCATCCATTGTGCTGTCCCCCAGTCCTTCATCCTCTATTTGATGTTCTGTTTTAAACTTTCATTATCAGTCCCATATAAGCTACCTTAGCTCTAGTATTCCATATACATTCCCTGCCTAAATTCCAGACTTTAACCCACTTTTCTTGGATCACCTGTTCCCACTATATAGGCTTCAACCTCAGCTGTGTCCACTCCGATTTTCCTTATATTAGTTCATAGCTCTGCTTCAGTTTTAATGCCTTACTCTGGCACCATTTTTTCACACTATGAATAAATAATATAGTATTAATACCACTGTTAGCTGTAACATTATTATATGGCAGCTATACTATTTAAATATTTTAAGCCGTGGTGGTACAGTGGTAGCGTTGTTGACTCACAGCAAGAGGTTCTCCTGTTCGATTCTCGGCTGGAGTGCCTTCTGTGTGGAGTCTGCATGCCCTCCCCGCGGTTGAGTGGCCTGCGAAAGACATGCGTGAATGGGCATTCGCTGAAGGTTGGCCGTTGGGCTAGCAACTCGGCTCCATAAAAATCTACTGCCAATCATTAGCAGGCTGGAGTTCCACTGTTTCAACCCCTAACCGGGAAAAGCCGAAAAGACAAACAACAACTATTGTTGTATTTTGCAGAAGACATTTCAGGTTAATGTATGTGTGTAAATATGAACAGGATGAGTATTCTGAAGTAACACTAAAGTGTATTCATCACCATGTGGGAGTTCTTGTCTATCTATATACTAACTGTGCTAAATGCAGGGAATGATGTGCTCTGTGAATTAACGTATTAGTGAACATATAAATCAGCTTGGAAATGTGACATACTGCTAATACAACTCTTATGAAGTCTGTGATAAAGCAGTCAGTCTCTGCAAACAACATGGAGCACTTTATAGTAAAGTGACATTCAGTTACTACCTGTCTGCAGGTAATGCAAACTGAATGACATAGCAGCATCTTTTCCTTCCTTCAGCAGGCTGCTTATGTCATTGCACCTTCTCTATATGCATTATCTTGCATCAGACAGTAACTATGACATATTTTCTCTGCTTAAATGCCATTCCATATACAAGTTACAAATCTGACCAGATTTTTTATTGGATTTTGCAGCAGTTTTGAAATGCCAGTTAAAAATGGGTTTAGCTAAGTTTGAAACAACCAAAAGCAATCCAAAGTATATTGACTGCAAATGATCTAACAAAACCAAAACCTGGAGTGGCATAAACAATGATAAACCAACATTGTTCTACTGCATCCTGTTAGGTCATTTGTGACAGGAATTTCCTCACCATATTTCTAACCCTGGCTTCTTGCATTCCCGTTGTTAAAAATAAGTGCTTTTGGCTTCCATCACACAGATCTCCAAGCTATACAGGTATGAGAAAATTATTCTAATATGCATGAAATCTCTTGAGTGTGTGAGCTAAACAGCAACTATCAGCTCAGATAAGCATCATGGATTTCTGGAGAACACTCAATTATACTCAGTACACACTGGGTAAAACAACATACTGTATTCATCAGCATATTGTTTCACAGGTTCAGCTTCTACGCAAACCATACCCTCTCAGAGCAAAACCATGTGCACTACCACTTTTCAACCCATCAAGAGAGTGGAAGAATAAACTTCAATGTAGCTAAAGATTTTGTTGTGGCTCACCAAGCTTGTGTTTTTTTTTTTTTTACAGATATTTATGTATGCATTGCTGACTAGAATGGAAACTGTGAATCTGTGGAAAATAAGGTGGCAGCTAGACTATCTAAACTGTATTCCCATTCTAATTAACTGAAAATTAGAGAGGTATTGAGTATTTCAAGAGGAAGCTGTCAAAATGTTAAGTTCTGGTAAAAAAATGTTCAGAGAAGCTGATAGGTGCAGTTCTAAGCCAGTTTGTGTAATTTCCAGATGTCCACAGCAGATGGCAGCAAAGGAATAATAATAACCTCAAAAAAGGATGGCAGTGAAGTTCAGACTATGTAACAAACCACAATTCACTCAGAGCACCCAAATGAGAGACCAAGTCACGCGAATAAATTTATTCAGTCAATATAGTCACACAAATTAACGCTGCTTGTATAAATTGGCGTTTTCGTCAGAAAAAAACTTCATCAGATATAAAATGAAGTACCCATACATCATTTAAATAGTAGAACACAATCAAAGACAAAATACCATTGGACCAATCGTAGTTAGTCAATCATATTCTCACCTATAAGATGGCAGCAAAGGACTTGAAGCTAAGTGTTAAAGTAAAGCAGAATGAGGTTTGGTTTGTATTAAATTATTTACATAAGGACAGCTGCAAAGTACAGTTAGGGTAAACAAATGAATGCACTCCTGACCACCAGAAGCAATACCCAGGGAAAAGCACATAACGGTCATTAGAATAGGTAATAAACTGAAATGCAAGGTAAACCAGAAGAAGATGTCTTCTACATGAACTACAGAATGAACTGGCACCCCACCTAAGCACCATGTTCAATCATAGCCTCACCTCAGGCTTTGTGCCAATTGAATGGCGCACCGCGACAGTTATCCCATTCCACAAAGGGGGGGCCACAACAGACCCTGGGAACCACCGCCCCATTAGCCTGACAAGCCTCGTCTGCACGGCCATGGAACGTATCATCATGGAACTCATAAACAAAGACATTGGAGATCTCCAAACTCTGGACCCCACACAGTTTGGGTTTGTAAAAGGCAGATCATGTCTCCTAAACCTGATAGACTTCTTTGAAGTAGTCACCAAAGCCATAGATGAGGGTAAGGTGGTTCACACAGCCTATCTAGATCTTGCCAAGGCGTTCAACACCATCCCCCACGCTGGAATTATAGATAAACTCACTAAACTAGGTATAAATCCCTATGTCACAAGATGGGTTGCCAACTGGCTTACTGACAGAATCCACAATGTGAAAGTAGCAGACTGCAAATCAGACTTCAGACCAGTGACAAGTGGAGTACCACAGGGTTCAGTCCTGGGTCCTCTCCTGTTTGGTATCTACTTCTCTGAAGTACAGGCTAACACAGAAGGTCTTTGGCTAACTAAATTCGCAGATGACTGCAAACTAGGAGCTATAATCGAAATTCCTAATGATGTGGACATCCTACAAAAGGGCCTCACTGAGACAGATGCCTGGTGTCAAAGACATGGTCTCAAGCTCAATGCCAAAAAGTGCATTGTCATCCCCTTTGGTAAAAACTCTGTACCCATGAACTATCACATAGGCGGTAGTCTACTTAACACTGAAAGTGTGATAAGAGACCTTGGGACACAGGTGGACAGTAGTCTCTCCTTTGATAATCACATCACCACAGTGGTCAGGAAATCCTTCTACGTGGCACACCTCATTACAAAAGGTTTCTCATCCAGAAAAAAAGAGGTCATTGTTCCTCTCTACTCATCACTCATTAGACCCATTATAGAGTACAACGCCCCTTTTGGTATGTACCTCACAAGGTATCTACAACTGGAAAGGCCACAAAAATACCTCACAAAGGGGATTACCAGCCTCAAACAGAGGTCCTATGCAGACCATCTCAAAAAACTCCAGCTTTACTCCGTCGCATATCGCCTACTCAGAGGCGATCTCTGCCTAACATACAAAGCTATGTCAAACCTAGAGCTGTTGGACATGCTCCACTTAAAGAAATCCCAATCCCTCTGAGCTACACGCTCTAGGGACCTAAACCTGGTCACCACAATAAACAGAACATGCTGGAGGGATAGATTCCTGTCCCAGAGACTTCCCATACTCTGGAACAGACTACCAATCTATGTCAAACAGAGCTCCTCATTAGCACTCTTCAAGAAAAGTCTTGTTGATTGGATGGGTAATAGGAAATTCACCCTGGGGATCACCTCTGTGGTTCTGCTTGACAGGGGCACAGGAAAATACTTTTCTTGGGTGGCAAAAGCCAGGGTACCTTTTTGGCTAGGCTTGTATAGGCCCTAGGGCCAATAGCCTAGTACCTACCTATGTAGCTTTCACAGTGGAACTGCAAACAGACTGATGAATGGTTGATGAAACCCAAGATAATTTGGGTGCACTACAGGAATGAGGCCTGCAGAAAAAACTAGAAAAGATGAGCAAAGACACGGGTATATGACCTGTGGATTCCCTAGCTCCTGGAAGGTAATTCAGAGCTAGACTGCTGTTACAGGTGTTTTCAGAAAAAAATGCAAAAATAAAATAAGGTTAATGTTAATTTTATCTCAGAACTAGAGTACACTTGTTTGTCTAATGAAAGACAGTAAGTTTGTACAGTTCAGGAATGAGTGTCAACATAACATGTGATATGTCGAACACAGAAAATGTGTATAGTGGAAGGTTGCAATTTATGCACTATTAGTATTCGAAATAAACTTTAGTCAGGAGAGTGAAAGTTCAGGGTCAAGCTGTGAATTATTAGCATTAAACTGCAGGGTGTACTAAATTCAGTTTGTTGATCAAAGGAGATGTGACTGCTGCGGGACAGTTTCTGGAAAGTGTGGAAGCTCTGATGTTCAATGTGATCTTCTGCCTGCAGAAATGAGTTTATTATTGGTAAACAGGAGAGGTGGTTAGAAATTATTATACTGATTTTGGAAAAGCATCAGAAATAGAAGAGAAGAGAAGAGAGATCATGCAGTTGAAAATAACTATTTAAATATTAATATTAAATATTAAAAAAGAGCCAAATGTAGGTCTTAAGAGCAATTAGGAGATGCGGAAAAATCACTAGAAAATGTGGTGAAGGAAGTTAAAAAGGAAGAACACATTGACTTAGAGACATTTTGAGGATGAGGGACAGCTACGTAACCATGATGAATGGAATAGTGATGAGGACAGTGAGATGGAAAAAGGAGAGTTGAAAACAGGAAGAGTCTCCTGAAGTTCAGGTTCCACACTGGTCTACCAGGATGAAAAGAGTACTTGAAATGAGTAACCATCTTACCAGTCATAGTATGCCTATACAGATACAAATAAAATATTTGGAGTGACGAAGAAGGACTGCCCATAGAGGAGGTGGAAATAAAGGACAGTAGAAAAAAGATGCATAAAAGAGGACACTTGAAAACTGTAAATAAATGTTTACAGTAGGGACTTTGAAAATAAACAGTTTAAAAGTAAATTTAGGTTCTGGATGTCTTCTTAGGGGTCTATGTCAGATGTTTTGTTTGACAGCAACGGAGAACAGAAGAGCTCCTTTGCTGTAATCTTGCTATGTTAAACGGGTTTAACATAGCGAGCTATCTTAAGCAACGGAGATCTACCTTTCTCTGTTGCTTTTTTTAAAGCTGTCTTGCTATGTTAAACTCATTTAACATAGCGAGACACCTTTTAAAAAGCAACGGAGATCTTCCTTTCTCAGTTGCTTCCACACACAGCTCTGATGTACTGCGTAAGCATAAGCATGCACAGTATATCAGAACTGCCACAGATTACCAGACAGCTGCAGAAGGACAGCACAGAGGCATTATACAATGTCATTATTTAAGAAAAGTAAGTATTTCTTTTCTTAAATAATGTCATTGTATAGTAGCAATAACCCACGTCTGGGTGTGGGTAATGCTGGATTTACCCATGGTTGTCTTTGTTTGGACACTCAGGCTTCGCCCTTGTGACCAAACCACACCAACCGTGGGTAAATCCAGCATTACCCACACCCAGTTGTAGGTTACTGCTTAAATAATCTCCTGTTTCAGTCACAGATTCTCAGACTGAGATTGATTAGTTCCACCTAGGCTCATAGGTTGTTACTAAGCTAACAACCACTAGGGCCCACGCAAGCCTAGCCGCACACCCTAAACTATTTGGATCCCAAGTATCATGGGTGTCTATATGGGGGAAACATGTTAGTAGGGAGGTAACTAAGGATTTGTGGTGGGTGTGTTAGTTAGGATTAATACTTTTCTTTTTGATGGCCTCTGTCCATAAGGGACATAGGGGTCAGACCAGGGGTAAATGTACGATTTCCCCATCTAATTGTCAAGGTTTCATTTAAATAAGGTCAGGGATGGACTCTTGTTACATGAATGGGGAGCCTATTCCATAGTGTGTAGATTCTTTGGGACACACATCTGTCTGTTCAGCATGTTCTGTTTATGTCACAAGCAAAGTTTGGATCCCTGGATCTAGTGTTTCTGGTGCAACAGATCCATCAAGGCTGGGTCTGAGGAAGCCCTATAAGCCAGGCAAAAATCCCACCTCAGCAGTATGTAGGAGACTGAATACAGAGACAGAGCCTTTAGGCAATTAATGTAGAACAGGGTATTCATACCTCAAATTCTCCTGGTGAGAAACCTTTGTGGACATTCCAGATGTTGCAAGTGTCTGGTTAGATACATGCCAAAGGGGGCATTGTATTCCATGTTAGGTCTGATAAGGGCCAAGTAGAGTGGTGCTATAACATCATTGGACCTGGAAGCCATATCCTTACCAATAAGTTAGGCAACATAGAATGATTTTCTTATTATCTTAGCCATATTTTGGTCAAAGGCTAGATTGCTGTCTACATATGTTCCCAGATCCCTTACTATTAGGTTAATTCTTAGGGAGTGTTTCAACAATGGAGTAATTAACTTAGGTTGACAGTTTCCCAAAAGACATTATAATGCATTTTTTGACATTAATTTTTAAGCCATGGCTTTGGCAGCAGTCATCTGTCTGTGTTGAACCCACTTGCAAGATGTTGGTGTCTTGGGGGAATCTTTAATAGCTGACAATTTACACTCCTCTGCAAACCTGGTGAGCCTGAGGCCTTGAATGTTAGCCTTGACTTCCGTAAAGCAGACGTCAAACAGGAGCAAGCCCAGCACGGAGCCCTGAGGTACTCCACTGGTGACCGGTCTCTTGGTGGAGGTGGTCTTAGTGATCCTGACACCTTTCTGTGAGCTAGCTGGCAATCCGGAGTGTTATATAAAGATTTATACCTAGCTCAGTCAACAATGCCTGAGTGGGCTATTGTATCAAATGCCTTATCCAGGTCAAGATAAGTAGTGTGCACTGTTTTACCCTCATCCACTACCTTGGTGACCCTCTCAAAGAAGTCTACCAGGTTAAGTAGGCCAAATTTGGATGGGTCCAGTTTCTGTAGGCCGCCAATGTCCTTATTTATCATTTCCATGATAATTTGTTCCATGGCTTTGCATATTGGGCTTGTTAGACTGATGGAGCTGTAGTTGCCTGGGTTGATTGATGGTCCACTAGTTGGAAGTGGTCCTGATAGGTCATGTTTTAAACTGTTAGGTAGGCAACCAGGGATATCAGGACCCAAGGAGGTGGTGCTCTTGACTTTAGTGAGGGCTGCCAGCACTCGGTCCCTGCTGATAGCTGGGAGAAGTATGTTGGAGGAGATTTCACCTGGGGAGTAGTGGGAGGGTGAAGTCTGAGCTGGATTTCTCAGCCAATAGATTTGCTATATCATCCTGATCAGTAAAGGTGGTATTGTTCACCACCAGTTCTGCACACTGCTGTGTGCTACCTCTAAGGTTCTGCACCTAGCTGAAGACAGCCTTGTGATTGTCCTTAGCCGGTGAGGCTGATCTCATAGTTGGCCTTTTTGGACTTAATTAGACCTCTTAGCTTCTTGTTTCAGTGTATAGCAGAGCAATTGTCTTTAAAGGAGTTGCTGTACCTGATTTTGGCCATGAATTTTCTGCTTTTATTATATACCCTGTTTGGGTGAGGATTCTACCAAAAACAAACCAGTGAGGTTTGTTTTTAGTGTTAGTTTTGGGCTTATTTCTGGTAGGTACGGCATCCTCTATGCAGTAATTTACATGTTTGTATAGAGACTCTATGAATAATTCTGCAAACTTAGCTGTGGTCTCGATCTTGAATTTTGACAATCGTCAATAGTTCTTAACTGTTACTAGTTTCACTAGATTTTGCAGTTTGATTTTTTTACTTCAAATGAGACAACTTTGAGATCTGACTTCGCTAGTGAGGAAATGACATGCATTCCCAAGTTGGTGAGTACCAGATCCAGTATGTTTGATTCTCTGGTTGGAGTGTGCACTATCTGTTCCAGGATGTTTGTGTTAATAAAGTCCAGGAGTTTGAGGAAGTGCGGTTTCCCAATCTATAGAGGGGTAGTTAAATTCACCCACGACTAGGGTGTTTGGCTGGATGGTGAGCACCTCCAGTTTGTTTAGCTAGGAGGTGTGAGACTCTAGGAGCATAGATAGTGACCTGTAGCTAGCTATGATATGGTAAAGGATCTTATCTATGGTGACTTGTACATGGATGAGCTCCATGATATTCTCATGTTTAACCAAGCTGGAGGTATGTCTGCTGCTAACATAGACACCTTTACCTTTAGCCCTTGTCTTTGCTGTTGTTGGTCTAAATGTGTGGAAGGTGCTGTAGCTTTGCTTTGCCAGAATAATTTCTATGGCTTTAAACTAAGTGTTGGTCATGGTACAGATGTCTACATTCCTCAGACTGGGGAGAGCTTGAAGATGAGGAATTTTTTGTTTAGGCACCGAGCACTGAGGGGTAACATCTTAAGGTTGCTTGTAGACGTTTTCAGTATGTTGGTAGTTCTGTTTCTTTGAAATTGCCTAAAAAAGGCTCTAAGGAGGTAGATAAAGTTTTAGCCAATATCCAAAAGCCTAGGGGGGGACAGGTACATCCCATGCTTGGCAAAGTAATGTGGTCTTTTAACCATGTCCTCCGATGCTGACAGATATTGGATCCCCCTGTAGTGACACCAGAAACTAAGCCAATATTAAAATCAGTCATTTATGTTCATACTGTAGCATCATCATTGGTGAAAGTAGAATGTTGCTCAGTTCAAGACTCATATCTATCGGTCAGCAGCAAGCTTCCGCTTGTATGGCAAGTGCAATGGCCCAACCTACAACAAATAACAAATCCTAAAAGGTCAGCACTCCAGTGAGAGGTTAAGAAGACTTTATTAAGTCAGTAGAACAACCAGACTAGTTTCGCCATAAGGCTTTATCAATGCGTTCTGACAAAATAACAGATAACAAGCACATTTTATATAAAGAATCTTGATCCAATCAAAAAACAGGTCCACCCATCTAGTTAATCAATTAACAATAATTAAAGATGTTTATTCAATCCAGAGTGAAAAAGACCCCCTAGCTAACAATCCAAGTTCTTTATTTTTTATTTAAAATATTAATCCAACCACTTTTTAAATTTCTGTTACCCAAAACTTTATCAATAACTATAAATTTAAACTGTGCAGTGTGATATTTAACAGTGTGCTTATACAAAGCATTAGTTGGATATTTGTTTCTGACATTACTAAAATGTTCAGAAGTACATAATCTAATAGGGTCTTGATATCTGACTATCTGACCTATATAGAAAGCTGAACAGGTACACGTAACCAAATGAATCACCCAGTATGTACTACAATTAGCAAATATATTAACGTTGAATATCTGAGAGGTATTTTACTAGTAAATTCCTTGGTTTTGCATATATATCTGCAAATGGTACTTGTGAACATTACAGATCTGGATTGGACTCACTGGTTAACATAGATGAATCAGAGTCCATCCCAAAAACCTGGATGTCGTCCTTATGGGCAGACAACCCCTGTAAAATGGAGATTAAATCCATTTTCTGGCTTGATAATAGAGAGATCCAATCCAAGGAAGTGCTGATGAATAATCACTCAACATTTTTTTAAGAAATGAAAAGGGGACCTCGACCACCACACTTATACAAAATGTATATAGGAAATAATGGCTGGTGTGAATTTTAATTGGGAATGTTATGCAAGTCTGTGGCTGAAAAGTCAAAAACTAAGCCCACAAAATATACAAGACATATATGTCACTAACAGATGCAGTCGAAAACTCACTATTACTGTATTAAAATAGTGCAAATGCATAATATCTGCGGTGATGCTTATAGATATAAATGTTATCGATATAAATGATATATCAACAGTTTTTGGTCCAACTATATGAATGCGTAGGTGATACACCAGTAGGTGAACATTTTTTATTTGCTACTATGGATGTTTGTTCTTTATTTATAGTAATTCCAAATCATATAGGGATAAATTATGTTAAAGACTGTCTACAGATTCACAGTAGATATGATTTGCAGTTGGTGGACCTGATTTGTTTTTTCACAGAAACGATTTTGGAAAATAATGTTTTTTTGTTTATGGGTGAATACTATCGTCAGAAGTCAGGGGTGGCAATGGGAACACTCTGTGCCAACAGTTATGCCGACTGCATCATGGCACAGTGGAAGTCCATATTTGTGTTTCATAATGACAGTAGTTTCATACCACATATCAAATTTTATCGTAGATTCATGGATGATATCTTTGTCTTAGGGCAGGGCAGCCATGAGGATTTTGAGCAGTTTGTTGCCTATTTACATTGAACTAATACTTTTATAAGGTTTGAGACTAAGGTGTCTAGATCAGTGATAGAATTCCTTGATGTTAGTTTGGAAAGGGATGAGCTAGATAGGATCACCACTAAGAGGTATAGAAAGCCGTGCCACAGGAATCACATACTACATAGAGTTTACATCCACTTGGGATTTAAAGGAACATAGTACAGGGACAGGCTCTGAGACTCTGAAGATTACATAACAGGGATGAGATGTTTAGGTCAGAGATCGAGGTCATGAGGAGCGAGTTATTGGATAGGGGTTATACAGCTAGAGAGATGGATGGGGAATTGCCGGATGTTGATAACTTCAGGATACATAGAGGTAAACAATTTATTTCTGAGGGAAACAAGGAAGATGAATAAAAGTAATATGGAACCTACTGGCCTTTTTATGGAAGGGGTACCAGTTTCCCTGACATATTCCAGTAATATAAGATCTATTTGTGGTATTATAGAAAATAACTGGCAAGTTCTCATGTCTGATCACTTACTGAATGGGGTATTAGGAAGTAGACCATCTTTTAGATTTAGGAACAGAAGTCCCTAAAATGGATTCTATGTTATAATCAAGGACAGGTTTTAGAACCACCAACATATGGAACCTTACCATGTGGCACCTGTAATTTTTGCGATTATATAGATAGCAGGAATGTATTTTTACATCCTGTCACTAAGCGGGAGTACTGTTTTAAGGCCGTAGCTAGTTGTTATACTCAACACCTTTTATATTTTGTTCAATGTCAGATCTGTGATGAATTTTATGTTGGTAAGACGGACCAATATTTTAAGGAAAGAATTTGAGAACATGTTAGGGATATTAGACAAGGGAGTAATGTTAACTCTTTGGCTAGGCATGTTACAAAAATGGGGGATAAGCACAGTTTTAAGTTTAGGGCAGTAGAAGTTATGACCCTGGGGAGGAAATTGGGTGAAGTTAGCAACATCACAGAAGCAAGAGAGTTATACTGGATACTACACCTGCAAGCTGACAAAATATTTTGATCTTAATGATAGGGTCAAATTCAAACAAAGAAGACTTTTTTCTTTAAATGAGTATGCTGTTCTTATTGGTTACATCAGATCTATATATAATGGATGTTTTACTTGCTTGATTATGGTCTGAAGTAGCAGTGTTTACTGCAAAAGTGCTTACCATTTTTTGATATACTTGTGTTTTATGGTTTATTTTATTTTATTAAAAGTTTTCTGCTTAAACAGCTTTGGTTTTTTATTATTTTGTATATTTTGGGCATTTGGCTGGAGTGCTGCACTCATTTATTTTCTGGTTAAAATAAACACACATACACATACACACACACACACACACACACACACACATATATATATATATATATATATATACACACATATATATAGTTAGTCTTTTTTACCATCTTTATTGGATTATCACTTAAGATACAGGCACCATACATTTATATAAATGAAACAAACATATTAACATGCTCCCAATTACAAACATTCTACATTGCGTATATTCTTTTGTATCGTTATTATCACTCCAACATTACAATAATCGCTCAAGTCCTGCCTTCCCTTAAACCTCAGTCCTCCCCAAAACATTATTTTGCATGCATTGTTCCTCTCCTGTATGTATTGTTCCCACAATTTCCATTTTTTTCTATGTACTTTGCTCCTACCCTTTTCTAAAGATCCCACTTCCAGTTCTTTTACCTCTATTAAAATATTCAGTACTTCAAACACTTGATTTTTGGCAGCCACCAGAATTAAACTCAATTAGGGCTTACTTTGTCCAGGAAATTCAGATCCTGCATCTGAGCTCAGAAGAATCACTTCCTTAGTTACACACATTTGCTCCCCAAAATTTCTGACAGAGTACTCTGTAGGAGATTTGTAAAGTCTGCCAACTCATTACACTCCCAAAACACATGTTCTCTGTTATCTCTTTACCATCCCACCTCAACCATATGCCATCTACCAGAGGAAAAAATCTTTATAGTCTGCTTGGAGTATAAAAATACCAGACACTTCCAAGCAAAAATCCTACAATTTCTATACTTTGCTGAATACTTGAGAGCCATGCGTATGTCATCCCATTGGTTCCTTGTGAATTGCTTATCCAGTCTTTCTTCCCAATCTTTTCTAACCTCCTCTGATTGATTCCTACAGTTATAAAGCAATATTTTATATCCAGATAATTATCAATTTTTTAACAGCACCTTCAGTTCTAGATTCAACTAAAAAAACTCTACCATAGCAGGTCCTTCACTTAGGTTCCCCCATTCTTTTCTCTTTATCTCTACTCTGATATCAGTTCCTGATAGGGAAAGCAGTTTCTAGCCTGCAGTCCAAATGTCTTCTTGTCCTCTTCTCATTCTATTACCTTTACTTCTCTGATTATTTGCTCCCAATACCTTGGTTGTTTGCCAGTTTTCTCCAGTAAATTCCAGCCCCATCTTGCCTATTCGCTGTACACTTAATTGCAGTCATCCCTTTTGGCAAAATCTCCTTTCTTCTTTTCTTAATTCTCATATTGGCTTAGGTCTTAGAATACTTTCGGCTACTTTATGAAAAATATTCCTTCAAATCAGTTAACCCTAAACCACCTTGTTCTATTGGAAGGATCAGCTTGTCCCATATGACCCATGCCTCTCTCCCCCTTCCCAGGTAAATTCCTTCAAATCTTTATTAATTATTGCCCACAACTTCTCTGGTTGATAAAAATACGCCTGACCTATATATAAAACTAATGGGACTAAAACCATTTTCACTGTTTGTATCTTGCTCTCCTTGTCCATAATAGTAAAACCACAAGTACCAACTAGTAATAAAAGAAAAGAAAGAAGTCTTCAGAGTCAAATGCCGCTCTTGTTTATGGATAAGGAGAAGGAAGGAGTCTTCAGAGTCGAGTGCCGCAAAAAGGCTTTATTTACAATAACACAAGTTGAGTGCTTTAATCCACAGGTAATAGGACTTCTTCAGAACAATGTAAGTTGCAACAGACTGAATTTTTATACCTGTGGGTGGCAGCCTCAAATAATTAATAACATCATCACCTAATTAACTGTTCAACCCCTCCCTATCACAAACAAGTGTCAACTTTAAAAACTTTTTAAAAACTAGTCAAGACAACATAAAACATTTTCATTTGAAATAATGTGCCAGCAGTTCACAATAAAATTATGTAACTATAAAAGCCCTCTAAAACAAAATGCTTTGCCTTTCAACTGTTTAAGCATTTTGAACAAAAGAAATATTTTCAGACCATTGGTGACTGTCTCATTCAAAATAGTAAGATGCCTTCAATTTAAGTAAGCTAGAGATGGAAACACAGTCATTGAGTCCTGGAGGTAGAGTGGCATTGGTCTTAAGTTGCCACTTCAATTCTAGGAATTTGAGGTAGTCATCCAGAAGACCACCTTGTTCTCCTAGTTGTGCCTGGTCAATAACAGTAAATTTAAATGTGTGTCCTGGATTTCCTTTGACATGTTTGGCCAGGGCATTGTGTTCATCCCCTTTCTAATGTCGTATTGATGCTCATAGATTCTTTGCCTGAAGGTTCTCTTAGTTTTCCCAATATAGAATACAGAGCAATCAGAGCAGAGAGCTAAATGAATCACTTCCCTACTGTTACACGTAAATCTATTTTGGAAATAAATCTTTGCAAAATCGGGCACTGTGACAAAAGGCCCTTACATCATGAACTTACAATAGTTGCAGCTCCCACATCTATTCTTCTTCCCCATTTGTTTAGTAAAATTTGATCATTCCAATAACACCTTAAAGCAAGGGGATTTTTATAGACCACCCTGGGTTTTGGTCCTACTAACTCATGGTGTTCACTGTCAACAGTAAAAATAGACCAGCTTCTTTCTACTATTTCTTTCAGGCCATAAAAGTGTTGGTAAAGGGCAGTGCCAACCCATGCTCAAAGCCCCCAAATACACACACATCTCTACTTTCTCCATTTCCAACTATGGGATTGGTCCCTTGCCCCTTCCCTAGAAGTGGAAAAATTGTTCAGAATTCCTTTTTCTGGTTACCTCTCTGAAAATGTTGTTCAAAAACCCATCTGGGTATCCTCTTCTTTGGAACATAGATTTCAAGGTAGACTTTTCTACCTGAAAAACATCATCTCTGGACACCTGGCAATCCTGACACACTATCCTTTGACTACTGATTTCTTCTGGTGTGAGGGTGCATGCTGTCAAAATGTAAATAAGAGTTGGAATAGCTAGGCTTTCGGTAAATGTTAGAGTCAAATCCTTTCTTCAAAGCATTCTTTTTAAGGGTAACATCAAGAAAATGCACCGTGTCCCCCTGTACATCCATAGTGAAAGTAAGAAAATTGATGTTAGAGTGTAAACAGTCAATAAATTTGTACAATTTTGACTCAGTGTCAACCCAAAGTAGGATCATGTCATCCAAAAAGTGGCCGTAAAATATCCATCAATTTTTAAGTTTAGAATTAAGCATTATAGGTACTTTCCCATTGATCAAAGACTCTGCTTTACACAAAGAACTTTTAGCACTTTTCAACAGGCATGGTTGTGAACTTATGGAAGTGTTACTGAGAGACTATGAAAGACAAATGAATAGTATCTTGTGTAATATTCAAATAAAGCAAAAATGCATTCCCTGCACCAAAGTCTCTCCACAAACACTGAGTATATCCCAATAAAACTTGTATGAAGAGACACCAAGGCGATATCCAAAATACAATAAAACTTTTATTAAAATAAATATATAAAAGTGCACATGAGCGCTTTCAGGCAACAAGCCCTTCCTCAGATACATTGAAACAGTTAAGACTACATTTTAAATACAATGCCATCCAAGCCAATCCTAGTATTTTTCCCTACTTTTCCTTAGGAAAGGTTTTAAAGGAACAGCAGTGTTTAAACCTGGTGTCCTGTCAGCCCTTAACTTTATTATCCATCTCGCTTCATTGCATTCTGTTTCATTGACAACATCCCCACCTGTAACAGTTTTATTAACCATTTGTACTACCATAAATTTAAAGGAATGACCTTCTTTTTCACTAATGTGTTGTGCAAAAGCATTACGTAGGTTCTGATGTCTAATCTCATACAAATGTCCAAAAATCTTGCTCTTTAGCATACAATTGGTTTTACCAACATAATAGGAATCGCACATTTGACACATAGCTGTATAAACAAGGTTCATACTTCTGCAATCTGCATATCCCTTCAAATAATATCATTGTCCTGTTGTGGGATGTATAAATAAATTGTCCTTATAAATATAGTCACATGCTTTACAGTGACAGCAAGGAAAAATTCCCTGACGTTCTATCCTGACCATCTTGTCAGGACCTGACTTGGG
Source organism: Protopterus annectens (assembly GCF_019279795.1). Classification (NCBI taxonomy): domain Eukaryota; kingdom Metazoa; phylum Chordata; order Ceratodontiformes; family Protopteridae; genus Protopterus; species Protopterus annectens. Next base: position 1,291,094,608 of record NC_056741.1, on the reverse strand, counting down.
TTCATGACATAGTATATCTTTTAAATTTTTATTCCTCCTAAAAGTAAGCCTTTCAACAGGCATGGTTGTGAACTTTTGGAAGTGTTACTGAGAGACTCTGAAAGACAAATGAATAGTATATTGTGTAATATTGAGACTGTTAAGGAAAATATCAAAAGTGACTTCCTTTTTGAAAGGAGAAAGGAGACAGACTGAGTTTAATAATATTTTGAAGAACAATGAAATTGATGTTGGCATGCTTAAAAGTAAAAAAACTTGAAAGGGACTGTTTAGAGTACCAAAGGGGGACTGCATACCCACCACCGCCTATTACAGGGAACAGAAATTCTAACATGACCAATAGTCAAACAGTACTTAATGTTAATGTTCAATTTGATGAAGAGAACACCAGCTTTAGTGAACAAGACAGCCCTTCAGGGACCCCCCCCCCCCACTAAGACACTCTCAGAGAGAGAGGAACAGAGAGCAGAACAATATGAATCACGGGGGTTATACGACAACATACCATCGGGGGGAGACAGCGGGATGGAGCATGGTCGAATGGCCAGAGAAGGGGGGAAATCAGAACAGGCGATGGAATTAGACATTAATTTCATCATCATGATTGGTGACTTTAGAATTTCCAATTACTGTAGTTTGGAGGTGAATGCAACCTGGGCCAACCTATTTGAAAGGAGTCTGACATTTGTACCCTCATCAAACATCAAAACTGAGGAAGTTTTGCTACAACTTAAATTGTATGTTAGGAAAATTAACCTAGCTTTCTTTTTTAAGAACAGTGATACTAGAAGTATCAATGAAACTATCCTTTTGAAGAGACCTAGCACATTCAATCCACCACTTCACCCAACAGTGCTTATGTTTGAAAAATTATGTAAATTCAACTTTAGAGAATTTATAAGAAACAAAAGGGTCAACATAGGAAAAAGAAATTTAAGTGAAGCAGAATTCACCCTCCTCAAGGAAATTATCAAAAACAGACAAATTAGAGTAATGAAACCTTACAAAGGGGGTGGGTTGGTAATCATGGATAGAAATGAATATATTAACAAGATGTTTAATCTTTTATATTCAGATACTTATGATGAAGCATTTATCAATGGGGTTAACATTGCATATTGATAAATAGATCTAGCCTTACAAGAAATACTTTTGAACAACCAGATTACCATACAGGACCACACATTTTTACACATGGAAAATCCAAAGTTACCTATGATCTTTGGAATTCCAAAAGTCCGTAAGTCCTTACAAGATTCCCCCTTTTGTACTACTGTTGACGCTCAAGCTTTTAAACTTTCAGTATAGCCAAGTACATTGACTATTACACCAAAAGAGTACTGGGCATGAACCCGGTCTTACTTAAAGACTCTTGGGATTTTTTAACTAGGGTCACTGATGATTTATATTGGGAAGAACTGACATTTGTAACTATAGACGTCCAGGACCTTTTCTCAGTTATACTTCATGAGACTGCATTAGAATGGTTTCATGAATATCTTAGAACCAACATAAACTTAGGAAACAATAGGGTAGACATTCTCAGAGACTTGATGGACATAGTATTAACTAACAACTATTTAATATTTGAGGGGCAGATTTTCAGACAGAAGACTGGTGTGGCTATTTTGCCAATATAGTCTTGTCACAATGGGAAAATACCTACGTGCTTAATTCTGAATTTAAAGATTGCTGGATATTTTACAGTCGCTTTTTGGATGACATGATCCTATTTTGGGTTGATACTGAGTCAAAATTGTATGGATTTTTTGACTGTTTACACTCTATCACCAATTTCCTTACTTTCACTATGGGTGTACAGGGGGACACAGTGCATTTTCTTGATGTTACCCTTAAAAAGAATATTTTGAAAAAAGGATTTGACTCTAACATTTAGCCTAGCTATTCCAACTCTTATTTACATTTTGACAGCATGCACCCTACACACCAGAAGAAATCAGTAGTCAAAGGACAGTGTGTCAGGATTGCCAGGATGGTGTCCAGGAACAATGATTTTCAGGTAGAAATATCTACCTTGAAATCTATGTTCCAAAGAAGAGGATACCCAGATGGGTTTTTGAATAACATTTTCAGAGAGGTAACCAGAAAAAGGACATCGGGACAATTTTTTCAACTTCTAGGGAAGGGGCAAGGGACCGATCACATGGCTGGAAATGGAGAAAGTAGAGATGTGTGTGTATTTGGGGACTTTGAGCATGGGTTGGCACTGCCCTTTACCAACCAATTTTATGGCCTGAAAGAAATAGTAGAAAAAAGCTGGTCTATTTTTACTGTTGATAGTGAACACCATGAGTTAGTAGGGCAAAAACCCAGGGTGATCTATAAAAAAGCCCCTTGCTTTAAGGTGTCATTGGAAGGATCAAATTTTACTAAACAAATGGGAAAGATGGACAGATGTGGGAGCTGCAACTATTGTAAGTTCATGATGGAAGGGCCCTTTGTCACAGTGCCCGGTTTTGCAAAGATTTATTTCCAAAATAGATTTGTGTATAACAGTAGGGGAGTGATTCATTTAGCTCTCTGCTCTGATTGCTCTGTATTCTATATTGGGAAAAGTAAGAGAACCTTCAGGCAAAGAATCTATCAGCATCAACACAACTTTAGAAAAGGGGATGAAGACAATGCCCTGGCCAAACATGTCAAAGGAAATCCAGGACACACATTTAAATTTATTGTTATTGACCAGGCACAACTAGGGGAACAAGGTGGTCTTCTGGATGACTACCCCGAATTCCTAGAATTGAAGTGGCAACTTAAAACCAATGCCACTCAATCTCCAGGACTCATTGACTGTGTTTCCATCTCTAGCTTACTTAAATTGAAGGCATCTTACTATTTTGAATGAGACAGTCACCAGTGGTCTGAAAATATTTCTTTTGTTCACAATGCTTAAACAGTTAAAAGACAAAGTATTTTGTTTTAGTGGGGTTTTGTACTTACATAAGTTTATTGTGAACTACTAGCACATTATTTCAAATTAAAATGTTTTATGTTGTCTTGACTAGTTTTCAAAATGTTTTTAAAGTTGACACTTGTTTGTGATAGGGAGGGGTTGAACAGTTAATTAGGTGATGATGTCATTAATTATTTGAAACTGCCATCCACAGGTATAAAAATTCAGTCTGTTGCAACTTACATTGTTCTGAAGAAGTCCTATTACCTGTGTATGAAAGCGTTCAACTTGTGTTATTGTAAATCAAGCCTTTTTGTGGCACTCGACTCTGAAGACTCCTTCCATCTTCTTATCCATAAACAAGAGCGGCACTCGACTCTGAAGACTTCTTCCCTCTTTATCCATAAACAAGAGCGGCACTCGACTCTGAAGACTTCTTCCTTCTCCTTATCCATAAACAAGAGCTTGAGTTTCTCAGTTTTTGCATTATCCTTTGGTTAGTCTGTTCCCACAAGTCCTTAGCTGCCATAACAGAAGCCTTTTTAATCTGTACTCCTGAATACTTCATTTTATCATGTCCCCATAAGTATAGGGAATGCTGATCCAATTCACGTGTGGGTACATAGTTTACAACTACAGCCTGTATTTTATCTTCATTAATTGTATATCCTGAAAAGACTTGAAACTGTCTCAAAATGTTCCACAACACTGAGATGTCCTTTTCTGGTTTTTATCAGGTAAAAAATAATATTGCCAGCAAATAAAGCCAACTTTTCTTGATTACCATAACAATTATATCCTTGAATTTTTCAGCCCCTGATTTTTTTTGCCAGTGGCCCTAATTATAAAGCAAATAAAGGAGAAAGGACAGCTCTGCCCAGTTCCTCTGTATAGACACAACTTATCAGAGAGGAACCCTTGCACCTTAATTCGTGCCTCTGATACCTCATATACTGTCAGGATTAACCTTATTATCATATTGGGGAATGTAAATGCTTTCATTGTTTTACTCCAATTCCAGCTTACATTATTGAATGCTTTCTCTGTGTCAGGACCTACCAACTACAGCAGTATTTTCTTACATTCTGCTTCCCTCTGAATCATTACTGTTCCATTAATGCTGTAAAATCTTTGCCCCCACTCCACAAAACAACATTGATCATATCTATCAGTTTTGGCAACACATTTGCCATTCTTTTAGCTATTATAGACATAAACACTTTATAAACATGGTTTGAAAATAAAATGGGCCTATATTAAGGTGGGTCTGATGGGTTTTTGCTGTCTTTAGGTATTGCAGCTGCCACAGCTTTCTTCTAGGATATTGGTGCTTCCCTTTCTTTTAAAATAATGTTAAACAAAACCTTCCAGATCTTTATCACTTTCTTTCCTCCAAACCTCTACAAGAATACAATTATTCACTTTCTTTTAGATTAATGTTAAACAAAACCTTCCAGATCTTTATCACTTTCTTTCCTCCAAACTTCTACAAGAATACAATTTATTTCTTGAGACTTTCCTACAGATTTATTATACATCACAATTTTATCTCATCTCATCCTATCTCAGATGTTAACTGTTGAACCTCAGCTACCTCTAGTCTTGTCATACTTAAGTCTTCTATAAATGTTCCATATGTGCTCTTTCTTGGTTTTTACATTTCTCTGCTTTACACAAATTTTCATAACATTTCAAAAATACCTCTAGTATCTCCACAGGATTATTTTTTTCTTGTTATAGGCTCCATAAGTTTGGCAACAACACCTTCTACTTTCTGTTGCCTAAGCCATTGTGTTAAAAGTATTTGTGCTGTGGGGTAATGTAAAAAAAAAAAAAAAAGTTACTCAACAGCAGTTTTTCTAAACTCATGTACATTATCTAGAAACTCTCTTATTTTCTCTTTATCACTTAACAGTTGCACCTCTTCCTGTTGGGTAAGATTTCCCTTATTCTGCAATACTTTAACCTTTGCCAGCACCTCTAAATAATTTCTGTTACTTCTTAACCATACCTCTTTTTCTTTTATTTCTACCCTATTTTTAAACTCAACTTTCATTTTATTCCACACACTAGCTATAACTTCTGTAGAAATTTCTGTCTTCCTTAATAACTCTCAAATAATTTCCACTACTCATTCCTTAAATTTCTCTCTTTTTAACAGGTATGTAGGTGAGGAAGTGCCAGTGTCTCATTTTTACTTTATTGCCCTGCGGTTTTATCATAGTTTTTATTGGTGCATGATCTGCAATAGTTATTGGATGTGTGTTGAAGCTTCCAATTAAATGCACCCATTCCTGTGAAATATAAATTATGTCTAGTTTAGCCCAGTTATTATACCTTTAGGAATAATATGTAAATTCTCTTTGAGTTCCTACTACTGAATTCACAAATTCCATACAAAATATTTTCATATATTTCTTCAAAAATCTACACTCTTTTGTTATATTCTCCCTTCTAGGCAACCCAGATACATCGTCACTGTTGCAAATCAAGTTCCAGTCCCCACCTGTAAGTAATATTCCCTGCTGAAAGCTGATTATTTCTCCCCAAAATTTCTTAAGTGCCATAATAGAAGTTTTTGGTGGAATATAAATGCAAGCCAGCATAATCCTCCTCCCTTGCCAGTAGCCATGTACTACCACAAATCTGCCATTATCTTTTTTTTTTTCCTCTTCTATCTCTATTGGTGCTCCTCTAGCAAATAGTATAAGTACTCCCCTTTTCCTTTGTCTTTCATACTCTGCCTCATATCAACCCTGAAATCCTTTTTTTTTGGTCAAATTCACATTTTCAGTTCTTTCCAAATCTGTCTCCTATAGCATTGCTATTTGCACTCTGTATTTATTAAAATAAATTGATACTCTTTTTTATGTATACCTGTAAGACCATTAACATCACAAAATAATGATAGTGCAGCAATTATGATAAGAAGTTATTATTCCCACCTATTACATATGGCAGTTTATTAAAATGACTATTTCTAACTTATGTTACATGCAACCACTAATGTTTGGCAGGTTGATCTTTTATATAGTTGTTTCTTGTCATCTCCATTTGAACCTATGTCACATGTTGTAAGGTTCTGGTTTTAATGCAAACCCTCAAAAAACACCCCCAGAGAACACCCACAACCTATTATAACAAAAACACAAAACTATTAACTTGGAATAAACACACAAACTATGTTCATCTTCAAATAATGAAATTTAACCCCTTGATAGGAACAATTGTTCCAAATCAACAGCCGCACCCACAGGCATTACCTAACATAAAATTAAGGTTATCCATGCTAAGGCACATGTTACAGCCTAACCTCATACTTTCACTAATTGCTGTCTGTTCTACTCTTATCTCAACTCCCCTCCCAAATGTGAAAAACAGGTTGTATGCTTTCAGAAAACATTAACATTTAGTCTTAAGTAAAACTAAACTATCTTTAATTAAAACTATATTATACAATGTTCTAGTAAATGCATTCAAGTATTCAGATGCCAGGAATGCGGCTATCTTTTATTCACTTCCAATAATATCAGACTTTATTTTTACTTAGTTGCTTTCCCTTGTACCTATTAATTTTATGGGTCCCTCAGCAAATAATGCCCAGAACTCTTGAGATTTGTTGCCATCAGCTTGTCTCCATGGAAACATAAAAACAGAATGTACAACTGTGTTCAGATGCAAACTTTTGAACTCACACTGAATATTTGTTAAAGGAAAACTTTTCCCTGCATTCACAGTGTTCTCTTATTTTTTAAAGCCTACTTGCTTAAATAAAAAAAAAAAAAAAAACTTGTTTTTAAATTAATCCAAGGGCATTTATGTAGACATTCACTTATGTAAAACTAAGAGAAAATATCTCAACCTTGAATATATTATAATCAGTGCACTTTTACTTCCTAGTCCCCAGCCCAATTAATTTAAACATGCCTTTGTCCAGTCTTTCTTCTCTTTTACATTGTCATGCCTACATTTCCTAAAATTAAAACTTAAAAAACAAGCACTTATTTTAATATTTTTATCACATACAACAATCACTGACATCCTCACCCCATAACATGCCACTTATAACATGAAACATGTTATACAAGTACTGTTAAGAACAAAAAATATTTTACTTATAGTTACTGTTTTCTTTTCAGTGTCCTTCCAAACATTACTGACATGAAATGGGGTATATGTTTTTCAACACACAGACGTTTAACAAAGTCAACAAAAGTCCAATCTTGCTCAGCCACTTTTTTCTTGTAAAGTCATATTTCATACATATGATTGATACTTTATAGTCTCACATTTATTTGCTAATTTCAGTGTTGCTAGGGTGCTTCCTCTTCATCTCCATCTCCCAATCCCTGACTGTGATCCAAGGTCAAGGTGCTCCCAATTCTTCTAGTCAACTCCTGTGCTTTTTTCGGCCTCTCAAGCATTTTCCTTTGGAACATTGGAAAATATTTCACTGGCAAATTCTCTCTATGAGCTTTATTGTTAGAAGAACGAGAAAGCAGATTCCCCCTTCTATTTGATGGGTCACTTTTTGTTGGACAAATTTTGTATTTCCTCCTAAGCTTGTACTGCACTGAAAAATGTTTTGATCCCCCAGGAAAAAATATATTCTGAAGATAGATGGATACAGCAGCTTGAATCTCACACATGCCTCTCAACATTTTGTGATTGCTGAGATAAATTTGTTTCCCTTCCACCTGGTGTACAGTGCATAATCATTTTTCACAAACACCCGACTGTCTATAATTTTAATACTTTGCCCTTCTGCCACAGTTTCATCAGGATCAACTCTTTATACTGGCAAGACTTCATCTTTACTAATACAGGTCTTGTCTGCTTTCTCATGGCCAAGTTTGGAGCTTACAAATGCTGTGCCCTTTCAATTAACAAATCCTGCTGTGAAATACCAGTCCAGTTGCTTATTTGTGCTTTAATAAAACTAATACGCTCTGTTCCTTCAAGTCTCTCTGGTACAGCAGAAAATCTTGGGTTTTCTCTTTGTGCTCTGTCCTCTAGCTCTACTATTTTTGAAAATGCTCTTCTTTAAAAGTCTCATACTCAACCAGCCTTTTCTTCATTTTGACCCCTGATTGTTACAGCTTTATCAGTTTGTTTAAATAGCTGTTTAAAACTTATTCCATTTTTCCAGATGTTTTATTTGAGTTGATACACTCCTTCAATATTTAACTTATTTTAATCAGTTTAGATCACATTTGATTTATGTTTCCCTCTAAATTACTGGAAGCCATTTTATCTCATCTCATCCTATCTCAGCTGTTAACTGTTGAGCCTCAGCTACCTCTACTCTTGTCATACTTAAGTCTTCTACAAATGTTTCCATATGTACTCTTTCCTGGTTTCTACAAAGCAGGAGCTTGAACTATGTTTTGCTGAACAGCTGCAGGATTTTTTCAGTCAGTGTTTTCCCTTCACCTTTTGTACTAAAAGTAAGCTGGAAATGAAGTAGATACTGTATTTGGGAGATGTAGATAAACAGGAATAAAACCAGCAACTCAGAAACTGACAAATAAATGTGGGATTACAAAGCAGTAATTATATTTGTGAAACATGACAGAACATGAAAATGTGGAAATATTGGACTTTCTTGACTTTGTTGAACTTGTAGGGGACTCTGAAGCATATGCCCTACATCATGTCATTAATGTTTGGAAGAACACGTAGCAGAGGGGAAGAAGAGGGAGAGAGTTAACTGTAAGCAAAATAAAACTTGTTTCTTAACAGTAGTAGTTTTATAATGTATGATGTAATATGCCTGCTAAAAAGTAAAATTTCCTCAGTTATTTTCAAGTGCAATGGGGATACTAAAGTAAACAGGTGCCAATGTTATTTTTATTTCTTCTCTCTCTCTCCTTATTCAGCTTAAAAAAATGTAGGTACTGCAACATATAAAAGAAGAAAAGTCTCATTAAAAGAGCATGATACAAGAAACTGTATGTATTTTTTTTTGTTCTTGCATAGGGGAATGTCTGAATTAAGGCACTTGGCTTGATCTAGTAATAAGTTTTAAGAGAAACCAACTAAATAAAAAAGAATATTGACTATAATAAAGCTTTATTCTAGCAAATAAATGCTTGTAGAACCAACTCTATATCTGGTTCTCATGTCTCCTTGGAAACAATCTGATTAAGAGCAATTAAAACAGAATATTTCTTTCTTTCAATGGCTAGGAGATAATGTTTTCTGTAAGCATTCAAGTGTTTTCCCATTCTGGGAGACCAATAAATATAAGACATAACCAGACAGCACTTAGTAAAAACACAGGCTGTACCATGTGTCTTAACATAGATAACCTTCCTTTTGGGTTAACCCAAGTCTATGAGTGTGACTGTCAGTCTGGGACAATTGTTCCTATTAGGAGGGTAAAACATCAATACTTGAAGATGTACATAGTTTTGTGTGTTAGTATTAAGTTAATAGGTTTTAGGGGTGTATTGGGAGTGTATTTCTTATTTTGTTTGAAGGCTTTCAATAAAACAGCATTTTTTATAAGATGTGACATAGGCTTGAATGGATATGACAAGAAACAACTGTATAAAAGATCAACATGCCAAAGATTAGTGAATGCATGTAACACAAAAGCTGGAACTAGATACATAATAAAAAAAGCTGTTACAGGCAAAAGTTGGAAATAATATTATCTTTAAATATAAATGGTCTCATAGATATAGACAAAAAACAAACACTAGTGAACTATATTAAAAAATGTAGAGTGTAAATAGTTATGCAACAGGAAACAGATTTGAAAAGTACTGAACATGTCAATTTGATGAAGAAAGGTTTCAGGATGGCTATTCAGTGGAATTACCGGGACAGTTGAAAAGAGGAGTACTTTATATTTATTGGAAGAGGAGTTCCAACAATGATAGAAGAGGATAAAAAGATAATAATGGTAGATTTTGTAGTACTAATGGACTACGGTCAAGGGAGGAGGATAACACTGCCATTTATTTATATTCCTCCAAAAATTGCTATAATGGAGCTTAAAAAAATTCTGGGAGAAACAATCAGCTTTCAGCAGGGAACATTACTTGTAGGTGGAGACTGAAATTTGATTTGTAGCAATGAAGATGTGTCTTGGGGACCCAGAAGCAAAAATATAACAAGTGAGGGTAGATATTTGAAGAAATTTATGAAAATTATTTGGCATGGAAAATGTGAATTCAGTAGTAGGAGTTTGGAGTGAATTTACACATTATTCTGCAAGGTACAAATAATTGGCCTAGGTGTGACAGAACTTACATTTCACAGGAACATGTGCATTTAATTGAAAGTTTTGATACAAGTCCAATAACTATTTCAGATCACACACCAATAATAACAAAAGTAAAAATGCAGGGTAATGAAATAAAAATGAGACACTGGCGCTTTCCCATCTATCTGTTGAAAAGAGAGGAATTTAAGGAATGATAGTGAAAATTATTCAGGTGTTATTAGAGAAGATAGAAATTTCTTCTGAAAATATAGCTAGAGAGTGGGATAAAATTAAAGTGGAGTTTAAAAATAGGGTGAAAATAAAAGAAAAAGAGCTATGGTTAAGAAGTAAGAAGAATTAATTAGAGGGAATGACAAATGTTAAAGGATTCCAGAATAGGGGGAATTGCATGGAACAATTGCAGAATGCTAAACAAAAAATAAGGGATTACATTGATAATATGCATGAGTTTAGAAAGACTGCTGTCAAGCAACAGTTTTTTTTTTGAGAACTCCAGAGCACAAAAACGTTTAGCACAATATCTCAGGAAGTAGAAAGGATTGTTGCCAAGCAGAGGGAGCTATAACAAGGAAGATAACAAGAAATCCTTAAAGGTACTAGAAATATTTCAGAAAATTTATGAAACTCTGTATAAAGCACAGAAATATGGAAATCAAGAAAAGGTACAAATGGAAATGTTTATGGAAGAATTAAATATGCCCATGTTAGCGGTAGATGAGGCTCAATTACTAACAGGATAGAAGGCGATGAGATAAAAATGGTGATGTATAATCAATCCACAGGAAGAACCTCAGGAACAGATGGTATTCCTGTGGATGTTTGGAAGTTAGGAGGGGAAAAATGATAAATATCTGGAAGGTTTTGTTTAACAGTATTTTAAGAGGAGAAGAAACACCAACATCCTGGAAGAAAGTGGTGATGGCTTTAATACCTGAAGAAGGTAAAGACACATCAGACCCAGCTTCATACAGCATAATTTCAATCCTAAACTATGATTATAAAATGTTTATGTCTATAATGGCTAAAAGAATGGGAAAGGTGATACCAAAATTGATAGATATGGATCAATGTGGTTTTGTGGATTGGGGGGGGTGCAAACATTTGACAACATAAATAGAACATCAGTGATCAAGAGAGAAGCCAAATGTAAGAAAATATCACTGTTGTTGGTAGGTCTTGATGCAGAGAAAGATTTGACAGACTAAGCTGGGAGTTCATGAGCAGGGCAATGGAAGGATTTGCATTCCATGATAAAATTATAAGGCTGATTAGAAGGATACATGAGGAATTGGAGGTGAAAATTAAACTGGGTGTGTTCCTCTCTGATAATTTCTGTTTGAGCATACAGGGGTGGCGTTTTCTCTTTTGTTATTTGCATTATATTTAGAACAATTGACAAAGAAAATAGGGGACTTAGAAATTTGAGGATATACTTGGTATGGTAGCCAAGAAAATATGTCTCTGATTGCAGGTGATATTACTTTATACCTGATAAAAATGGAAAAGGACATTTCAGTGTTGTGAAACATTTTGAGGCAGTTTCATATCTTTTCAGGATACAAAATTAATGAAGCTAAAATAAAGGCAATAGCTGTAAATTATGTACCCACACATGAATTGATTCAGCATATTTGTGGGGACATAATAAAATGAAGTACTTAGGAGTACGGATTACAAAGAATTCTGCTGTGGCAGCTAAGGATACGTGGGAAGAGACTAAACAAAAGATAATACAAAAACTGAAAAATTGGAAGCTCTGTTATATGGATATAGATAGGAAGATACAAGCAGTTAAAATGTTTTAGTCCCTTTACTTTTATACACAAGTCAAGCATATTTTTATCAACAAAAATGCAGAAACAGAACCGTCTGACCAGCACTGTCCAAAACATACACTTCTAATGAAACAAATAAAAACAAATAGATAAGATCTTTCACATTAATGACAAACTCTTCATCAGATCTAATAAAAACACAGCATATAGCATTATTTAAATGCGATTATCCAACCAAAATTAATTTGTAACACACACCCCTTTATCAAAAGAACAAATCAAAACAAAAGCACTCAGCATGATATTACAAAGTCTCAGTATCATTGGCTAAAGTATTAATGCTTGTTTATGCACCAAAAACACAGTCAAAGCATTCATAGCTCATACGATACAACTGAATAGCCAATAGGATGTAGTAAAAGAAGCCACCATCCAATCATCATACACATAACAATATGCACCCCTCATGGAGTCTTGCCAACCCTTAATAGCATGTACCCTAACTAAAAATGTTGATCATTGCTGAGTACATGCAAACTATTCTCAAACAAACTAAAAAGGTATCAAAATGGAGCCAACATCCTATAAACCACCAGGTAGAATAACCAAGGCATCAGTGTTCATTCACAAAGTCATCCAAAATATGAAAAATATCCACTTGGGACCTGTAGGTTATAGTTATAAGTTTGTCAGAGGTATGCTGTTCAGTGACTGCATGCCTCTATAAGGGTTGTGTGTTGATATATGCATGATGATTGGATAGCAGTGTTCTCCACTATACCTGATTGCTTAAACGTTTTTACAGGTCCTTAGTGGATATGTATTATTTGTGTCATTAAAAGTGTATGTTTTGGACTGTGGAAGTCAGACTGTTCTATTTCCGCATTTTCTTATTTTTTGTTCAGTTCTAACTTTTGGAAGCTGCTCGTGTTGCTTTTCATCAATATTTTTTATCAACCAGAAGAGGAGTTGTGGATAGCAATTAATAAAGAGCTGAAGGATTTTATCTGGGAGGGGAAGACAGCAAGAGTCAAGTGGGATGAGCTGATTTTTCCAATACAGCAAGGTGGTTTGGGATTACCTGATTTGAAGGGATATTTCAGAGCTACATAGTTAGGGCTCCTATAATAACACAAGCAGAAACCTATAATTCAAATAGGAAATTGATTATGATGAAATGGGGGAAGCTCAAGAAACAACGAGATATTGGAATTTTTGATGCACATCTTTAAGGAAAATAACAATAACCATACAAAATATTATATTCATAAAGTAGAAGAAAGTATCCTAAGAACTAAGCCAGCACAAAAATGGAGAAAGGAGATTCTGCCAACAGCGATGACTGCAATTAGGGACACAGACAATAAGCAAGAGGTGGCTGGAATTTATTGCAGAAAACTGGTAAAAGAACCAAGGTATTGGGAGCAAAAAAGTAAGCGAGGGAAAGGTAATAAAATGGCAAGAGGCCAAGAATTTATTTGGACTGCAGGCTAGAGATTGCCTTCCCTATCAAGGATCAATATCAGCGTATAGGCAAAGAAAATGAAATAGGGGGATCCTAAGTGAAAGAGCAGCACTAGTATAGTTTTAATAGAACCTAGAACAGAAGCCACTGTTAAAAAATAATTAATAGAGCATATAAAATATTGCATTATGACTATAGAAATCAATCAGAGGAGGTTATAAAGAATTGGGAAGAGAGGTTGGCTAAGCAATTCACAAAGAAACAATAGGGGGATATATGTATGTCTCCCAAATATACAACAAATTCTAGATGATTTAGAATCTTTGCTTGGAAACGATTACAGGTATTTTTATACCCCAAGTAGACTCCAAAGAATTTTTCCTCAGTTAATCAGCAAATGTTAGAGGTGTTATGGGGAAGACAAAGATAATTGGGAACATATTTTCTGGGAGTGTAATGAGTTGGCAGACTTTAAAGACTCCCTGTAGGCTATGCTGTCAGACATACTGGGTGAGCAAATTGGTATAACTAAGGACATTATTTTTTTTAGCTATGATACAGAATCAGAATTGCCCAGACATAGTAAGGACTTCCTGGGTCCAATTATGGCAGCTGCCAAAAAAGCCATTATTAGAAAAAGAAAATCAAAGTTTAAACCAACTGCACTAGAAGTAGTGAACATAGCAACAGAGAGAAACCAACTGGAACTGGGATCTCTAGGAAAGGGTAGCAGCAAATTATACAGAACAATGGGAATTGTGGCATCAACACATACACGAGAGGAATGAAGTTTAAAAGAAGGCCGTATTTGAATGTGCTATGTAATGTTTCACAATGATTGGCTAGAATATAAGTGATGTATAATGTTTGCAACTAAAGTTATGTCAATATGGTTTGTTTTCATTTCTATAAATGTATGATTGCCTATGTCATATGTGCTAGTTTAATAAAGATGTTGCTTGTTTAAAAAATTCATTTTCTTTGTTGAAAAAGTAGTACTTCATAGATAATGTTAAACATACCAAGTATGTAATGTACATAGAGTTTGTGTAGTTGGGCAGTAATAATGAAAACAGTGATTAGATAGAAGGCTTATATATGTATTACAGCCTCATATGCTTTACTGAGATTATACTGATTATCTATATCAACTGCTACATTTTTGAAACTAAATTTAAAAGTAAAAATTTAAAATAAAATCAAACAATCTACAGTTTAGGCATGGCCATAATTGCTTATAGCAAGGTTGCAAACTGCCAAAATGTGCTTTGCTATTTTTTAAGGGTAGCTGTCCCATTGATACCTTAAAATAAAAAATAGTTTGCAGTATACAACCTGTCATTACGAAATCACAAGTGTGATTGCTTGTAAACAGCCCATAAACTCTCAAATTGCTCTTTTCTTAAAGGTGGCAGTCAGATGACCATAAGTGACGGTGGTCTCATTATTACAGCGTGCAAATTTGCCAAACAGTGCTTTTTTGCTTTTTAATGTAGCAGTGAATTATTAGACTGCTACATTAATGAGACTTTAATAAACTTTCTGCTATCATTTAGAAAAAAAATGTTTCAACCTAATAACATTTTGCTACCTGAAAAATGTTTTGACAGTTTCAGCTGTCTTTACCACTTATAAACAGTACAGGACAGCAGAATGTGTTGACCTAGATGCCATGATTGTTTGCTAATAGTGGGATATGGGCATGATTTTTTATAGCAGGTCCTACCCAAGCTGACTGCCCCAAAGGATATGACTCATGCTAGCCTAATCCTACCTCAGCAGACTATAAGGTAGTTAGGGAAAAGAAAATCTGGTGGTGAAAGGTAGATACCAAATATGGTGTAAATGAATGAGACACTGGGTAAATTATGATGAAAGGTCCAGTATTAACATGCCACTTGGGTATCATTGGGAGATATATATACATATATATATATTAATCTGGCTTGATTAGATGAACTGCTCACTTCATACATACCTGCAGCCATTCTGCTCTATCTTGGCAGGATAATGATTTATTATAATTGCTCATGGTAACAAACTGCAAATTAAATATTGTAATGGTTCAGATGAGCAAAGAGTCTTGATTTGTACAAGTCATAAAGCCTTAGGATATGAGCTTTTCTTTGTATCATGAGAGTATAACTATGTCCTTCAATGAGAAGAAGTGATGACTTAAAGAAATGTCAAACAAACTAGATTTCTTCTTTCATTTTAGGGCCTCCAGAATCTGTTTTCAGCTACAAGGCTTCCTGAACCAGGGACTCGAACCCCATTGTTTGACAGGCAGATGCCAGGAAATGAAGCGGAAAAACTTCGTCTGGATGCAGCTTTCCCTTTCCTTGGAACAGGTATGAATTGAAATCATTGAAACTTTTCCTTTCAGTCTCACCTTCTCAGATGCCACCATTGCTTATTTTGTGTACATTCACTGCTCATTACTCCTCTAGGCTGCAACTGCTTGAGATTTCCTTATGTTCTAGTGCCCACTCTCCTTACGTTTGAATTAAGGATCAGAAAGCAGACAGAATGAAGTATCCATGTGCCCAAGTATAGCCTATCCAAAACATGCTTTTCTGGGTACTTCATCAGTCAGTCAGCTGTGAGCATCACTACTTCTGATAATAAAACAAGTTGCAGATCCTCAATAGCTCCTTCCATTCCTGCAATGTTGGTGTTTTCTTCATGGTGTTGCTGCAGAAAGGCATGAGAAGACTTCAACTCTCAAAAGGCATGTGCAGCCTAGGTCAAGTTTCAACTTTCTTCCATCAGTAACCTGAGCTGTTTCTTTGTTTTTCATTAGTGACATCCCAGGAATCACTACATTGCTACTTCTATGTACCAATCTGAAGTGCACCTTTTGAACCTGACAGCACTCTAACCCTTCCACATATACTTGCCCCTCCTCAACAAATCATGTGTCCACATGAACATCTCCACATACCCTACACACAAACTCATATATAGATACAAATATTGATACTTACAAGAATATCTAAATATATATAAATAAATGTAGCTGAATCTCTTGCTTCATACTAATTCTGCTTTTATTATACAATGAAAACATCAACAAGCATCAGTAAGAAAGAACTACCACAATTTTCTTGTAGAAAATTTCTGGTAGTTTTAACTCTTATGTTCCTAGAGTTAAAATCCTTGGAGGTGCTGCATTTAGTGAGAAAATGTTGTATGAATGTTTTATTCTTACTGAAAACCAGTAGTATAATTAACAGGGTTATAGAGTGATGGACTACTCCAGGTCAGTCAGCCACTGCTCTCCATGAGCACACTGTGCCATAAAAGAGCAAAGTTATACTTTGAAACATCACAGCCTTGTATACATGAGGGTTGATAGTTGCAGTTAATTCACAGCATGAGGATCACTGTAAAAATGTGTATATTCTACAAAACAATATAATTTCCAACATTCTCTTAGGTTATAAACAGAACAAGCTTAATGCATTAAGAATGGAAAAAAAATTAACAGATGAGCCAGTTATGTGTCACAATTGAAATGTACCAGCTGCTTTATTTTTACGATAACCTACACCAGAATAATAGAGCAAGAGCTTACTAGCTGCTTCATGTTTACTTTTACCTGGGTCAGAATAATAGTATAAGAGCTAACGTGTGACAGCAGTTTAAGACAGCAGAATTCAAACAGCCATGCGTACACAGCCTGCGCCTAGCTTCTGATTTAGCTGTTTATTCTTTAAAATCAAGCAGTGATGTCATGACACATCTTTAGGTGTCACAGTATACAGCACTGACACAGTTGTTACTTTGCTGTTTGTTCCATAACCAGGGTGTATACTGCATGAAAAGCTGCTTACTTTTCAAGAAGTGACTAGGGATTTCACAGTAATCTCAGCTCAAAACATTCAAGTAGAGCATTACCAAAGGTAAACCAATTCCCACTGCCTCTGAGAAATCACAGTTAGATGCATACGCCATGATGCTTTATGCATCAGAATGCCCAGGCGCATCTTGGAGTTGTGTTCATCAATAATGAAATATTCCACAGTGCAGATGTGCCACACCACGTTATAGCAGAATGCAGACGACAGAAACCAGTCATTATGTACTCTGTCCTCAGAGATAAAGATGTAGCCATGACTTCATAAATAGGATGCCTATGTATTGCAGAAATCAAAATGGGACAGAGTATGCCAATACCTGTGATGTGGCACTGTGTTATGGCAAGTAACGTGACTAGATAAAAAAAAATAAATAAATCAGGACAAATCCCAAATGGAGTAAAAAAGTGATCTTATATGAATAAAATTAATGCTAGACCCACTGAATGTCAAAATGCACTTCTCTAAGTTCTTAACAGGCTAATAATTCCTCATGCCCTTTGGATGACCTTCTAATAGAGAGGCATAGTATCCATATGCATTTCTGGCTGCACTAGTTTGGCAATAGTCACAAGATGCTGGAGGGGCCATTGAGGGTGACAGAATGACCTGGTCATTGACAAGCTCTACTGTCTGTCAGATCTCTGATGGGAGACTAAGAATCTTGCATGCTGGGAAATATAAGAAGGGGAAGGAACAGGGATTGCATCATGCCAGCTGATGTCATTGCATGTCACACTGTCTGTTAGGGAACCTGACCAGCCACCACAGAGTGGTGGCTCCCAGGACCTTTCTTCTAGTTTTTATGTGACTGTTAACTCTGTGATTCTAGGATTTAGCAGGCACAAAGGCATGCCTTCTGACAAGTCAGAAGGGCCAGCCAGTGAAGGGGTACATCTGTATCATTTGGAAAGGATTTATAGAAGGTATTCAAGAAGGGTTGGAGTGCTAGGGAAGTAGCTGGCAGCATGCAGTGGACACACAGGGTCAAGGTGTACATAAAATGATAATTATTCCTCTTGCCTTTCAGCTTTACAGATTATTGAGATAAATAGCCATCTGGATGGCATATATTTAGTGGCTTCTCCATATACCATCAGTACCTAAAATATTGGAAATCGCATGCTCGCTCATATTAGAGCAAAGCAAGAGGTTGCTCCAGAAAGCTGTGCACTGCATTTTAGGATTTTGTTTCTTCCCCAATTCTGTGCGTCATTGGAGTTGGTATATATAAGACCAGGGAGTGGAGGTGAGTGCAAGAGACCCCACCCACCAACGCAAAAAAACATTTGTTTTAAGCTGTCCTGTAACTTTGCATGTAGCAGGCAGCGTTTGATATTTCAACAGTGAGCACTTTTGATGTGAGAAATTGTTTTGCAATTTATCATGATTGGCAGGAGCATTTCCAATTATGCACCTACTAAGTAACACATGAAATTGCATCCTAAGCAATCAAAAGACAAAATGAATTACATAAAAAGGATACAATGACAGGATTGTAGTTTTTTCATGTTCCAGCGATTTGTTTGTTTTTTCAATTACTGATCAATATGAGGTACCTTATTTTTAAGTATACCACACACATGCAAAAAAGTTAAGCTTCTATAATTCCAGGTCTTAAAGGGAATCTCAAAGTGTCTTTACTCATAAAATATATAGCCTTCAGGCTTCAGGTGACAGTGCTTTAGAAAATGTTCTTTATATTCACAAAAGTCATATTTTGCGGACTGCTGCAACCTGTAATACCATTTTCTGTCAACAGAGACATCCTCAAAGGGCACAGAAGCCTCCACCAGCTCAGTTCTTTCCCATCAAAAAGACAAAGGTGTCTGATGAGAAGGATTCCTATCAGCAGACCGAAGATGCATGTTTTCGAATGCGTCTTTTCAAATGCGTCTTGGTCGAACTGACAAAACCGAAATGGCAAAATATGTAAGCGAATTCTTTCCCTGGGAAAGAATTCACTTGGCCGCTTTGGTACTTTGCCGTTTTTGGCACTGTAGTGTGGCCTCGGAGTTGGTATATTTAAGAAGGGGGAGTGTGGGGGGCACAGCCCCCCCCACTTAATCTCATATTATTTATTTATTTTTTTTTGGAACAGCGATTTTTTTCCCTTGGAAAAAAAATCTCTGTTCTGACAGTTCGGTTTTGTAAGCTTTCGCTTAAATGTGGTCGATTAATCACCGTTAGCTTACCTAAGCGTTCGGTAATCTAATATAGACCCGATGAGAAGTCCAAGATGAGATCTAGGAAAAAAAATCCAAAGAACTATGGTGATTCTTGTGAAACTGAAAGGGTCTATTTTCAGTTAACATTTGCAGTTTGACCTTACTGCACAGAATATACTCAACAATACTAACATATTTTATGTGAAGATAAGTTCCCTGCTTAAAACAATCAATTCCTAAATCACATAACCTCAAATTAAGTTAGAATGTTAACAATTTCAAGTACATTTAATGAAATGGACTTTTGGTATTGAGGTTTGCTGAAACAATGCTCAGCTAACCACATGAATGTCCCTATTATCTTAGATCATGGGTCTCATACTCAACTAAGCATGAGGGCTGTATGCAAACTAGTACGTATACAAGGATGAAGTTTACAGCAGTAGCTACTGACACAGAAGTGTGTGATCATAACACCGCAACTCGTGGAATATATACACTAAGAGTAAGACTGCAGTAAATCAGACAATTCCCCTTACCCATTGGTACAGTGAGTTTGAAGTAATACCCCCTATCCCATGATGCAGTGAGCTCGAAGGAATAACCCTTATCCCATTATACTGTGAGCCTGAAGTTAGTATGTTTTATATATATATATATATATATATATATATATATATATATATATATATATATATATATATATATATATATATATATGGATCTAGGATGTTTGAAAGATCAAACGTCTGAATCCATAACCACCGAACACACTTTAACGAAAGCGCTTTCATCAAAAAATCGGTTTCATTAAAGCGTTAATAAAAAAAAAAACACTACATTAACATTTCTGCAGAGGGGGCTTTGCCCCCCCTGCATCCCCCACACCCCCCCTACTTTAATATTCTCCCTCCGAGACCGCACTACAGTGGGAAAAAGGGAATTTTCCCTTATCCACACAGTAGTACTGCCTCAGCAACATGCATACTTATGCAAAAGTGCTTCTTCAGTGAAAAGCACTTTCACGTAAGTATGCTTGCCCTTAATGGATTCGGACATTTGATCTTTCGATCAAATGCCCTAGATCCATATCATATCATATATATATCATGAAGAGAGAAGCTTCCCTGCAAAGCAATTAAATGTTTCTGTCAGTTTCAGCTTTCAAGGTTTAACAGTAGTCACGGTTTTGTAATTTAATTTTTAAGTATTTATCCTTAATATCACAAATTCTGTTGAGCAGCTCATTGGACTGTATGACATTAAAAGACTTTTAATGGTTTTAATTTATCTTTTAGAAATGGTATTGGAAAACATCACTTTCAGAGGGAAATAGTTATTTCAGTTTTTATGTAATAAAAGACAAATGTATTTATGATTTTGTGCATTAGGCATTTGCCTCCTGTGAGAGAGAAAGTAAAAATGTGCATGCTTGTTTTGAAGATAATCTGAAACAAAAAAAAAAAAACATTTGAATTAAGAAGTGTGTAAAATTATAATAACAAAGTAACAACCTGAAAGCCAAAACATGGGTTTTGACTTACGTATGTTACTAAAATATAGCAAATGCTAGTTTAATCTTTTTTGCATCTATGCTCTTCCAGTGAATGTGAAAGGCACCCCATCTGAGAAAATATTGCCATCTTTGACTGTGACTACATCACATAAACATGCATGCCACAGTAATGTACTTTGGACACATACAGTACTCAACTGATTTATTTATTTTAAACACAAACATGCACATTTTTACCTTTTCATCATAGGAGGCAAATTTATAATACTTTGAATTATAACATCATAAATATATTTTGCTTTCACACAGCCTGCCTCTCTCCCCAGTGAGTGGATAAAAATATTTTGTTTTCACACAGCCCACCTCCACCCCCCACTCCCAGTGAGTGCACTTCTGATGTCTGACTGTGCAGAAAGTATAAATCATAAAAGCCATAGTAACGTATTTTAACATGTTGCTCACAGACACATACAATTCCTCTCTCAACAATTTATTTTAACAATGATGCTAATGATAATACAGCTGTCCTGTACCTTTACACAAAGCCTAGCTCCCTATTCCCAAAAACACAGCCACCTTATTTGTGCAGCACCTGTCATGTTAACTTGTAATAAAAGTGAAATAATGACTATAGTAACGTATTTCAACTTACTGCTCTTAGACACATGATACACTTCCCCTACCCCCAACAAGCCATATTAACAATCATTTCACTGTAAACAATTAACTGTCCTTTGATTTCACATAAGGACATGTCTGATTTTCCATTGATCAGTCATAAATTATGATCACAATGAAAGTGATAGAAGTAGTTACCACAGTAAAACATTTTGACTTGCTGCTGTCACTTACAGTTACATCCATGCCCCCAAAATAGATAAGCAATAATTCCTGTTAGGGTGGGCTTTATAAGGGGAAATAATGGACCACCCAATGGAAGGACTCTCTATCCCTGGAAGATCCATTATTTCCCCAACAACAACCTCCCTTGAGGCATTATTGCTGTTAGATAATGAGCTATCTGTTAAGTTATTTTTGTATTTGTTTTTCTTGTAGTATATTCATTTTTTTATATTGCGATATAAAATAATTCCTCTGCCTAATGGATAAACTTGCTGTAGCGCATGTAATTGATGTCTGCAGAAGTATTTATGCCCAAGTATATAATTGTGGTCTTTCTCTTAAAATGATTATTTAGTAAAGAACTGAAGACTACTGTGAGTCATTGAAGTTAAACATTTCAGTTATATACTACATACTGTTCAGAAAATGCTGGCTATTTTTAAATGTTGACGGTTTGTCTTTGTCCCTGCAAATAATTGTCTTTATCTTGAATTCTTGAGCAAAGAAGTTGAAAGGTATTAAAAGTGCTCATCTTGTCACTCCCAGGCTCACTTTCATACTCTTTCTCTTGTCTTATTCTGTATTTCTCTCTCACACATAACACATTACTTTTTTCTTTTGTTTAGTTTTTTTGTGCTCGGTAAACAACAAAACTATTTAGCAAGTGTTAAAAAATGGCAGCTGTTACCTTTTTTTTTTTTTTGCCTGAGCTTCACTGCAGCTTAATATGCTGCTACAAAGTGGTGGACATGTTTTTTACTGGGCGATATCTGTACATTAATACCCTGTTGGAGAAGATAGTTGCCCAATAGGGTATCAATTTATATTTCTCTATTATCTAAATAAATAAGCAAAAAATAAAATAAAATAAACAGATCACTGCAGTGGGTAGGTTGAACTGTTATTACTGACAACAGAAATGAAATACTGAGAGCTGACAAGCTGGAAAAAAGACCAAAACCCAGGAAAAGAGCAGATCTCAAAGATCACTCTTCCCCTTAAATATCTTTTTTTTTGCAAGGGGAAAGCCCCCACACCCCCCAACTCTTCTATCTCCAAGACCACCACACCATGGAGAAAAGGAATATTCTGTGAAATAGCTTTCTCAGACTTATATATAAGTCCATTTTTTCCATTATCTGTGTTTTGCACTCTAGCATGCCCTGACATTTCAAATGGTTACCAAACCTTATTGATTTTGAGCTCTCAGGTTTCTGATTAATGGATGACATTTTCCCAACCACAGCTACCATTTGCCTACAACTCTACAGTATCCATTGTAAATTTACTGCTGGAAATATTGTGAGGATGCTGCCCATGGTGTATGCTCTGATGAGCATAAAATCTGAAAATGCCTTTGAAACACTGCTAAACAGTGTGTGTAATTTGGGAGTGACTGCATCTAGCCTAAGTGAGCAATGATTTTGAGAGAGCACCCATCAAGGCTGTACAAAAACATTTCTCAACAATTGAGACTAATGGTTGCCTCTTCCATTTTGGCCAAATAATCTGGCATGAGGTACATGCTCAAGTCTTGGTTGGGGAGTCTGGCCAAATTGCAAGCTTCCAGCTACTTGTACACTGATGGCACTAACTTTTCAGGGACCAGACAAAATTGCCCTAGCATTTGATCATCTCAAAGACCACTTCTAGAACAGTGCCTTTGAATTACTGTCCTGGGAATACCTACCTGTTTCATTCTGGCTTTTGGAGTGTATCTCACAGTGTGCTGACTGATGTGCCACACACATAAAAGTCAGTGGAAGCCTGGCACAGGAGGCTGAGAATATTACTATCCAGGCAACAAATTTTCCTACCTGAGTTTCTAAGTGTCATTCATGCTAAGCAGGAACACATAAACAACATGTAAGGGAGTATCCTCATGGTCTTCATCCATCTCCAAAATGACACAGTCAGCAGACAAGGCTTGAGAAGCTATCTGAAGTACTTCAAAACAAGGAACAGTATCCACTGGAAGACTTCCTTAGAGCTGTAGCTCACAACTGCAGTTTATAATAACTGCACTATCCATACCCTGAGAAATGTTGACCACACTGTCATATTTACTCAGCAACACCGACCACAGAGTAACCTTTAAGCACCCACTTTTGTCATTCAAACCATCACATACTCCAACCTAAGAAAAAAACATAGAATAACTCCCTTACAGTCCCCTGTTGCCAGTAACACATGACCATTAACCAAACTCCAGCTCTAATACACATTTCTTTCTCATGTGTATGTGTTAGCTGCTTTTTAACAAAGATGTGAAACGTAACAACCAGACACTGGATTAAATCCCATCACTCAAACCAGTGATGAGCTCTGTGTGCTGCACAAATATATGCAATAGGTTTTCCTCCCAAAATCATTTAACTAAGCATTTCATACCTACAGTCAGCAAAAATTATTTCAAATTACACATTTCCCATATTCAGCATGACACCCCATCTTCATAACCCGCATTAAAAATGTTGCTTCACTCCCTGACTTCATAATTAACATTAAAATGCTGAAATTATATTATTTCAAGCCTGTGTTACTGCACACAGAATTTTCCCTACAAATTGTGATTTGCTCAATCTCTAATTTAAAACAAGCAACAGAAAGGAAAAGTGTTCAAGAAGCTGAGTTACTCTCGGTGAAGAAGTTGCACACAGGCAGCTGGAATGTTTGCATTTGTAGTTTACCCCAAAACACACCAAGATTTCTGTTATTTTGCTAATACATATATGGGTACTTGGCTGCATGTTCTCATTTTAGAGAAGTACTGGCAATGAATACAAATGAAACAATGGCTTTCTAAGCTTTTCCTTTTACACTTAAATTACTAGAGGGGATGATCTCCTTGAGGAACTGATGCATTACCTGTGATATACATGAAACATTAGTTTATCAGTCTTTTCAGATTTATTCACTTGAACATAATCACCACGAAACCATGTAGCTTACTGTTTTCATACCTCTGGCACTTTTAAAAAGGATTAAACTAAATTAATGGCTTCCTAATAAATGCTGTTTTGTGACTGACTCTATTATGTATAATGACAAAAAAAAGAAGCTCTAGGGACACAAGTAGATAGTAACCTCTCCTTCGACAACCATGTGGCCACTGTAGTTAGGAAGTCCTTCTATGTGGCACACCTCATTACAAAAGGTTTCTCATCCAGGAAGAAAGTCATAATTCCTCTCTACTCATCCCTCATTAGACCCATTAAAGAGTACAATGCCCCATTTGGCATGTACCTCACTAGACACCTGCAACAACTGGAGAGGCCACAGAAATTCCTCACAAAGAGGATCATAGGACTCAAACACATGCCCTATCCAGACAGACTCAAAAAAACTACAGCTATACTCCATCTCACATTGCCTACTTAAAGGCAATCTCTGCTTGGCATACAAAGCCATGTCTGACCCAGTGTTGCTAGACATGCTTCACCTGAAAAAGACTCAATCCTTCCACACCACATGGTCCAAAGACTCAACCTCATCACCACAATAAACAGAACCTGCTGGAGGGACAGATTCCTAACCCAGAGACTACCCATAATCTGGAATAAACTCCCCATTCATGTCAAGCAGAGTACTTCACTAGCCCTCTACAAGAAAAATCTTGATGAGTGGATGGGCAACACCCCAGGGATCACTTCAACACCCTTGCTCGATAGGGGCACAAGGAACTAACGTCCGGCAACAGGATGACTGGGAATATTCTTGGGCTAGACACTATATATATATATATATATATATATATATATATATATATATATATATACCATACCACTTCTATTACTGATTTTTTTTTTGTATCTATAACTACATGTGTGTGTATATATATATATATATATATATATATATATATATATATATATATATATGGTTTACCATCAAAATATCAAAGGCAAAACATTTTTAATCAAAAGACTGAACTATAGAGTCGAAAACAAAAACAAACTGTAGCCTATATGTCGAATGTCAGAAACACAACAATCAACATTTGACATACCAGACTTCCAGTTTTGAAAGTCTGTATCTCCTTTTACATTTCAGCAGGGGGGGCAAGGCCCCTGTGCCCCACACACCCCCTCCAAATTATATATCCAACTCCGAGATCACACTACAGTGAGGAAAAGGGTAAATTCCCCGATCCTCACTGTACCGCGTTCTCCATCCACAGTGCCAAACTCATAATAACGAATCAATCTTTACTTTCATTATTATGATTTAGTATTATTCCAGTTCAACATTTTGAAACTTTGAAAACATACTTTTGGCCACACACTGTTTGAATATTTTGATGGCAAACATATATATATATATATATATATATATATATATATATATGTGTGTACATACACAGTAGAAAGTCAATTATCTGAAAGTATGGATAATCAAACTGTTTGGAAAATCAAACATACATTGAACCGGATAAAAAAAAACTTCTAAAATCTTGTTTTCTCTGCATGCAGGAAATACACTTTTCAACCATTCAGTGATTCCAATGGGCAATAAAGAATATTTTTCTCACATGAACAGGCTACAAGCTCAAAAAACACTCACAAGTGAATATGCATAATGTTTACATATTCAGACTTTATGATTTTTTCTACCCAAAAACTTTGGAAGCCTGCATTCGTATAATTAATGTTTCAACTGTATTACTGATGTGTATATATATATATATATATATATATATATATATATATATATATATATATATATATATAGTTAGTCTGCAAACCTTCTGAGGAAGGTTGAGTGCTGGACTGGCAACTTGACACTGTAAAACTCTACTGCCACTCGTTCTGCGGACCACTGATCCGCTGCGGTGCCCCATAACAGGAGCAGCCAAAAGGAGAAGAAGAAAAAGATAAAACACCCAAAATGACAAACACCTCTATTACTGATATATATATATATATATATATATATATATATAAATGGGTCTACTTTGTTTCATTGAAATCTCATTTCACTGAAGTGAAGTACTGGCACTATGTAGAGTACCGTAAGGCAAGTAAAAGGTATATACCCTTTTCCCCACTGTAGTGTGATCCTGAGTTAGTATATATAGTTGGGAGGGCACAGTCCCCCACATTGTCCCCCCACCTAGTTTGGTTTTATATTATATTTCACTGAAAGCTTCAAAACAATACATTTGAAACAATAGACATGCATACGTACAACACCAATGACTAACTCTTTCCAGAAGACAATATATACCCAAACTAAGTGGGGGGTTGCACCCCACACACCACCCAATCTGGAGGGGGTGCACCCCTCACCCCACCTATATATACTAACTCCGGGATGAAGGATGCAGGGAGGTAGACAAAATTAGAGGGATACTGCGTATTGAGGGGAGTGGGAAAGGCACGGAGTGGTGAAAATATTTTTCTAGCATATGTACGCACGTTTTCCCTAACTTCTACTTCACATGTATAGAAAGCAACAAAAAAAATCATAGCTCACTGCATAATGTTGAAAGCATTTTATTGGACATAGCAGGTAAAGCAGCACAATCATACAAGATTGTGTGATTTTACTTTTTTATCTATGTCCAGTAAAAGTACCTTTTATGATAAATAGTGACCTAACCTGAATTTGTGTTCTTTGGACCTTTTCTGTGACTTGCTTCGTCTTGCCTCATTTTGATTTGGGTTACTTGGATTTCACGATTGTCCCCACTTTCATGCAGCTGCTGCCCTTAAATATCAAGTGTGTTTCCTCTCAAATAACTAATCTTATGTTTACAGTTTACAAACACAAACATAGATATGTGAATACTCACTTTAATTGTAGAGCTTCAAGACAGGATTCTTAAATGAGTCTGAATGGTTCATTGAGGGGTAGAAAATGCATGCCCATGGCAGACAGGGTCTTTCCATCCTTTTCACACCTGGATAGTGTGTCCTTTACCTTGGGGCCAAATAAGGATGTTCTGTCAAAGAGGACATTGATGAAAGATGACTTGAAGGGCTTCACACCCTCACAAAGATACATCCAGGCATGTCTAATTATGGAAATGTCTGCACCTGCTGCCCTTGAGGTTCCCTCTGCTATGTTTGATGCCAGTCTCCTGGATTAATTGGATATGGACTGAAGGGTAGTCAGCTGGGAAGTTACAGAGACTAAACTTGCTCAGAAACAGCACCCCAGATGTTTTTTGATAACTCCTTAATCAAATCCCTCTGTAAACTTCTAAAATGTGCCAAGAGGTTGAGAGACCTCAGTGCAAAAGTGGATGAGGTGTATACACACCTCCCAAATCTGTTCATCACCTCAGAATCCCTGATGGGGGGATGGACAGTGGAACCTTTTTGGCTAATTCCTTCTTGGTGGCTGCCACAATGACCATGGTATCAACAGGGACTCCTTTGTTCCAGAACTGCCTGTCTGGGGGTGGTGCTATTATCCTGTCTGGTCTCCGATGAAGTCTCCAAGGAATGGTTTCTGTGGTGTCTGGATCCTTCCACTCCCACAGTGAAATTATGTCAATGAGCTCATCAGCAGGCAGAGTCACCAAAGGAGGTAAAGGGTCCAGTAGCAAAAGCCTCCAGGAGAAAAGATTCCTCAGATGCTGGGTTACTGGGCATCCAGCTACCTCTCTGTTTAAGGATTTCCAGGATGTCTCCCAAGGAGATATCATCAGGAGGTGACTGTGGGGACCTTTCACCTTCATCAAAATCTGTGTCTTCAGTGATAGACTCCTCTGGGGGGGGGGTCAACATGCTTCCTCTTGCATGTTCTCTTCTTAGGGACCTCCTCAGTGGGATGTTCCTGGGAGGTATCAGGAAAGGAAATTACAATTCCCTGGGAGGGAACCTGGGGTATTGGTACTGGCTACCCCTGTGGAATGAGATGGTGTAGTTCTGAACATTGAGACATGATGGTAGAATATTTAGGATCCAAGCGGGATGGCTCCACGTGATCTGTTGAAGCAGAAAACACCCTCTTTGCAGCTTCGAAGGCAGAGCAGTTCAGAGGAGGGAACATCGTCAGATCTGAGAACACAAGCTTCTGAACAGCAGCCCCCACCCTGAAGGCAAACCTCTGAATTGGAAGCTGGAGCCAAGCTGTCCAGTGCCGAGGCTCTGAGGTATAGAGACAGCTCTGAAAGTCTCAGAGTTGAAGAATGTAGCACCTTGGATCCGACAGACAGACTACTGCTACTGGAGCTCCCTGGATCTGACTAGACCACAGCTCTCAGGGAAAACCTCGGATCTGAGGATGAAGTTATCCTTGGATCCAAGTCAGATGGGACCAGACAGCTTGGATCTGAAAGCTGTGAAATATCCAAAGGAGTCAGCGGAGGAACCTGTAAAACAGGGGAGAGGGGAGGGGGTTGCAGACATTCAGATGTCTTGACCGGTGGGGGATAAAATCGGAAGGGATACTAATCTGACCCTGCACCAGAACAATCTTCCTCACCTCTCCTTCCACATCTTCTTCTGTCAGGCTCCTAGAACATCAAGTGGAATAGATGGACGGGGATTTTGGACACTCCAAAAAGGGCGAAGGTACTCTGTCTGGGACAGGATCCAAAGTAGGGGAGCAACTTGTTCTGGGTAAAGGTTGATTATCCAATTTTGTTAGAGTCAGATCTGATGAAATCAGATCTGAGGACTGACTTCCTGGGATCCAACGTAGAAGTCGTCGGATCCAATATGGTTGGATTAAGAGATTTAGATGTTGTTGAATCCAAAGGCCCAGCCAGATCTTGCAACTTGGACTTTTTTGGATCTGGGGTTGAGACCAGATTGTTGGAAGACCGCTTCCTAAAAGAATCTGAAGTGAAAGCAGAGAAAGAGGATTTCTTTTGTCTAGCCTTGGTAGAAGAACCCTACGAGATTGCTCCTCCAAAGGAGGAAAGGAGAAGACCTTTTAGAATGAGTTTGTTTTTACACTCCACAAAAGCACAGGGATTAAATCCGTGACATATGGAGACGGTATCTTGTAAGTGGAGAAGACCCAAACAATAAACGCATAAAGTGTGGGTATCAGAAATAGGCATTTTATGCCCACACTTTAAGCACTTTTTAAAGCCAGCTGTCTTATCTGCCATTTTAATAAAAGAGGGACAAGTTATTTTAATTAACATAACAGTCAGATAGGAAATAGTTTTTTTGTTTTTCTTTTTTTTAATAGAGACAGCATAAGAAATAATAAAGGAAAATAAAGGTTACCAACAATGACATTAAGAACTTCTACTGCAGAGAAAAAGGCTACCCAACAAAGGTATTAAGAACTACTATTGCAGAGGAAAGAAAATATACTAATGATAGTATCTAAAGTGTACAGAAGTAGAAGAAATAAGAAAGCCAAAATTCAAGAAGAAATATAAAAATATATATAATAAATAGTAAGGGGATGGGTGAAGGCTATATCAGAAAGGAAATTGGTAAGAAATAAGAGCGAAATTATACGTTTTTAGCACTTATCTTAAATGAAGCTCGAAAGAGTTGGATGACCACGTCCTTTGCTGGAAGCAGCAAATGAGATCTGAGGTAGCTCGAGAGCTTTTGGTTGCCACGAGCTTTAGCAACGGCTGAGTCGGATCTGAGGGATCAGATCTGAACTCATCAGCTGAGGACAGAATGAAAATTGACAACATCAGATTAGGCCTTTAGCCTGCTAGATTTTTTTCTGTTTTCCCTTGTACAAGGCTGCCATACTTGCCACCTTAGCTTTCAGGTACTTGTGGTCTTGGCCAGTAACCTAATGAAGATATCTATCAGGGGATTTGCCAGTACACTGACCAGATTGCAGAAGACTCTGGGAAGCAGTCCAGCTAGTCCCCTGTGCCTTACTTTCCTTAGGGCAGTCATTTCATTTGCAACTTCCTCCCTAACTATCCTAGTGTCTGTCCACTGCTTTGGGTCTATATCATATGAGTGAATCGCACAAATTGCGAATGCTCAGAATATCAAACGTACCAGACCTCGAAGTGCTTTTTCTGAGATCGTGGTACAGTGAAGAATGGGATATTTGCCCTTTCCTCACTGTAGTGTGACCTCAGAGTTGGAATATATATTTAGCGGGGGTGTGGGGGGCACAGCCCCCCACAATAGAAAGTTTGAGGTCCGGTACGTTCGATATTATGAGCATTCGTAATTTGTGCGATTTGCTCATACTATATAGACCCCACTGCTTTCCCTACCTCTCTTCCAACTATGGTACCCTACACCCTCTTTATGTAAACCGAGTCAAAGAAATTACTCAGCATCTCTGCTTTTTCACCGTCTTCCATGATCAACCTCTAATTCTTACAGTCTGGCCTGGTCAAGTCTTTCCTTTCACCCCGTCTGACAAAAAGTCTTTGTTCCCC
The DNA here is from genome assembly GCF_019279795.1 of Protopterus annectens. Taxonomy (NCBI): domain Eukaryota; kingdom Metazoa; phylum Chordata; order Ceratodontiformes; family Protopteridae; genus Protopterus; species Protopterus annectens. The sequence goes on along the minus strand of NC_056741.1, from coordinate 1,291,063,502 downwards.
TCACCAGTCCCTTCTGCCAACCCTTATTTGATTTGCATATTGCTATTTGCCTCCTAGTAATGTGCTTTGTCCACCTCCACAGCCTCCCCACCCCACCTTTTGTATGATGCAGTTTTGCCCTGACTGCTACCTTCCTATAGTCTACACACTGGTATTTATTTCTCTTCTACTAATCCTCATTCAAAGCCCCACATTTCATTCTTTGACCTGATCTGGTAGTTGCTCTCCACTACATTTACTTCCAGACTAAAAATGATCTCTAATTCACTTATCCAGAGTAACAAAATGATCTGTGACCTATTTACTCAGACTAGTACAAACTATACCACTAAAGTCCATTACTTATACCTTTGCCTTTTTATACTTCCCTCACTTGAAGCAACACAATAACAACATGTTGACTATTTGGTACCTTCACTTTAACAACCATGCACCCTCCATCTGTTTATGATCACACGTTTATTTCTGTTTTTTTTTTTTTTTTGGCATAGTGCCGCACCAGTTGAACACATCATTGCTGAAGATGTTATTCATCAACACCACCCTCTCCATGCTGAAGTTCCCAATCTGTTCCGGGAAAATTTAGATACCTGATAAGTATACAATTCTGCCTCACTCTTTATTCTTTGTCCCAGTCTCTTGTCCTTGCTTAATGCCTCTAGGTAGTGGTATGCTATCTATAAATACATCAGCACCTGCCTTTCTTCTATCTTAACTGTCAGAGTTGCTTAAACTAGGTTCTGACCCTCACCACTCCAGTGCGACCTTTAGTAGGTGGTGTTTCTCTCCTGACATTACATTTGATGCCCTGCATAATGCAAAGTATTTCATGTCTTACACAGGTCATTGATTCTTACCCAGATCTCCCCTCTCTGGTCATTCCTGAGCAACCTATACCCTGACACCGCCATGTAATATCCAGATTTTGTCAGAGGATCAGTTTTCAGTGATACTCTCCTCTCACACCACTACATGCAACGTCCCCATCTTCTTTGCTAGATTTCTTGCACTGCATGATAATGCTGCGTAGCATTACTCTGCGTCATCCTTGTTTGTTACTCTGCTATGTTCGACTGATTGGTGCTCAAGTGTCTACCCCTTCTACTTCTGTGATACTTCCCCTTCTATCTTAATTGAAAGATGCAATTCCAGAGAATACCTTTACATGTTAGTTCTTTGCATTGCTGCCTCTTGGGGCTATAAATGCTCTTTGCACTGCTGCCTCTCGGGGCTATAAATGCTCTGAGCACTGCTGTCTCTCAGGGCTAATTCTCTGAGCACTGCTGCCTGTCAGGGCTAATTCTCTGAGCACTGCTGCCTCTCGGGGCTAAATGCTCGGAGCACTGCTGCCCCTCGGGGCTAAATGCTTGGAGCACTGCTGTCTCTCGGGGCTAAATGCTGCAAGCACTGCTGCCTTTTGAGGCTAAATGCTCAGAGCACTGCTGCCTCTCAGGGCTAAATGTTCCGAGCACTGCTGCCTTTCGAGGCTAAATGCTCTGAACATGAATACTGCTGCCTCTTGGGGCTAAATGCTCTGAGCACTGCTGCTTCTTGGGGCTAAATGCTCCAAGCACTGCTGCCTCTTGGGGCTAAATGCTCTGAACATGAACACTGCTGCTTCTTGGGGCTAAATGCTCTGAGCACTGCTGCTACTGAGGGCTAAATGCTCCAAGCACTGCTGCCTCTTGGGGCTAAATGCTCCGAGCACTGCTGCCTCTTGGGGCTAAATGCTCCCGAGCACTGCTGCCTCTTGGGGCTAAATGCTCCCGAGCACTGCTGCCTCTCAGGGCTAAATGCTCTGAACATGAACACTGCTGCTTCTTGGGGCTAAATGCTCTGAGCACTGCTGCTACTGAGGGCTAAATGCTTCGAGCACTGCTGCCTCTCAGGGCTAATTCTCTGAGCACTGCTGCCTCTCGGGGCTAAATGCTCTGAGCACTGCTGCCCCTCGGGGCTAAATGCTCTGAGCACTGCTGCCTCTCAGGGCTAATTCTCCGAGCACTGCTGCCTCTCGAGGCTAAATGCTCCAAGCACTGCTGCCTGTTGGGGCTAAATGCTCCAAACATGAACACTGCTGCCTCTTGGGGCTAAATGCTACAAGCACTGCTGCCTCTCAGGGCTAAATGCTCTGCACACTGCTTCCTCCCTAGGCTAAGGTAGAGCTAGTTCTTGACATAGACCCATCCTTCTACCAGCCTTAAGATTTTCTGCCTTATCCACTGATGCAGATGGTATTATAATCCCTGTTCCCCTCCATCACTGGCAGGCTGGCTTCTGACGTAGGTTAACAGTTATGGAAATGCTACCTTCAACCATCTTTCCCAGACACTGCTTGTAACAATCTCAGAACCTCCTGTGAGAAATCACTGGTGCTGATGTACATTACAACATGCATCTATTCCCCTCTCTTTTTGGTAACCAACTTGATGATGTCCTAACAAGTCTAATACCTGTTGGCAGTTTCAGTGTAGCCAGGTCTCTGCTGTCTCCCCTGCCAAGACTCTTAATTCCCTTGGAGACAGAATCCCTAATCATCAAAATCATATTTCCTGTCTTATGCTGTGGTTTCTCTCTATTTATTTCCCATATCATTTCCCTTCTACAAGCAACCTTTTCCCCTCCAGCTGTACCACCACCAGCCCTCTTCAATGTCTCTGTTAGCTGCCTCCTTACCACAGCTGCACACAATCCTTTCCCATACTTCCTGTACTCTTCTTAAAAAGTCTTACTAATTGTTGTCTATCCCTGATTCCCTCCTGTCTAACCTGCTTTATCTGTATACTGAGTTTCTCCAAGGAGCACTATAGTTGTGCCATTTTTAATTGCACAATGAAACATAGCAGATTACATGCTCTGTTTGTATTTGACATTGTTTTTAGACATTGGAGTGTTCTTTGTGGTGTATGCCATGCTTTGTTTTCTTTTTTTGGGAGGAGTCAGATAAAAAGAAAAACAATGGGTTTTATGTTTCTTTCTGGGAGAAGAGTATTATTTTCAGGGAGTGGTGCTTTTGGAGTGCAATTGTGTGAAAGGTTAGAGGTTTTAATGTTATTTACATCTCAGCGAAGCAGGATCCAATTAATCATAGTAACTTCCTTTTTGCCCTTTTTTTCCAGTTCATCCTGCTGGATGCCCTCTGGGCCATCCATTTAGTGGGCACCACTTTTCAGCTCTCTTCCTCCTCTGGTGGTCTCCTCTGCTTTGTGACCCTTCTAATCTACTTCCTTCTTGCTTCTGCTGCAGGTGTTGCCTCCTGCATGACCACTTGTGGCTGTAACTGTGTGTTCAGGTGCTTGCACACTGGATCTTTTCACTGTGTTATCTACTTCCCAGTTACTTTTCCCCCATTTCTCTTCTTCATCCTTTATGCTGTCTGCTGCATACTTACGCTACTCACACTGTATCTTCCACCTATCACTTTTGTCTTACCTTTTCCTAACCACTTCTCTTCTGGGTTCCCAATGCGCTTGCTTTTCAGTCCCACTATGCTCTTTCAAACCCAGTAAGCCAGCCCAAAACAATCCCTAGCTCTATATTTGCACCTGCGCCTTCATGTTCTCCTGCAGACAAATATTCTGCCATCCCAAAGCTCCCTGTGCAAAACCTCTGCCACACACCCTAAGAACTATATCTTTTTCCAGCCTGCACTGCTCCCTTCATGCTGTCACAGCACTGAATTTCTTCTTTTTTTCATTTTTAATTTATTAGTAGCTAGCTATACCAGTCTAATGTTTTCCCTTACCTGATTCAGCAAATACTACACAAGTTAACAAGTACTTATGAAGAAGTAAACTTGCTTTAACAATATCTGACCTCAAAATAAAAAAAAATACAAAAAGAAGTCAGATTTAATACATCTCTAACAATTCTATGCATTCTGAAGAAACCCGAGATGACCACTATGAATCCTGCCAGTGTACCTACTTTTTATCCTGTGGCCCAGGCTTTGTGTCTTCCATGCATACCATTTTTATTGTTGCTTTACATTCAATGCTATAAATTATTTTTCCCTGTATTTACAAGATTTAGGTAATATATGCACTTACTAATTCACAACACACATTTACTAATCCCAATAACGCACTATAAATTAACATTAGACCCAGTGCTTTATATCCAATCCTCACCTGTTTGGCATCTACTTCTCTGAAGTTCAAGCCAACACAAAGGGACTCTGGCTGACAAAGTTCACAAATGATTGCAAACTGGGAGGCATTACTGATTCTTCAACTGATGTAGACATTCTACAAAAAGGTCTCACTGACACCAGTGACTGGTGCCAGAACCATGGCATTAAGCTCAGTGCCAAAAAGTGCATCGTCATTCCCTTTGGGAAAAATTCGGTGCTGATGAACTACCACACAGGCGGTAGTCCACTAAACACCAAAGATGTGATAAGAGACCTGGGGACACAGGTTGACAGCAACATCTCCCTTTGATAACCACATTGCCACTGTAGTCAGAAAGTCCTTCTATGTGGCACATTTCATTACAAAAGGTTTCTCATCCAAGAAGAAAGAGGTTATAATCCCTCTCTACTCGTCCCTCATTAGACCTATTATAGAATACAACACCCATTTGGTATGTACCTCAATAGACACCTACAACAACTGGAAAAGCCACAAAAATACCTAAGAGGTCTTAAGCCTTAGATACATGCCTTATACTCTTGTCTCTTATTGCCTACTTAGAGACAATCTCTGCTTGACCTACAAAGCCATGTCTGACCCAGAGCTGCTAGATATGCTTCACCTAAAGAAATCCCAATCTCTCCGTGCCACATGCTCCAGGGACCTAAACCTCATTACCACAATAAACAGAACATGCTGGAGGGACAGGCTCCTAACCCAGAGACTTCCCATATTCTGGAACAAACTTCCCATTCACGTCAAGCAGAGCACTTCACTGGCCCTCTAAGAGAAATCTTGATGAGTGGATGGGCAATAGGAAGTTCACCCTGGGGATCACTTCAGTGCTGTGCTTGACAAGAGGCACTGGGAACTAACTTTGGGCAATATGATGCCATGGAATCTTCTTGGCCTAGGCTTATATAGGCTCCACGGCCATTAGCCTAGTACAAACCTATGAACCCATAACATATCTACAGAACACAAGACCCCTTTCCATTATTCAGCACCACCAACCCAAAACTGCTCCATAAAGGATCTTGGGACCTTAATGCTCATTGACAGCCTTTTCTGAGGCACAGCTAATTCTACTGTCATTTATGGTGATGGTTTGCCCTCGCATTCAGTTTTTGAAGTAAACTATCATTCCAAAAAATCCTGGCAGATACAACTTACTCAAATAGCAAACAAAAATAAATAGATCAATCCTGTCAAATAAAAATAACTGAATTTAAGTTCTTTCATCCACAAAGTAATCACAATAGATTCAGTATACAGACTTCACATTTACACCTACTTAAACTCATGTGACCACAAAACATCATATGCCAATAAATTACAGCACATAAGTATAAAGAAATCAGTGAAAGTAAAAAAAAAAAAAAAAAAAACAAATATCAACAATTACAATTTATTTAGCTGATCTTGACTTTAAGAACAATAGAAATTTAAATATCATTCAAGCTTGAAAATGAGACATAATTCAACCTAAGTTGATAACTTAATTCCTGATATTCAAGTATGACCTTGAAATTACCAATCATAAAATTCCTTAGGACCTTTTCCAACACGCACAGAAAAGACTTTTGAAAGCTTGGGTAGTTTAGAAAATATTCATATAAGGTACAATTTTTGTCCTGCTGAGATATACTATAAAACTAATCATAAATATGTTGGTGTTGGAACCTTCTGTCAGTATTGCCTCTAGAGAAGGCTTCACATGTAATACACTTAGCAATACATGCAATCCCAGATTTCATGCAGTTGTAATGGCAGGAGCATGATACAACTCTGGGCTAGTCACAGACATCAGTTTGGACCATAGTGAATAAATCAACATTGTCTACATGTCCCATACCTTGACAAACCACCATTTAGTTTGGTAGTTCCATTTAAAATAGAGGAATCCCTTTCCAGAATGCTCTTAACATTGTTTTTTTTTTTACTTGTATGTAAAAGCTGGTTCAACATCCAACTTAAGTATCAACATCTAATTATACATTGCCAAATACCAATTGCTAGTAAAAATCTGTTTAAAGATTTTTGTGTCAATGAAATAACGCAAAATCATAGATCTTTCCTAATTATTATTTCTAATCCAGTGTCAAGAGTTACCTTTAGAATTTGATATAAGCTTAACTAACACAGAGCCAAAACCATTAGGCCTGCCTAAATAGATCTGACTGGTAACAGTTTCTTACAATTCCAGTGATACCCCATGCCCAGCAAAATCACTGAAAAACACATTTTATTTAAATACATATCATCATAAAAAACAGTCTAGATAGCTTGACCCTCTGGCCCTTAGCTATATTCTTTTTCTGCCAGTAGGAATGATTACTATTACCATACAGACAAATGTTAGAAAGGTGAGTCTGCAATAAATATTTGAACCAAAGCTGTCAGTTTCATATTGCATGAAAATTATAACATCCAAATAATTAATAGACAACGAATCTGTCATAAATGAAGTTAAAAAGTCAGTTGTCATACTAAAATAATCAAAACAAAAATATCAGGTTCTACCAGAGTCCCTGTCTATAACATAAAAATACCATCCGTATATCTCAAATATAATTTCAGGTGATTCTTATAGGAAGATGCAAAAATTATTTTTTTCCAGTGGCAAATAACAAATTTGGGAAAAAAATGGAGCACATGTAACACCTGATTTTTTTTTTTTTAATTATTCCCCTCAAAAGTAAAAAAAAAAAATTTCTAGAACAATTTCCATAAACAAACATAAAAATTGCTATGACATTATTGTTAAGTTTGTCATAAGCAGTAAACTAGTACTATGTGATACAAGAGTAAATAAGTTTTTGATGTTGAATGTAACTATCAAAGCACTTTGTATAAAATCCAAGTTCTGAATACAATCAAGAAATTGCCAAGAATCTCACAAAGCAGGTGGATAAAGCTCAATCCCCCATAACAAAGATTCCATGGCAATAGGTAAACAGTTCAGTTCTGAAATCCTTCATCAAAATAACTGGAAAAAAGGCGATCATCTACATCTCTGTAGACCTTAAGAATTCAAAAAAATTACAGAGCTAACTGGGTGTTTGAAAGAAATTCAAACTTTTTTCATTATTTTATCATAAAGAAGAAAATCAATAGCACTACATGCAGCCAACATTTCAAATTAAAAAAAAAATCCAGACTGACCTACCCCCATTCGAAATCATACAAACAGGCTTTCTTGATTATTCAAAGATGGTTTGAGGAATGAACTCATACAAACAAATCAATATCATCTCAATAAATGTTAGAGAGTCAAAATAGTGATGGCTATATACACAGCCCATTGTAGATAGTCTACAGTCCTCTACAAGGCAAAACTGGACCTTTGACTGTAAGTAAACTCCTCACTGGAGTAAATTATTTATGTAAAGAATGAATCATGTAGCTGGTTCTGTCTGAGAGTTTCATTCATCAGTTAAACAAGTCAGCATCACCTCCAGTGGTGCACTGTATTCTGTACACTTTGAAGTATATCCACCTTGTCTTACCAATTGTTCTACAGTCCTCTGCTTCAGTTCAAAGCAGGCTTAGGGAGCTAATGAATTACCTGTGACTTCATTCACTCCGTTCCCAGCAACATCTTTGCTACAGTCCAACCAGTCACACTTCAACCTCACAGCTTGGTTCAGAGTCACATTTCATAATCAAGTAAAACTCTGGTGATTTCTTATCTGGTACTATGATGACATAACACACACACACTTGGCAATACTCTAAGAAATGTCAAGATCAGTCAAACTCTCAATCAAAAATGATTAAAAACAGGACCAATCAGAAATCATGGGTGCAGAGTGCCTGATTATACTACAAGCATCCTAGATTTGGACAGCTGGAAGACCAAGCTGGAAGTTGGAGGAGTCTATTCTTATTTCTTTGGGAGGTGTTCCAGGTCCTCAGACAAGCAGTGGATGTACAGCATCTGTCTGCAAGAGATGTGACCTCTCACAAATTACATCACTGCATGTCATTACTAAACAAGGAGGAAATCATCATACCCAATACAATGTGTTTGTGTTTTGAGGGGGCGTTACACTGAATTATGACTCTCGGCTTGAACAATGACCAAACATATATTACAGTAACAGTATGTGGATGAGTACTTGTCACATGGATAATTACCATTGTTCAGAATTTATAACTATTCTGCGCCGCTTGCTATCCTGCACCTTTACTGCATCATTAAATCTGCTGTCCTGAAATCATACCTCACACAGCAGAAATGTGGCTGCATGCTTATTTTGAAATTACCTATTCAATCATTTTCTCTGTACTCTTCACTCAAGTAACATCACAGAAATAAAGTACAAGTAATTCTGTAATTTTTGCCAAGTAAAATGTTTGAAATGATTATATTTAAGTGCTGTACTACTAAGTTATTGATTAATGGCTGACTTCCAAATCCTAATTGCAAGACCTGATTTCAACACTGCAAGCTAGTATATATTTTTAAGGCAAAAGTGAATTAGCACTGTAGTTTCTTTTTAAGTGACAGCTGTTACAAAGAAAAGTATGGGAGAGCAGTGAAACTATTTTGTCTTGTATCACTTCTATCTACTAACACCTTCACATTGATGTATGTTTTTCAGGTACTCCTGGCTATGCCAAGCCTCCCGGTTTGCTGACTTCCTATGGCAGAAATGTACCATTCCCAGAATACCCCTGGAGTTTTAACCCATACCTGCACAGTGGCTTCCCACTGAACACATCCAAGCTCTCAGCTTCTCTCTATCCTCCACACTTCTATCCCACTCCTCTGCCCAGTTCCTTGACCCAACTCCCTACTCCAGTCTCGATTCTTCAAGGAGATAACATGGACAGAACTGCAACAGCAACTTCCCTTCCTCGGATCTGTTTAACTCCTTACCCTGGGGCACTCCCTTTTAGGGCTGACCTGAGTTCCAGTGGGAACAGAGAACAGGAGCAGATACTGCAAAGGGCCCAAAGTCCAGCTGCAGGGGCCAAAGAAGACCCGGGATCAGACTCAGAGTTGGAGATCACCGACCTCAGTGAGTGCAGCTCAGAAAATGAAGGCTGTGAATTCAACCTTGATGCTCTTGAGGAGAAACTTGGAGCACTGGAAAACTCAGTCCGGAAAGTTAAACACTCGGAGCTTGAGCGAGGTTTGGAAAAGTCTTTGAATTCAGAAAAAAATTCATGCAGAAATAAAGGATTGAAACTGGGAATATAGATATGAGAATTTTAGAGATCCATGATGCACACTCACAGGTGTGTGCACAGACTGGAAATTTGCTATGAAGCTGCTTACTATGTTGACATCTTCAGCACTTACTTTGGATGACTACTATGTAGGACACTGTCTATTGACAATGTCTAATGCATTTCTGCCCTGGAAACAGGATGGGAGCTATATAAAACAAAATTTAGCACGGCAAAATGATTGTGACTGATAGTGTTGTTAACTTTCCAGGAGACCACTCAGTGATTTGACAGTTGTCTCATATTCTTTAGGTTTCAAAATTGTTCACCTTTGACTCAATTTTCTCACTCAAAGAGTGCACTTCACAACTTTCTCACACATCCATCTGACTGTAGCAGTATCAGAAGTGGCAAGTATGTCTCCCATGTGGTCACTTTTACTTTTCTGTAATGTAAACACAGGAAATATGTGTTTTTATGGGAAAACCTGAGCTGTTCTTTTGTAGAATGATGTATTGGTTTTGATAGTTATTGCAGCTTCAAAAACTTAAGTAAGCACTGACAGATCAAATTTTACAACATAGCTGGAATCATGTTACATTACACATCCCAAATTATTAACTCCATGAAAAGGAATTGTGCACAGCATTGCATCTACTGAAATGATACAGCAGCATTTCTACAGGTTGGTTACAACTGGTGCAATGGATATTACATATTCCTAAAGGCAACAACATAAAAATGACTTACTCCTGTTATGAAAATTTGTTGATGACCCCTTAATGAAGTACATTGATATGGGGAAGGGAAATGTTGCTCACTATGTTTACATTTTATTCTTAGTAAGTGGTTCCAAGCAAGTGAAGAAAATAAATTATAGCAACAAATTTAATAAGAAAACTTGACCTAAGCTGAGGGCCATTACCATGAAATGTACATAGGGCAATCCATTGCAGTAAAATTCTTGTGTCAGTGGACATTTACTTGCAGGGTCATAACTGACTGTCTACCTAATTTGATGAAAATGCATCCCCATCTTCATGTTCTGAAAACAGAGGTTTATCAGCTGAAAAGCATTTCAATAGAAAAAAAAAATCTTAATATTGTCCCTTGCAAACAAGATGTTTTTTTCCAAGTCTGCTGACACTTTAATTAGGTTAGAACAAGCAGAATACATGAGCAAACTAGTGCTTCTGTTAGACAATCAGAAGTAATCAGCTTAGAGAATAAAACCTAGGATGCAAATGTATTAGCATCTTGCCGGTGAGATCATATCTGGAAAGCCCGTTCACCCTTGCTGGCTAGCAAAGAATTGCATTCTTATTAATTATTTTTAATTTTATCTATCTAGTGATTTATTTAATGCTCTTGAATAATGAGCTGTATGTGTGCAAGTACTTTGATACATTTATACCTGAAAGAAACCTTACAGGTAGGTAGTAGCCACCTCTGGAATGCAACAAAATCTGTTCTGTACATCGCAGTTTGTAACAAGGAAAGCCACAGATTCTGTGCATCAACTCTTCTTTCATCAGTAAATAGGCCTACTTCCTAAGAGGGTAATTTCAAACTACATTAAAAGTGACATTTGAGAGTGGCTTAAAATTCAGTTGCAGGGTCAGCAACTGAAGTGATAGGTTCCAAAAAACTAATCCTACAATGCAAGCCCTTGCCTTTTTCTGTAACAGAATGTTGGAATATAGCATGAAACATCTGGAGTTACAGCAGAGACATGAAGGCACATCCCAGCATAAACTCTAGATCTCCATCTGTACAGTGTAGTAACAGATTAGCAAGGAAAGCTTACATATGACAATTACTTGCCTGTATTAATAGCTGTAGGAGTGGTAGATTATTTCAAGCCAGACATCCAGATGCTAAACTAACTTTACCTTTCAGTGTAATTAACTTTATGTCAGAGTCATCGTTTTCCTCTACATTACCTACCTGTAGTTTAGTGGCTAAAACCCCATTAGTACCTTTGACTTTTTTTCCTTGCCACAGATCATGATGGTCCACAATTGTTTTATTTATTCAGAAGTTACTGTTTAAGAAAGGAAGGTATCTCAAGCAATGTGATATACAGTAGACAATGCATTTTCTGTAGCTTTTACTGCTAATCGATGTTCCAAAATTTTACATCCTAAGCACTGCAAACTACACATTACAGTGAAAGTAAATCTATTTTACAAAAGGTTTGTTGTAAAAATTTGCAGGAAGAATGGAGATAAGGTACACTGCAGTGCTACATAACCTAACTGATAAGCACTCTCATTATGGTGAGTAAAGTGTTGTTTTTATCCAAATAACTGTAGAAAATTAAGGACAATATAAAATATTACACAAACTACTTACCAGCTCTGTGAAATAGCAGTCAGTCTCCTGTGAATGACTACATCTGCAAGACTTGGGTGACACATTTGATACCTAAGCAAAAGGGTAGAGGGTCTGGAACTGACTAGGACTATGACTCTGAAATTTGAACTTTATGACTTATTTATATGGAAGTTTTAAATTATTAAAGGCTTTTCACGTATGGTTGGGGAAGGGGTTACTCAGTTACACAAGCCTGATGTCACCAGGATTTCCTCTGTTGCTGCTGCTTGAACTTTTTATGAAAAGCAGAAAAACATGAAAAAATGCTTTTGTTTGCATAATTTCCCAAGCAATTACTGCTTTCCATAAAATGGTGTCCTGCTAGCTTACAAGTTCCTCATATGTTGACTACGTTCATGAAACAGCTGATTAACAGCCATCCCAGTTTTGCCTTTTTCTATAGGCCAATATATGTACCATCAGATGGCTTAAAAAATGAGTGAGCACTGAGAGGGACATGTCAAAGTTCTGCTTTATCATCCACTGACTAGGGCTCATTTCTAAGTTGGGCATTTGTTTTTAAGGCTGCCAAAGCCCTAGAAGTCACACTAACATTATAGGCACATTTCTGCATAACTACATCTATTTAATCAATTGCAGCAGTAAACATCTCCATCACACCCTTTACACCATTGTCAAGGAAGACTTGTTACTGTCATGTAAGTGAATATAGAATTTTGATCATACCTCTCAACCTGGAAACATCAAAAATCTGGAGAAAGCCCATGAAAAATAGGTACAAATCTGTTATCTGATTAACATCTAATTTGCATACATTGATTATGTAACCCCACCTACTCCAATGGAATTGTGAGATACCAGCATTTGAATGTAAACTGAAGAACAGACCACCAAAACATGGCACCAGAGTCCCCCTGCAGCCATTCCAATGTCCCATTACCTGGCTATTTCGCCCCATTTACCATAAACACTAATGTATGCATACTGCTTTACTTCTACAATGATTTGGATTTTATTTTTACATTTTGCAGCACAACAATGCAGAAACACTAAAAGACATCATCTAGTAAACAAAGCAATACTGTCTCACAATGAAAATAGGCTCGACATTAAAACTTCTTTGCCCTTGAAACTCACATTCATTGAAACAGCACTGAAACCCACACCACATCCAAAGAAAATGCATCTGGCCAGTGGTGGATAAAGATTACCTTTGGGCTGTTTTCAAATCATTGGCCCCTTGCACACAAAACAAGAAACATACATGTGTTCTTTTCTTTATACACCTTTATATTCCTTGTATAATACAACACACGTTAGAGCGCATTTTAAATTTATTGTATGAACATTTTACCAGTAATCTGTACTGTAGGCAATGAAACAAAACACATGAACCAATAATGACAAAACTGCCCAATTCAAAACTTTTCCATCATAAAAGTCTGCTTCCACACCCACACTATAAATAGAATGACAGTAGTGTAAGCCATAGGCATCTTGCACAGCGTCTCGCACTTATTTTTAATTTCATTTTTTTTGGGGGGGAGGGGGACAAAAGGTCAAAAATCAGGGACACATTTTAAACATTGCTTGTATAATTTTGTAAAGTTGCTAGAATAAAATGTGTTACCATCATGCATTTCACTGGCAGGTTTTGAACCCAGGGCTCTATGCACTACAGTCAGAACAACATACCACTATGCCAAATCAGCAGCTGCCTGAAAAATAGGAAGACTGAAACTTAATAGCCATCATTTAGTGAATTCATTTTTCACTTCTCAACATAGCTGTTAACCTCAACACAAAAAAACATGGACAAACAACAAAGCCAATAATGGGGGAATACAAATTCAGTTCTCACTTCTCACTCACCATATCTCTGAACTGTTAGCACAAAAACAATAATGGGGGAATACAAATTGTGTTCTCACTTCTCATCATAGCTCTCTGGACAAAGCTCAGAGCATAACTTTCAGCTGTTAGCAGAAAAAAAGCGTTCTCACTTCTCATCATAGCTCTCAACTCACTCAGAAATGGTGGTGGCTAGTAGGCTCTTTTTACCCTGTACCAAAGGTACAGGGTTTGAGCCTGAATACCTCTAGCCACCAAGTGTATTATATGGGAGCACACACACACACACACACTACCCTGAATAACGAGTGGTTCCAGCTTACCCTGAGAAGTTCACATTGCTTCCTGCCATTAATCCCTGCTCTGCTCACAAACTCTGCCATTTCAGCTTCCTGGTCTGCACACAAGTTTGTTCGCTGTTCCCCATTCCCGCCGTTTCAGCTTCCTTGCCGCACACAAATTCCTCTGCTGTTCCCCATTCCCACCAGCTTGCAATTCAATTCAGCCAGCCGGAAATGATGATGTGAGCTCAATTCTGACTGGCTGGTAGCCTGACGGAGCTGATGTCATTGTGCATGTGATGACGTCAGCTCCGACAGCGCAAAAATTTTAAAAAAAGCAAAAAAATCGGAAATGAAGGGGTGCCACTCAGGAATCATGGCACCCCTTCATTTGGACCCCAAAACTCAGTAAAAAACAAGTAATTCGGAACGGTTGGGAGGTCTGGTTTTGATAAGATTAGTAAGTGAGATTAGTAAGTAATTAAAGCCTCTAATAAAAAGATCAGAAGAGTTGAAAACCCCTTTAACCCCCTCTTTCCAGCATACCTGAGTCTCTATCAAAAGGAATGAATGCAAGAATTAACAGTTTTCTTTAGGTGTCAGCTGGAGCACAAGGAACCAGCATTAGGAGCTATGGCCTGGTCTCCTTTAGAGTTTGGAGCCTCTTTGAGTGAAAGGAGCTTGCATTTGACATGTCTTGAAAATGTATACTGGACTGAAGGAACAGACCACTTTGTTTCATGATTTCTCATATCTCCTTTTATAGAAGGGTCTTTGCAAGAAGAAACAGGGGACTGAAAGTGTGTGTCACACTGGTCTAACTCTGTGCCCATAGGGGAGTCAGTCATCTTCATACAGAAGTCTTCCTCATCAGAAGATGGCGTAAAAGGAGACTTTTACCTTCCCCTACCAAGGGTAATACAGGTAAAGGTACTGCTTGATCTGAATTAAAAAAATGATTAAGGATCCTGCATTAGTTTTTTGCAGCTTCCTGAACTACATTCAAAGATTTCCTTGCAAACATTTTAGAATCAAAAGACTGAAACACACAAGGGTGCACATACTAAGAAAATGAAGAAAGTGACAATTGTAATAGCCAGTCTGAATCCTTCAAAAGTACAAAATATGTAATTTAAGTGTCACCTCTATTAAATACTTTTTTTCTTCAGCTTAGAAAGGTTCTGAGTCTGGGAAACACAGTTTTATACTGTGCCATGAAGCTACTGAAGATTGGGGTGCCAGTTTAGCCTAAGAAACCAGGACCAATGCCGGTGATTCCTGTTTATATATCTTAAAGATCAGCTAGTAACTCAGAAGTGTAAGAATTTAATGGAGTAGCTATTTGCAGAGCAGGAGGAGGACTTGCACTTGTTATATCTTGCTGTTACTGCCCCCTTCTCAATTTCTTTTTTCCAATTTTGTATTGAGCAAACTAAAAAAAATTAATTTATCCCTCCTTTTAATAGAAAGTTTCTGCAACTTATCTTTTTCTGTGACAAAAAGGACGAAATAATTGAAGCCTTCTTAATCTAGTAACCAGGATAAACTTAGGTACTGATGTTATGACCACGCAAAACGGGCACTATGCAGAAATCGCAAGTACACCTGATAATGAATTCAAAGGGGAAGACATATTAGAATTAGTAACCAATATAATATAGTCATGTTACCTTATATTTAAAAAAAATTATGTACTCACCAATAATGTTCCATCTGTATTATCGATTTTTACATCTCTCCTCACATATGGGTTTGGATTTGATCCATCGGATCTGACTCGGCCATTACTATACTTGTGGCAACAAAAAAGCTCTTAGATACCTCCCCTTACTCACAATGCATCTCTCCCTGTTACTTCAGATCTTGTTTGCTAGGATTATCCCCATAAAGGAAGGAAGTGAAATTAAAGTTGAAAAATTTTTAAGGAGACCACTTCCAGAGTATTGGAGAAAATAAATATGGCCTGAATTATGCTTCCCATCCAACCAGAAAAAACAAAGGTGGGGGCTTGGAGGGACGGAATGTGAGGGGAGATGAAAAAATTGACAATACAGATGGAATGTTATTGTGAGTACATAACTTCTTTATCTGACATTGTTGAATTTTCATCTTGTCCTTACATATGGGACAGAGTCACCAGCTATATTTATCCCGGGTGGACTCATGGGTGGATGTTTCTTAGAACCATCAAACCAAAGGAGGCTCTTCCCCTGGAGACCAAATTCAACTTGTAATGAGTGATAAAGGTTTGATGATTGGCCTATGTGGTCACTGCACAAATCTCGTCCATGGAGGCATTAGGCTGGAAAACTGTGGAAGTGGCCATGGCCCTGGCTGATTGAGCTCATATAGGTTTGGAAGGAGCTACACCTTTTGTGGTGTAAATAAAAGTAATGCAATCAGAAAGTCATTTTGCTAAGGTAATTTTGGATACTGGTAGGCCTTTCCTAGGGCCTGCAAAGACAATAAACAATTGACTTGCTTTCTGAAATTCTTTAGTCCTATGAAAATAGAAATGTAATTGTCTATAAACATCCAACAAATGCAGAACAGGTTTTTTTTTTGTAAAAGTTAGGAAAGAAAACAGGCAAATGTATGGCAGGATTAATATTTGCTTGTGAAATAACTTTGGGCAGAAAGGAGAGGTTGGTATGGAAAGAGACCCTGTCTTTATGAAAAATCTGATACAGGGACTGGGAAGACGGTGTCTAAATTTCTGATATTCGTCTTGCAGATGTAAAAGCCACTAGACAGATAATTTTCCAAGACAGAAACTTTATATCACAAGTCGCTAAAGGTTCAAATGGGGGCTGAACAATAAGACATAATACCAAGTTTAGGTCCTATGGAGGAGAAGGTGAGGAGGCCTTAATAATAGGGTCCCTTTTAAGAAGGCTTTGCAGAACTTGTGGGAAATGAGACAAGTTATCTTTCCCAATGTGAAAATCTGAGATAGCTGCTGATTGTACCTTAATTGTAGAGGCAGCTGCTCCATTATGAAAATGGTGAGCTAAAAATTCTAAAATTGAGTGAATAGCTGCTGTGAAGGTATCTACATTATGCTGCTGAGCCCAAATTACAAACCTCTTCCATTTACTCCTATAGAGTTTTTGAGTGGATGACTTATGGGAGGACATCAAAATATGATGGCCCGGTGAGGAGAACATGGATTGCCTGGCAATCAATGGAATTGTAGGAACCAAGCAGTCAGTTTGAGGTTGTAAAGGCTGGGATTAATCATTTCTGTTGGATGTGACAGAAGGTCTAGAATGGGTTCCAAAATCCAGGGTTCCTTCTATAAATGAGGCCAGAGGAAGGGAAAGCAGATTTGTCAAGGCCAAAACAGGGCAATGAGGATTAATCTTCCCTTCAACCTGTTCACCTTCTGAAGGAATTTGGGAATCAAGGGGATGGGGGAAAGGAGTACAAAAGACTGGGAGGCCAGTCATGTATGACAGCATCCCTCTGGGATTCCCCCAGTGGGAGGATTAGAGAGAAATAGCTGATGCACTTGTTTAGGGGAGATGCAAACAGGTCACAGAAAGGCTGGCCCCATCTGCAGAAAATGTCTTCTGCTACTGTCTGGTTAACGGACTTCTCATGAGGCACGAGAATGGATCTGCTCAATTTGTCCACTATCACATTGGACTTTCCCAGAATGTGCATTGCTGTAAGAAAATGGTTGGATGAGATTGCCCATTGCCACACTCTGGGCGCTTCTCGACACAGAGGGTATGATCTGGTTCCTCCTTGCTTGTTTATGTACCAGACCACAGACATGTTGTCTGATTTAATTGCTACTGTCCCTGGAGGAAGAGCAGTCTGAAATGCTAGCAGCACTGCCCTCATCTCCAGGATGCTTATATGCAGATTGTGTTCATCTGCAGACCTGGTGCCTTGGAATGTCTTCTCCAGATAATGTCCCCCCACTCCATCTGGGAAGCCTCTGTGTTCACAGTGGCCTGTGGCTGAGGGGACAAAGGGTCGATCTTGTGTCAACTGTGCTGAATAAATCCAGCATGAAAGGGTCCGTTTACATGTGTCCATTATCAGAATTTGTTGAGACATTGGTTGGTAGATAAGTAACCACTGGGCAGCTAGAAGCCATTGAAGTATTTGCATGTGAAATCTGGCTAATGGAACTAAAACTTCAGCTGCAGCCATTGATCTTAAAGCCTGTAGAACATGAACAGCTACCTTCTAATTTCAGATTAATGTGTGTGTTTTGTTACCTGATTGTCAACACTCTGGAGGGCAGAAGTTTCGCAATCATCTGAGTAATGCTCCTATGAACTCCATTGTTTGAGAAGGGTCCAGATATGATTTTTGGTAATTTATGGTTATACCTAGTTCTGTACAGATTTGAAGAACAGAGTCTCTTGCATGGATAAGTAGATGCCTGGTGGGGGCAAATATGAACCAGTTGTCTACATAAGGAAACACCCAGAATCCTTGTCATCTTAGGTGAGCCGCAACCACTGCCATGCATTTGGTGAACACACTGGCTGTGGTAGTGAGACCAAAGGGCAGTGCTCTGAACTGGTAATGACTGGCTCCCAGTCGGAAGTGTAGGTTACTTCTGGATCATTTGGCCAGTTTTACATGGTAGTACACATTCTCAAGATCTGTGAAGCACATCTAGCCATCTTGTTCCAGGAAAGAAAGTATGGACTGAACCGTGACCATTCAGAACTTGCAATGTTGAACTGACTTGTTTAATCTGCTGAGATTCAGAATTGGTCTCTAGTTCCCTGTTTTGTTTGGAACTAAAAAGAACATCAAGTTCAGAATCCTCCATTTTCTCATTGGACCTCTTGGATGAGTCTTTTTTCTAGCAGTTTTTGAATATGAGTGACTGCTTGATCCCTTTGACTGGGTGGAACATCTAGGATTTTTTTGTTGGGGTGGTTGATGAGAGAAGGGGATTTGTTAACCTCTGGGATATTATTCTCTGCACACAAAATATCGGTGGTTATCTTTTGCCAGGCTCTCAAGTGCAGGGATAGTTGACCCCTGATTGCCTCCAGAGGTGGGCAATTGGTCCTCCTTTCAGAAGAACTGGAAGGGTTTCCTGAAGAAAGATTCTCAGGACCCTTGGTTCTGCTGGTCTCCTCTGTCACGATGGTGGCATCTTCCATTATTGTTCCCTCTGCCTCTGAGGGAAAACTCTCCACATGTCCTGGTAAGACCCCTGAAAATTCTTGAACCGCATTTTATTGTCACCCCTCTGACCCTTAAGGTAAGGTCTCGGAGGGTCAGAAAAATGTATGCCTATGGCAGAAAGAGTTTTCCCTTCTTTCACACCTGGATAGTGTTTCTTTGACCTTGGGACCACAAAGGGTTGTGCCATCAAATGAAGCGTTGATAAAAGGAGACTTAAGAGGCTCTGTTAAATTGCATAGGTGCATCCAGGCATGCCTCCTCATAGATATGCCTGACCCAGCTGCTCTACTAGTTCCTACGGCTGCATGCACGGTAAACCTCATGGAAGAGGTAGTTACAGAGTGCAGGGCCACTAACTGGGGAGCCATCTTTTCTTGTGCTCATTCAGCTACTGCTCCTTCAAGAGTATCTGACAGATCCTTGATACATAGATTAGTAAAAGGCTAACTGCCCTTGCGAGCCATTTTAAGCTATCCATTGTAAGACTCGAACCCTGCACCTTGTGTTTGTAAAGCAAACACCTTAACCATTAGGCCACCCTCATAGTAAGGCCTTACTAAGTTTAATGCCATTACTAGAAAATGGAAATCCTAATCTAAACTAACTGCAACTGGACTATTTAATAGTGTAAAGGGGACAAAAGAACTGAACCTGGAATGTTTAAAAAGAGGGAGCAACATGTAGAAATAAATGGAATTTATGGGGACAATACTGTCAGAATAATGTTCAGGAGGAGAAGGGGTGAGGTTTAAAGGAAGGCAAGAACAGAAAAATTTATTTAAGACTGGAGTGAATGAAAATAGTAAAATTTTTAATTTAAGAAAATAAAAGGAATGTTGGTATGGTTTGTTTCATTTCTTTTATTGTACAGGTACATATGTTACTTTTTAATGTCATGTTTAATAAAGATAAATACTTTGCTACTGAAACACATTCATACTACAAGCATCTACTGATGTGCAATTCAAATATTGTTTTTTGCACAGTATTTAGCATATAGTCATAATACTTTTTGGTAATCGATTATTTGTAGTGGCTTGTGTGGTCTGCTAGAATAAAAATGTTTGGTTGAAACATTTCTCTCAGTTGTTCAGAATTTTGCGACATGTCTCTCTCAGACAAAGTTTCATGTCTCTTACTGTTCAGAAAATTTGTGTTTATACAAAACCTGTTGCTCTATTAGCCTTTTGTGTGAATCACATCAATATTTTTAAGTCTAACTGTGGACCTTTGTTCCTATATTAATTTTTGCCTTTGTCCAGAATTCTTGAACCAAGAATTAGAGAGGTATGATCAGATCCCCTTTGCAACTTGGTGAAAAGAAAAGGTAGTTCAGTGATCGTAAGGCAAAAGTTGCTGAAGAAAAGACTTGCATCCTGCAACCCTTTCTTCCAAAAAGCCTTGCCAGCTGGAGTGG